>NC_029791.2:56585915-56652161 GCF_000816755.2 Arachis ipaensis
AACTTCCTCTCCAATCATGATGCTATGAATCATGATGGCCCGATCCACAATAACTTCAGATCGGTTGCTAGTGGGGATGATGGAGCGTTGGATGAACTCTAACCATCCTCTAGCCACAGGCTTGAGGTCCAGTCTTCTTAGTTGAACCGGCTTGCCTTTGGAGTCAATCTTCCATTGAGCTCCTTCCACACATATGTCCATGAGGACTTGGTCCAACCTTTGATTAAAGTTGACCCTTCTAGTGTAGGGGCGCTCATCTCCTTGCATCATAGGCAAGTTAAACGCCAACCTCACATTCTCCGGACTAAAATCTAAGTATTTCTCCCGAACTATTGTAACATAATTCTTTGGATTCGGGTTCTTACTTTGATCATGGTTCTTAGTGATCCATACATTGGCATAGAACTCTTGAACCATTAGGATGCCGACTTGTTGGATGGGGTTTGTTAGAACTTCCCAACCTCTTCTTTGGATTTCATGTCGGATCTCCGGATAGTCATTTCTCTTGAGCTTGAAAGGGACCTCAGGGATCACCTTTTTCTTGGCCACAACATCATAGAAGTGGTCTTGATGGGCTTTGGAGATGAACTTTTCCATCTCCCATGACTCGGAGGTGGAAGCTTTTGTCTTCCCTTTCCCTTTTCTAGAGGATTCTCCGGTCTTAGGTGCCATCAATGGTAATGGAAAAACAAAAAGCTTATGCTTTTACCACACCAAACTTAGAATATTGCTCGCCGTCGAGCAAGAAAAGAAAGAATAGATGAAGAAGAAGAAGAAAATATGGAGGAGAGGAGGGAGAGGTGTATTTGGCCAAGAAGAGAAGAGAGGGTTGTGTTGTGTGAAAATGAGGAAGAATGGAGGGCTATATATAGGGAAAGGAGGGGGGGTAAGTTTTGGCCATAAGGGTGGGTTTTGGGTGGAAAATTGATTTTGAATTTTGAAGGTAGGTGGGGTTTATGAGGTAGGTTTATGGGGAGGAGTGGATGGATGTGAGTGGTGGAGTGGTGATAGAGAAGAGAGATTGAGGTGATTGGTGAAGAGTTTTGGGGAAGAGTGTTTATGGGATTGTGTAAAAAAGGGGTGAGAAGAAGTGAGTGGAAGTAGGTGGGGATCCTGTGGGGTCCACAGATCCTGAGGTGATTCTGTGGGGTCCACAGATCCTGAGGTGTTCAAGGATTTACAACCTTGCACCAAATTAGGCATGAAAAATGCCCTTGCACATAACTCTGGGCGTTCAGCGCCAGATTGGTGCTTGTTCTGGGCATTGAACGCCCATTTGTGGCCCATTTCTGGCGTTGAACGCCAGAACCATGCTTGTTCTGGGCGTTCAGCGCCAGCTCTTCTCCAGGGTGCATTTCTGGCGTTCAAACGCCCAGATGCTGCCCATTTCTGGCATTCAGTGCCAGAACCATGCTCTGTTCTGGCGTTGAACGCCCAAAAGATGCTTCTTACTGGCGTTTAAACGCCAGTAAGGTCTTCCTCTAGGGTGTGATTTTTTTTTTGCTATTTTTTATTCTGTTTTTAATTTTTCTATTTTTTCGTGACTCCACATGATCATGAACCTAATAAAACATGAAAGAACAATAAAATTAGATAAATAAACATTGGGTTGCCTCCCAACAAGCGCTTCTTTAATGTCAATAGCTTGACAGTGGGCTCTCATGGAGCCTCACAGATGTGCAGAGCTTTGTTGAGACCTCCCAACACCAAACTTAGAGTTTGGATATGGGGTTTGACACCAAACTTAGAGTTTGGTTGTGGCCTCCCAACACCAAACTTAGAGTTTGACTGTGGGGGCTTTGTTTGACTCTTCTTTGAGAGAAGCTTTTTATGCTTCTTCCCCATGGATGCAGAGAGAGATCCTTGAATTGTAAACACAAGGTTGTCCTCATTTATTTGAAGGATCAATTCTCCTCTGTCCACATCAATCACAGCTCTTGCTGTGGCTAGGAAAGGTCTTCCAAGGATGATGGATTCATCCTCATCCTTCCCAGTATCTAGGACTATGAAATTAGCAGGGATGTAAAGGCCTTCAACCTTTACTAACACGTCCTCTACTTGTCCATAAGCCTGTTTTCTTGAATTGTCTGCCATCTCTAATGAGATTTTAGCAGCTTGCACCCCAAAGATTCCCATTTTCTCTATTATAGAGAGAGGCATGAGATTTATTCCTGAACCAAAGTCACACAGAGTCTTTTCAAAGATCATGGTGCCTATGGTACAAGGTAGTAAAAACTTTCCAGGATCCTGTTTCTTCTGAGGCAATGTCAGTTGATCCAGATCACTTAGTTCATTGGTGAACAAGGGAGGTTCATCTTCCCAAGTCTCATTACCAAATAATTTGGCATTCAGCTTCATGATTGCACCAAGATACTTGGCAACTTGCTCTTCAGTGACATCCTCATTCTCTTCAGAAGAAGAATACTCATCAGAGCGCATGAAGGGCATAAGGAGGTTTAACGGAATCTCTATGGTCTCTGGATGAGCCTCAGATTCCTTTGGTTCCTCAAAGGGAAACTCCTTATTGATCACTGGATGTCCCAGGAGGTCTTCCTCACTGGGATTCACGTCCTCTCCTTCCCTTACAGGTTCGGCCATGGTAATCAATTCAATGGCCTTGCACTCTCCTTTTGGATTTTCTTCTGTATTGCTTGGGAGAGTACTAGGAGGGATTTCAGTGATCCTTTTACTCAGCTGGCCCACTTGTGCCTCCAAATTCCTAATTGAGGATCTTGTTTCATTCATGAAACTTACAGTGGCCTTGGACAGATCAGAGACTAAGTTTGCTAAATTAGAGGTATTTTGTTCAGAGTTCTCTATCTGTTGCTGAGTAGATGATGGAAAAGGTTTATTATTGTTAAACTTGTCTCTTCCACCATTATTAAAGCCTTGTTGAGGCTTTTGCTGATCCTTCCATGAGAAATTTGGATGATTTCTCCATGATGAGTTATAGGTGTTTCCATAAGGTTCACCTAAGTAATTTACCTCTGCTATTGCAGGGTTCTCAGGATCATAGGCCTCTTCCTCAGAATGCGCCTCTTGAGTACTATTGGATGCAGCTTGCATTCCATTCAGACTCTGAGAAATCATATTGATTTGCTGAGTCAATATTTTATTCTGAGCCAATATGGCATTCAGAGTATCAATTTCAAGAACTCCTTTCTTCATAGGCGTCCCATTACTCACAGGATTCCTCTCAGAAGTGTACATAAACTGGTTATTAGCAACCATGTCAATGAGTTCTTGAGCTTCTGCAAGTGTTTTCTTTAGGTGAATGGATCCACCTGCAGAAGTATCCAATGACATCTTTGATAGCTCAGATAAACCATCATAGAATATATCCAGGATGGTCTATTCTGAAAGCATGTCAGAAGGACACTTTTTGGTCAGCTGCTTGTATCTTTCCCAAGCTTCATAGAGGGATTCACCTTCTTTCTATCCGAAGGTTTGAACATCCACTCTAAGCTTGCTCAGCTTTTGAGGAGGAAAGAACTTGGCTAAGAAAGTCGTGACCAGCTTATCCCAAGAGTTCAGGCTATCTTTGGGTTGAGAGTCCAACCACACTCTAGCTCTGTCTCTTACAGCAAAAGGGAAAAGCATGAGCCTGTAGACTTCAGGATCTACTCCATTAGTCTGAACAGTATCACATATCTGCAAGAATTCAGTTAAGAACTGAAAGGGATCTTCAGATGGAAGTCCATGAAACTTGCAGTTTTGTTGTATTAGAGAAACTAGTTGAGGTTTCAGCTCAAAATTGTTTGCTCCAATGGTAGGGATGGAGATGCTTCTTCCATGTAAATTGGAGTTAGGTGCAGTGAAGTCACCAAGCATCCTCCTTGCATTATTATTATTTTCGGCTGCCATCTCCTCTTCTTGTTCGAAAATTTTTGAAAGGTGCTTGCTGGATTGTTGTGATTTAGCTTCTCTTAGTTTCCTCTTCAGAGTCCTTTCAGGTTCTGGATCTGCTTCAACAAGAATGTTCTTGTCCTTGCTCCTGCTCATATGAAAAAGAGAGGACAGAAAAATAATAATAAAAGAGATCCTTTTTGCCCAAGCATAGAGGTTCCCTTATGTGAGTAAAAGAAAAGAAGAAGAGAAAATCTGAACTCAGAGAGAGAGGGTTCGGATTTTTGGTGAGATGAAGTATTAGTAGATGAATAAATAAATAGAAGGAGATGGGAGAGAAAGAAAATTTTCAAAAATTATTTTTGAAAAAGAGTTAGTGATTTTCGAAAACAGTTTTTGAAAAAGGTTAGTAATTTTCGAAAATTAAGATCAAAAATTAAAATAATTAGTTAATTAAAAAGAAATTTTGTAAAAGAGGGAAGATATTTTCGAAAATTAAAGAGAGAGAGTTAGTTAGGTGGTTTTGAAAAAGATAAGAAACAAACAAAAAGTTAGTTAGTTAGTTGAAACAAATTTGAAAATCAATTTTGACAACTAAGAAAAATGAAAAAGATTTGATTTTTGAAAAAGATTTTGAAAAAGATAAGATTTTTAAATTGAAAATTTGATTTGACTCATAAAAACAACTAGATTTTTAAAAATTTTTGAAAAAGTCAAATCTAATTTTCGAAATTTTAAGAGAGAAAGAGGGAAAGATATTTTTTGATTTTTTATTTTGAATTTTTATGATGAGAGAGAAAAACATGAAAATGATGCAATGCATGAAAAATTTTTAGATCAAAACAATGAATGCATGCAAGAATGCTATGAATGTCAAGATGAACGCCAAGAACACTATGAATGTCAAGATGAACATCAAGACTTATTTTTGAAAATTTTTATATGCAAAGAAAACATGCAAGACACCAAACTTAGAAATATTTCATGTTTAGACTCTATGGATGCAAAAATGCACATGAAAAACAAGAAAAGATGCAAAACAAGAAAACATCAAGATCAAACAAGAAGACTTACCAAGAACAACTTGAAGATCATGAAGAACACCATGAATGCATGAAATTTTCGAAAAATGCAAGATGAATATGCAATTGACACCAAACTTATAACATGACTCAAGACTCAAACAAAAAACATGAAATATTTTTTATTTTTATGATTTTCTAATTTTTTTGGATTTTTATTTTATATTTTTCGAAAATTATTTAGAAAAAAGAAAAATAAGGATTCCAAAATTTTTAATATGAATTCCAAGAATCTTGTATTCTTAGTCTAAAGCTCCAATCTGAGGGTTAGGCATGACTTAATAGCCGGCCAAGCTTTAGTATGTAACTCAGACATGACACGCCTGACATTCCCTATCCAAAAGAATTAGACATGGCTTTTCAGCCAGCCAGGCTTCAACATGCTTCATGAAACACTCGAATTTATTCTTAAAAATTCTGAAGAAAAATATATTTTTGAAAACATTTTTTTTTTCGAAAACAGAAGAGAAATTTTTGAAAGATTTTTGAAAATAAAACAAAAAGAAAATTACCTAATCTGAGCAACAAGATGAACCGTCAGTTGTCCAAACTCGAACAATCCCCGGCAACGGCGCCAAAAACTTGGTGCACGAAATTGTGATCTCAGGCAACGGCATCCTCTTGTGAAAATGGTCCAAATACTCTGTCACAGCACGGCTAATCATCTGGAGGTTCTCGATCATACTGGAATAGGATTTACTATCCTTTTGCGTTTGTCACTACGCCCAGCAATCGCGAGTTTGAAGTTCGTCACAGTCATTCGATCCCAGAGTCCTACTCGGAATACCACAGACAAGGTTTAGACTTTTCGGACTCTCATGAATGCCGCCATCAATCTAGCTTATACCACGAAGATTCTGATTAAGAGATCCAAGAGATAATCATTCAATCTAAGGTAGAATGAAAGTGGTTGTCAGGCATGCGTTCATAAGGAATGATGATGATTGTCACGTTCATCACATTCAGGTTGAAGTGCGAATGAATATCTTAGAAGCGGAATAAGTTGAATTGAATAGAAAAACAGTAGTACTTTGCATTAATCTTTGAGGAATAGCAGAGCTCCACACCTTAATCTATGGAGTGCAGAAACTCTACCGTTGAAAAATAAATAAGTGAATAGAGGGCAAGCATGGCCGAGTGGTCAGCCTCCCATGGAGGTCTAGAGATCTAAAAATGATCAAAAGATGTCTAATACAATAGTAAAAAGTTCTATTTATAATAAACTAGCTACTAGGGTTTACAAAAGTAAGTAATTGATGCATAAATCCACTTCCGGGGCCCACTTGGTGTGTGCATGGGCTGAGCTTGAATGTTACACATGCAGAGGTCATTCTTGGAGTTGAACGCCAGGTTTGGATCCTTTTCTGGCGTTCAACTCTGGCTTGTGACGTGTTTCTGGCGTTTAACTCCAGACTGCAGCGTAGAACCGGCGTTCAACGCCCTTTTGCGTCATCTAAACTTGGCCAAAGTATGGACTATTATATATTGCTGGAAAGCCCTGGATGTCTACTTTCCAACGCAATTGGAAGCGCGCCATTTTGAGTTCTGTAGCTCCAGAAAATCCACTTTGAGTGCAGGGAGGTCAGAATCCAACAGCATCAGCAGTCCTTTCTTCAATCCTCTGAATCTGATTTTTGCTCAAGTCCCTCAATTTCAGCCAGAAAATACCTGAAATCACAAAAAAACACACAAACTCATAGTAAAGTCCAGAAATGTGAATTTAACATAAAAACTAATGAAAACATCCCTAAAAGTAACTAGATTCTACTAAAAACATACTAAAAACAATGCCAAAAAGCGTATAAATTATCCGCTCATCAGTACACCACTGAGCAATTCAAGCAAAGGGGCTGGTTCTTTCTGGAAAGAACACTGACAGAAGTCAACGCATCTTGGGTCTGGGAATTCTACTGCAACTACTACCTCACCACCCTAAATGTCGTACACCTGAGAGGAAAACAAATTCTGGTCACTGAAGAGGCCTTAGAGGACATTCTCCGGCTCCCAGCCAAGTCCGATCAGCCTGATGGTTTTGCAAAGGCTGAGGAGGACATGGGCCAGATGCAGTTTGACTGGGACGCCGTGAAGGCACGGATAGCTCTCGACCCGACAGTTCCTTGGGAGATGGGTCAGGACACTACCATGCCTAGAGGGATCAAGAGAGCGTATTTAAATGATGAGGCTCGGTTATGGCATCAGATCTTAAGTAATTTTGTGATGCCGAGTACTCACGAGACAAAGATCCCGGCTACCATGATCACCCTCCTTTGGTGTGTGCTGGAGGGTAAGGACCTTTATCTGCGACGTTTCATTCGGCACTATATGGCCAGGATCCACGTCCGAGGCACCCTCCCTTTTCCGTATCTAGTTACACAGCTTGGCCATCGGGCTGACGTGCCATGGGAGGATGCCGATGAGAGACCACCAACGGCGGATTGCAGGAAGATCATTCCTCACAGTAGGAACTTCCTAGCTTTGGGCTACAGACCACCACCCTTCACTGCTACTGATGAGACAGCCCCACCGTCTGCTGGACCCTCTTCATCCACAGCTGTCACTGCTGCTCCTGCCGCTACCACTGCACCTCCACCTGCCTCTGAGCCCGTATACCGCCTCGTGCACCGCCTATTCTGACAGCTTGATCAGATGGAGCGCCGTAACCGGCACTGGTATGAGAGATTAGAGCGTCGCAGCCAGCGACGCTATTCGCATCTAAAGCTGATGATCCGACGGGGTGGTGACATCCCCTCTGAGCCCGACACACCATCTGAGCCATCAGAGGAGGAGGAGGATGAGCACGAGGAGGAGACTTATTTCCAGGAGGAGACCCATCAGCAGGCAGCCACGGAACAGGCTGCCCCGCATCAGGAGGTTATGCCCCAGATAGAGGCTGCGGATCCGGAGATCCCGATCCAGTCAGCCCCACCTCTACAGCAACCAGACTCCCAGCCCACCACCACTGAGACTCCAGCTACCATCCCTACCAGTGATGACACCCCTTCACACTCGGCTTGATTGAGCATCGGGGACGATGCTTCCTTTTAAGTGTGGGGAGGTCGCCATCTCTGGCGTTTATTTTGGTGAAACACTACATACTTTTTCTTTTATTTTGGATATTTTTCTGTATTTTTCTTTTTCTTTTTACTGTTATTTTTTGAGTACTTATACATTGCTGCTTTATGTATTTTTACTCTATTTTTGCATTTTGTATTTTTAGTTCATATTTTAGCCATTTAGTTTATTTTTGTTATTTAGTTTAGTTTGCAATTATAATTTATTAGTGGATTAATTAGTATAGTTTACCCTTTTTAGCATAAGATAGTATAGTTTAAATTGAAAAATATAAAAAGGAAGTAAGCTAGGAAATTAAACATAACAGATTTAAATCCACAAACCTTGTATATAGCATTATATGTTAGTTGACAACATTTCATCAAGGAGGAACATTAAAACTTTAAAAGCTACCCTAAATAATTTTTTTCAAGAGAATAATGGGAATTTTTAACTAAACCTACATACAATATATGAATGATATATGATGCTTGAGTTAGAGAACACACAGCCTGTGAGTCTTGAGCTTAATTGTATGGTTGCATTCAAACCATAATTTTATTCCTGTGTGTTTCAATTCTTTTTATTCTGATGTTCTTTCCTTTGCTTTAATCTATATGTCCAATTATAGAATATAGAATAGATACATACCAAGAGAATGATTGAGGCCATCATTTGATTTTAGCTCACTCACCCCAAATTAGCCTACCTTTTACATCACCCTTGTTAGCCCCCTTGAGCCTTTTAAAACCCCTTTATTCTATTTAGCCAAATTACTAGCCTTAAGCAGAAAAACAAAAGAAAATCCCAAGTGAATCCTTGGTTAGCTTAAGATAGAAAATTATAAATAGAGTAAAATGTGGGAAACTTATTGGGAACATGAATGATAGAAACAAAAGGGTAGAAAAGTAAAAAGGAATAAAATAAAATTTGGGAAGCATGCTCATGAGAAAATCTAAGTGATTCAATTACCATGTGTATTAAAAAAAAAGAGTTATTTTTCAGCATTTAAATAAAAAAGGGATACAAAGGAAATTCCCCAATGTAAAATAAAAACAATGCACATGGGATAAAAATAAAAAGTGAAACATGAGCATGTAACAATAAGTGGGATAATATGGGAGAATAGGTAAAGAAGTTTTATCTTGCTAAATGTGTATGTTAGGTGAGATCTTAGTCTAATTAAGGATTCACTTATTAGCTCACTTAGCCCTATACATAAATCCTTACCTTTACCTTGGCCCCATTACAACCTTAATCAAAGACCTCATGACTTTTTGGTATGACTATATTCTATAATTGTGGATTGGTTAGATGAAGAACAAAGTTATAGAAAGTAAGAATAGAAAGAAAAATAGAGTGAATAAACCCAATAAACACTGAGTGACTAGAGAGTAAACACGAAATCCAGTGAGGGTTCTATAACTCATCAACATATATCTGTGCTTCTATTTACTAATTGTTTTGCAAGTTTGTACAATGTTTTCTTCCCCATCTCATTTGCTAAAATGCTTTATTATTTAAGGGTTGGCCGGGGAGGTTGATAAACCCATATTTCATGAGTTCTTTTGTGCTTAATTTGAGTGATTTATTCAATCCTTCACCTACTTATTCACATTAATTGCATGGTTTTACTTCCCCTTCCTTATTATGTGATGTAAATGAAAAACATGTTTCCTAAGCTTTAAAATTAATTAATTTAATTACCTTTATTTCCATTCGATGCCGTGATTAGTGTGTTGAGTAGTTTCGGATTTTCTAAGGCAGAATGACTTAAAGGATGAAAAAGGAAACATACTAAAATGGAAGGAGAAAGCAAAATGGAGCTTTAAGGAAACTGGTATCCACGCGATCGCATGGATGACGCGATCGCATGCGAAGTACGAATCAGCAGCAACGCGGCCGCATGACTGACGCGACCGCGTGCCTTAAGAAGAACGCACATGACGCGGTCGCATGACTGACGCGACCGCGTGGCAAGGAAAAGCTCCAAATGACGCGACCGCGTGACCCACGCGGACGCGTGACAGAGGCCACGCACCAAAAATTACAGAATATGCCCCCAGCGAATTCTGAAGCCCTTTTTGGCCCAGATCCAAGTACAGACAGCATAGACCAGAGGTTATAAAGTGTGGGAATCCATCCATTCAGAGAGAGCTCGCATATTTTATCTTTCAATGATTTAGATTTAGTTGAGAGGGAGATTTTCTCTCTCTCTCTTTTAAGATTTAGGATTTCTTTTATTTTAAGAGCACCCCTCCCGCGTGTCTCTCGCGCAACTCTCTGTTCATTGGCGCATACACATATGACGCGCGCGCGTCGTGGACGCTTGCTCGTCGATCCCCCCTATTTTTTTATCTTTTTATTTTTTTAAATGCAGAATGCAAAATGCAGCATGCAGATGAATATGCAGAAATTATGAATGAACACTAATAAAAATAAAATAGAATAAAACTAAGAATAAAAATGAAAGATCATACCATGGTGGGTTGTTTCCCACCTAGCACTTTTAGTTATTGTCCTTAAGTTGGACATTTGGTGAGTTCCTTGTCATGGAGGCTTGTGCTTGAACTCATCCAAGAATCCCCACCAGTGTTTGTAATTCCTATAACCTCCGGGATCCTATACTAGTTGCATAAAGCCTTGAAGCAAGTTAAAGCAAGTGACAAGGCCCTAATAGTGTTGGTTGCTAGAATGAATTCCAGGGTCCCAAACCTTGCTTTTGCACCCGTCTTCTTGTTGACCATCATTTTTCCAACCGGGTGGCAAGCAATCTAAATTCTCACGGAGACATCCAAACAACTTCCTAGACCCATTCAATTGAGAATTATACCAACCTTTGTACTTCAATTTGGAGCATACAACCATATTGAACCTTGCATGACAATTCCTATTACTAACCATCTCCCGCTTGCTCTTATAGCCACAAAGAGCTCTAAGTTGTCCATCCGTCTCAAGAAAAGCATATTCAAGTGGGCTAATTAAGCATAGAGATGAAAGATTTACCCACTTGAATGAAGGAATGGATGGTGATGGCTTTGGGGGAGAAGTCTTCAACAACCTTGGCAAGGTGATTTCCAGCTCCATTCCCTTGAGCTCTTCCTTGACAACTTCCACCTCTTTGCAAGCCTCTTCAACTTCAACCGCTTCCTCTTGGTAGCTTTCTTCCAATTCAATCTCTTCTTCATTGCTTACCAAGGGCATGGAAGGTTGTGCTTCTTCTTCTTCAATCTCCATCTCTTGATCAACCTCTTCAAAGTCTTCAGCCATGATATGCCTTGGAGGTTGCACACCTTCCTCAACATCAACATCAAACACCTTGGAAGGAGGCTCTATGACTGGACTTTTCCATGGAGGTTCAGCATCTCCTAAGTTTGTAACCACTTCTTCCTTTTCAAGAATTCTTGCTTTTTCCAGTTGTTTTAGTATAAAATCGTACTCCTCCTTGATGATTTCCTTTCCATGACAACTCCCTTCAACTACTCCTTCATCTTCAACGGTCTCTCCTACCTCTACACTTTGGGCCTCCTCTTGCTCTAAGACAAAATCAGACTCCTCCTTGATGTCTTCCTTCACTAATTCTTCAACCACTCCTTCGACTTCAAGGGTCTCTACTACCTTCACCTTTAGGGCCTCCTCTAGCTTCTTGTGAAGTATGAGATTCATTTTGTCCCTAAGACGATTCCTTTTCTCTTGCTCCGACTCAGTAGCATCATTAGGATCATGTTGTTCTTGGCTTGATGGATATGGGTTCTCTTCCATGGAGGCTGGTGACAGTTCAACACTCTCCATCTTTTCCACTTGTTGTACAACACACTTGAATTACTGATGACAAGTCATCTTAGCCTAGTTTTGCTAGTCTTTTTCTTTTGTTTTCAGTTGATTTTATGCACTTTCTTAAGCCATAAGCAAGCCAATTGGGTAGAATTTCATGTTTCCTTTGATTCAATCAACCATGGATGAATTAATGCAATTTCATGAGGTTTTATGCTATAATTATCATATATTATGAAAGAATAACAATCTCATGATTTTGAGCATAGCTTTGATGTGTTTGGTTGATTGATGATATGTGAAAAGAGCTTTGAAGAAGGTTGAAGAAAGAAGAAAGGGCAAGGAGCAAGAGAGTACAAAAGGATTGAGCAAAAGCTTGCCTCAAACTTTAGCTCAAGCTTTTGGAAAAGTTGACATCAACACCCTGGAGGACAAAAGCTTGCACCAACGTTTGCCTCAAGCTTTTTGGCAAACGTTGGCGCCACACATGCATACCCTGGAGGAGAAAAGCTTGCGCCAACGTTTGCCTCAAGCTTTTTGGCAAACGTTGGCTCCACACTTGCACACCCTGGAGGAGAAAAGCTTGCGCCAACGTTTGCCTCAAGCTTTTTGGCAAACGTTGGCGCTACACATACACACAAGGGGATCCACGTTTAGCTAAAAGTTTGACCTCAAACTTTAGCTCAAACGTGGATATCAGCAAAAGTGGGTGGCTGATATAAAAAGCTTGAGCAAAAGTTTGCCTCAAACTTTGACTCAAGCTTTTGTGCTTTATGTCCCGGTTCACAATGGGTTTCTCTCCAACTCCAAGTGTAATCAACAGAGGCTTTTATCAACCCAATTCCATTAAGAGCAAAGGCCCAATTCAAGGCTTGAAGACCATTTGAAGAAAGTGTATAAATAGCTTAGGATTTAAGTTTTTGCGGAGCTTCCCTTTAGAATTTTGAGAACACTTACAATAGAGAGCTCACCTTTAGATTTTTGAATTATTGCTTTAGAATTCTAGAGAATTGGGAAGGGGAATTGATCTCTCTTCTTCCTTGTTCTTGCTTAGCACTCTTTACTTTTCTTGTTTTGGATCTTGGGTGGAGAATTGAAGAACTTCTGTTTCAATCTCACCTTGGGATCTTATTTAATTTTCAGCATTGAGTTACGATTTCTGTTAATTGCTTCTTCTTCTACTTTCTCTGCAATTTATATTTCTTTATTTCCTTTGCAATTGTTCTTGCTGGATCTAGGAAGGCAGGGAGATCTAGACTCAGCTATCTAGTCTCTTGAGTCCTGAGATCTACAGTTTTCAATTTCAATTTCCTTATTTCGTCACTACACCAAGCTTTTTCTCATTTTCGTTTTAGATCCGGTTGAATTCAAGTCATCTTCTACTTTTCTGTTTATTGCATTTTACTTTTCCTTGTTTAATTTCTGCAAATCCAATTCCCAATTCCCTTTACAATTCAAGCCATTTACATTTCTTGCACTTTAAGATTCTGTAATTTACATTTCTTGCAATCTAAGTTTCTGTAATTTATATTACTTGCACTTTAAGATTCAGCCTCTTTAATTTCTCTGCACTTTAAATTCTTGTCAATTGTCCCTCTCCCTTTTAATTTCATGCAATTTAGCTTCTGTCAAATACAAACCATTCAATTCAATTCTTGTTCGCTTGACTAAATCAACCACTAAACTAAAATTGCTCAATCCTTCAATCCCTGTGGGATCGACCTCACTCCCATGAGTTTTATTACTTGATGTGACCCGGTACACTTGCCGGTGAGTTTTGTGTGTTTGGAACTCGTTTTCCGAAAATACACATCAATTACTTGTTCTCAAGTTGAGATTCTTTAGCCATGGGAACTTTGGGTTCTATTCGGCTTACCATTTGGTTCAATTGCTGAAGGGCTACATGAAACCAATCCACTATTTCCTTGAGATGATTCTTTGATTCTTGTTCCGCTTGGATATCATAAGTAGGATCATAAGGCTCTTGGAGTGGTGGATATGGACATGGGGTATATGGAGGTGGTGGTTCTTGGGAGTAATTGGGTTGGAAGTGGGGTGGCTCTATGTATGGCTCATATGATTCATATGGTGGTTGGTTGGGTTGATAAGGGTTAGGGTCATGTGGGGGTGTTTGGTGGTAAGGGGCTTGTGAGTATGGTGGTTCAAAATTATGTTGATGAGGGGGTTCATAGGCGTATGGTGGGGCTTGTTGGTAACTACAAGGGGGTCCACCGTATTCATCATCTTGGTACGCACCCTGGAGTGGCTCTTGACCATAGTAATTTGGTGGAGGTTGTTTGTCATGAAGAGGTCCACCATAACTATTGTCTTGGTATGCATCATAGAATGGTTGTTGGTTATAGCGCATTGGAGGGGGTTGTTGCCAAGAGGGTTGATCAAATTCTTGTGGCTCCTCCCATCTTTGATTCTTCCAACCTTGATGCCTGTTCTCATTATAGCTTCCATTCCTTACAACAACATTGGAACCAAACTTAAAGCGACAGGGGTGAGAATTCAAGTAGCTAATAAAAATTAAAAAAAAAAACAAATAAACAAGCAAAAAGCAAATATTTACAATAACTAATAATAAGGCACACGTTTGCAATTCCCCGGCAACGGCGCCATTTTGACGAGCGAATTTTCTCGATGGTAAAGAAATTCACAAATAAGTTCTCGTTGCTAGTATAGTTTCTAAACCAATAGAGAATCTTTTCGTATAAAAATTTGGTTGTCACAAGTAACAAACCCCTAATAAAATTGATAACCGAAGTATTTAAACCTTAGATCATCTCTCAAGGAATTGCAGTGAGGTGTATTTATTATTGGTTATGGAAGATTATCTTTTTGGGGTTTTTGAATAAGGAACAAGGAAAAGTAATTTGTAAGAATTAAATTAATAACTAATAAAGCTCTTAGCAAGGTATGAAAACTGGAAATCCTATCCTAGTTACCCTTATTAATTGTGATAAGAATTGTTCATTACTCCCACTTAGTTAACCCTTACTAAATAAAGGAAAGTCAAGTGGACTAATTAATTTGATTTATCAAGTCCTAGTCAACTCCTAAGGAAAGACTAGCTTTAGAGGGATCCAAATCAACCAGCAAATTCCAATTATCAATCAACAAAGGAGTTTGATAACTCAAGTGTCACCAATTACTCTACCAAAGCTAAGAATGTAAAAAGCTAAATTAAAATCATAAATATGAAATACCTCAAATTGCATTAAATATAAAATCAAATCTAACATTGGAAGGTTTATAAACCAAATTGGGAAAATAAGTAATTAACAAGTGAAATAGATAAACCAAAGTACTAGAATAAATAAAAGTAGAAGAGAAACTAAATTAAAGGAACATTGAACCTGGATTTGAAAAGAAATTGAAAGAAGAAATCATAAATTCTAAAACCTAGAGAGAGGATAGCCTCTCTCTTTAGAAACTACATCCAAAATCTAAAATTGTGAATTATGAATGTTGTTTTTTTATGAATGAATGGATTCTCCCACTTTATAGCCTCTAATTTATGTTTTCTGGGCCAAAAACTGGGTCAGAAACAGCCCAGAAATCGCTAGGGGCAAACTCAGAAACGTACAGGTCATTGGTTTTGTGCAGATCCACGCGTTCGTGTCACTTATCTTCAGGGAAACTATGGCAAATTATATATCATTTCGAAGCCGGATGTTAGCTTTCCAACGCAACTAGAACCGCCTCATTTGGACCTATGTAGCTCAAGTTATGATCGATTGAGTGCAAAGAGGTCAGGTTGGACAGCTTAGCCATTCCTTCAACTTCTTGTATTCCTTCCACTATTGCATGCTTCCTTTCCATCTTTTAAGCCATTCCTGCCCTATAAATCTTGAAAACACTTAACACACATATCAAGGCATCGAATGGTATAAAAGGGAATTAATATTTGGTAATTTAAAGGCTTGGGAAGCAAGTTTTCAATTATAGAACAAAATTAGGAAGGAAAATGTAAAACCATACAATTTATATGAATAAGTGAGTAAAGAGTTGATAAAAACCACTCGATTGAGCACAAGATAAACCATAAAATAGTGTTTTATCAGGTGTATATGAAATTTGTGGTTCATGGGAGTATTAATGTTGGAATGGTGGTGGCTCTAGGCATGGTTCATGTGGTGGTTGGTATGGTGGATATGGGTTAGGATCATATGGAGGTGAATGGTGATATGAGGCTTGTGAGTATGATTGACAACAATGTTGATGGATTGGTTCATAATTATGTACATTATGGGTTGGATTGTAGCCATAAGAGATTAGAGGGGGGTTGTTGCCATGAAAGTTGACTATAAACATGTGGCTCCTCCCTAATTTGGTATCCATTCCCACAATGTGGTTCCTCATTGAAGCTTTCATTCCCTACAACATAATTGTAACCAAACTCATAGCCAAAGGGGGGGAGAATTCATAGTAGCAAGAGAAAACAAAAACAAAAGCTAACAAGAAACAAAGAAAGCAAAGTCCTACAACTAGCAACAACTAACAAAGAAGCAAAAGGCAAACATATTTACAATATCAACATATATACAATAGCCAATAACATAATACCATTGCAATTTCCCAGCAACGGCGCCAAAAATTTGATATTAAGAATTATTGTTGGTCTAGAAATATCTCTTATAGAAAAGGAATTTCTTCGTTCTAAGCATAGTTCCAAACCAACAAATAATTCTCACATCAAATTTTAACACATTGGTTGTCACAAGTACAAATCCCAATGAAAATTAACCGAAGTATTTAAACCTCGGGTCGTCTCACAAGGAATTGCAATGAAGTGATCAATTATTGGCTATGAAGGAACACGGGTGGGTTTGATTGATAAAAGGGCATGAAAATAAATGGCAAGAGAATTAAAACAAACAACTAAAGAAGCAAATAATAAAGAGAGACATTCATGGCAAGGATTCGGAATCTAAGCTTTCTATCCTAGTCATACAATAATTAACAAGAGCTAATCCTATTTCGTCATCTCCAACGTCGGAAGAAGGTACAATGTTATCTTCAACATAGTGAGAAAGTCAAATAAGACTAGTTAATCTCAATCCAAAAGTCCTAATCAACTTCCTAATTGAATTAGCAAGAGATTAGAGTCAATGGAAACAATATTAACTAATCACTCTAGATCACCAATATGAGTTGGGTATTCATGACTCAAGATCACCTAATTTCTCTTTCCAAACCAAGAATGCTCAAAAATCTACTCTAACATCCAATCAAACATTTTGTCAAACACTTGGAAGGCATAAAAGTTAAGCATGGCAAATGGCAAGAATAGCAAAATCTACAACTACCCAATACAAGGAATCAACAATAACAACTCAAATTAACAATAAAAGAACATCAATCATCAAATTGAATTAAAAGAGATCCAAATCCAACAAGAGTTCATCAACATAAAAGAGGCATAAATGGGAAATTAACAAGAAAACTAAGAAGAACAAAAATATAAGAACAAGAAATTGTAAAGGAAACAAGATGAACACAAGAAATTGAACCTAGATCTAAGATGCAAAATAAACTTAAGAACCCTAATTCTAGAGAGGAGAGGGAGCTTCTCTCTCTAGAAAAATAACCTACATGATGCTATCCTACAACTAATTGCTCCCCCTTTTGCCCAAGCTTGAATTCTGCATGAAATACCCTCAGAAATGAGTTGGATTTGGGCCTGGGCAGCTCAGCAATCACCCCCAGCGAATTCACTTTAAGTGAGTCACATGCCGCGCGTCACGCTTGCGCGTGGACAACGCATGCGCGTGGACGACGCGTGCGCGTAGACGACGCGTGCCCGTCGATGGCCAAAACTCCTACTCACGCGTACATGTGGATGACGTGTGCGCGTGGCCCTCAATTCTCCAAATGCTCATTTCTTCATGAATTCTCCACTTTGCATGCTTTTCTCTTCACCTCTTCCATCCAATACTTGCCTTATGAACCTAAAATCACTCAACAAACACATCAAGGCATCGAATGGAATTAAATTGAACTAAATTTAGCTAATTTAAGGCCTAAAAATGATGTTTTCGCACTTAAGCACAAAAATAGGGAGAATTACAAAACCATGCTATTTCATTGAATAAATGTGAGAAAAGGTGATAAAATCCCCTAAATTAAGCGCAAGATAAACCACAAAATTGGGGTTTATCAAATCTCCCCACACTTAAACAAAGCATGTCCTCATGCTAAACTCAAGAAAGAGACAAAGGGTATCAACATTTATTCAATGCAAATTATCTATATGCAATCTATCTAAATGAATGCAATTACTTGGTCAAAATAATCAATTTCCAAGAATATATATACAAGTACAAGGGCTAAAGCAATAGCAATCAAAGCAAACCCACAATTGAATTGAGTTATTGAAAAGATTTTACAAACTTGCAAGAAAATATGATCGTAGGTGAAAACATATAATTGAGTAATCGAACCCTCACTGGATGTGTATCCACTCTAGTCACTCAAGTGTATAGGGTTGATTCACTCAATTTCTCTTAATCATGCTTTCCAAGATTTATTTTTTATCTAACAATTAACAATTATTTCATGCATGCATACAAATATCATGAGGGCTTTTCCATAGGTTGTAACGGGGCTAGGGTCAAGATAGGATTTTATATGGTTAAGTGGACTAGAATTTGAATCTTTGATAAGCTTAAACTTCCCATCTAACCTATATAACAACCTATACAATTTCAAAGCTAACCTAACTACCCATTCTTCACTTTTTCACACACTCATGCATTCTCTTTTTTATCACCACACATATGCATTGATTTTTTTATCGAACTTTACTTTGGCGCATTTTGTCCCTTTTTTTATTGCTTTTCTTTTTCTTTTTTTTCTATTTTTTTCTTTTTATTTTTCTTTTGTTTTTCCTATTTTTTTTCTTTTCAAACTAAAATATATATACAAGAGCATCAATGTATATGGTTTAACATTCAATGCATGAGTATGTACCCGATTCCCATGATTTTTAATAAAACCATAAAATACAGTTTTATCTCTACCCAATGTTCCCAACTCTCCCAAAATTGAGTGATAAACACTCTCACTAGCCTAAGCTAATCGAAGATCCAAACAAGGGACATTTATTATTTTTCACTTAGGCTTGTAATGTGCTAAGAACAAATGGGTTTAGCATAGGCTCAAAGTTGGCCAACAATAGAAGATAAAAGGTAAGGCTATTTGGGTAAGTGAGCTATTCAAAACGATGGCCTCAATCATATAAGTGCATCCATACACAATTAGGCTCAAAACTCACATGCTTATGTGTTCTTAGCTCAAAACCTGTTCCACAATGTATAGCTCAAGCAAGTTCTAAAATTTTTTTTTTAATCAATTGGGGTGCCCAATAGATAAATTTCTTGAAAATTTCATTATTTTGGCTAAGCTTATTCTATATATATGCAAAACGAGAAAATACAACTAAAAAAAATCCTAAAAATACCTAAGAATAAAATGCAAAAGTGTTGGGATTAGAAACTTGTCACCCAAAAATGCCGACTGGTCGGACGACCTCCCCACACTTAAAAGTTTGCACCGTCCTCGGTGCATTCGGAGATGAGCGAGGGGGTACGGCGACTTTCCGGATTGCCACCTTCAACTGGTGGGTCAATCGGCTGCTTTATGTTCTTTCTCCCGTTTTCGTCTTTGCTTATGATGGCTCACCCATGAAAAATAGAAAATAGCACAGTAAGATGAGAAAATACAAAAGTAAGGAAGCGTAAATTGTTGGAATGAGGTAAGAACCACTAGAATGAAGTGAGTGATGTAACACCCAAATTAGCCTAAGCTTTACCTCGCATCGTAAAGCAAAGGTTAATAAGAGATTACGACAGTTCTAAGCTCATACGTATAATATATAGAAAGAATTATTATAATCTAGAAGCCCGATGAAGGATATAGCTCAAAAATAGGATTTAAAAAAATGCAAACGTACTAGCGAAGCTACTAACTTAAAGCACAAGATATGGAGAATATACAGCAAAGATAATCGTAGTATATTATAAAAATCTAGCCACGATTCAGAGTTTTAGCCGGCTAGTCATATACAGACCATACATGAAACCAAACAGTAAAAACAGCTTATACAAGTTTTGTCCTCTCAATACAAGCCTCTAGGCAAAACAAAAATACAAATGTGAGAGATGTATAGCAAAATAAATCAAAAAGACTCAAAAGGTATCCGGATCCTTCGCTTCTGTCACCATCCAAGTAACTTACCGAGGTGGGTTGCGACTTGCATTTGAAAAACACAACAGAAATATGGTATGAGAATCGGAGATTCTTAGTATGGTAACAGTGCCCAGTGATGTAGGATATAAGACCCCGGGACGCCAAAGGCAATCCTAGACTTCATATCCATCACAAGAATTCATTCTTAAGGCATACTAAAACAAATAAGCATAATTATATAAATCTTAGCATAAGTAAATCAGGTAATCTGTCTTAGGGGATTTCTATTCTAACCAAACACCGCTGTCCCACAGCCTTCACCAACCTATCCTCCATGTGATCCTATCACCACCGCCTTCCGAACCTCCTCAAAACCTGTAGAAATCACAATTAATTACAATGCAAGTAAAACACAATTATTGGCATGTGAAGCAGATTATTCAAATAGCAAATAGGCATGTTATACAAATAGGCAAACCATTACAAGTAGTCAAAGCATACAAACAGATAGAAAATGCATATGATGAATTCCTGTCCAATTGGCTGTGATATCACATTGTCAGTTCAACTGCCAACCCGACACATCTCCATGCTGATGTCGCCCTTCGGAATCATCAATGGGAACCCCCGAGATATAGTGCTCGAATCACTGTCCAGGTTTTTGCGCCTGCACGCTCTATTGATCTGAAGGGATGCAAGCGGCATACTCTTGCTTCAAACCTCACATCTCAACGTAAGCGAGATTAACTACCGTCCTTACGCCACGGCTGCTACCTCGACAGGCGGGACTAAGCACCATCCCAACCGGGCGCATAGCGTCTTATAATCTCAGTACAAATCAGTACTTCAGTGGTTTTTTCAGAAAACATTTTCAGTATACATGGATCCATCATCTCATTCAGAGTCCTCAACTCATCTCAACCACTATAAATTTACATTTAAGTTCCAAACTCAATAGTTCCTCATTTCTCATCTCATATATCAATCATCCTTCACGTACCATCATGCCATCCTCAATACACCCGAGACCTAATCCTCTGTTTTCTAATTTTTCATAAAAATCATCAACTAAAACCCTTAGATTATTTCCCATGTTTTCGTACCCAAAATTAAGCCCAAAATTCTTAAACGGGTGTTATAGAAGCTTACAATCTTGTTGGGAAGGTGAAATAGTAGAAAACAAAGTTAAATGTGAGAAACAGGGCGTGTGCGTCCGTACAGGGGTGGGCGTGCGCACGACCAAGAAGATTTTTAAAAGTGTGCGTACGCATAGAGGTGTGCGTACGCACAGCTACCAAAATTCATAATGCTTGTTCGCTCGCACAACCTGTGCTAGAACCCTCAACAGACTGGCCTTCCCAACGTGTGCGTGCGCACAGGGCTGTGCGTACACACAGGTTGCGATTTCTCATTATTGTGTGCGTGCACAAGCTGTGCTAGCGATGCAAACAGCACACCCTTCCCTGCCTGTGCGTACGCACAGGTTTGTGCGTGCGCACAGGTTTAAAATTTTGCAGGGTTGTGCGTGCGCACAAGGCTGTGCGCGCGCACATACCAGAAATTATAAAATTCTGTAACTTTACAGAATTTCAGATTTTTACACCAATATTTGAATGATCATAACTTTCTCTACAAAAACCCAAATTTTACAAACTTTATATCGATTTGAAGGGTTTTCAATAAGCTTTAATCTCCAATAAATTTCAACCAATTTTGAAAATCAAGGCAAAAGTTATCATCAGACAAAGTCCACCGAAAATCCAATTATTGCCAAAAGTCCTAGATTTACCAATTTCCTCATTTTCATAACTCAACCCAACCAAAACCAAATAGTACCATTCCAAACTCCATTCCTCATCAAAATCCACACTTTATAACATATTGCACCATTCTTACTACTTTTTCCTTTACATTTCATCATTCTCAACCTTGATTATCAATATACAACATATCAAGCAATTTCCCACCAACACATTCACAAATCTTCATTTCATCATTGTCAATCTTCGTCATCAACTCATTCATAATCCATATTAATGATTAAAATGCACATTCATACAAGTTCATCATACATCACATCCCAACATCATTATTTTAACAACATTCACAACAGCAACAACCCAAACAATCATCAACAACATATAAATTCCAAACCTATCCTATGGGTCACCAGCCTAAGTGTCCATGAATATTATATACTACATAGAAGAAACTGAAACCATACCTTGGCTGATTCCCAATATGCCAAAACTCAAAATTGAGCACACAATAATCACCAACAAGCTTTCCAACACAATCCAAGCTTCCAATGTAACTCCAACAAGCACCAACAAGCTCCAATATCCAAGTTAATACCACATATATCACATAAATCAAAATCTAATACTCAAAATTGGTCATTATTACTAGGGTTCATGAGAATCTTACCTCATCCACCGAAATTTGGGCTACAACCCAATATTTCCTCACTAAGGAGTAGCACCTAAACAACCAAAACACAAGGTTTCCTCAAGATCAACACTCATCAAACTTGAAATCTTAGGGCAGCATAAGGGAAGAAGAATTTCGAGAAACTAACCACAAGGCTTAGATAGAATTGACGGGCTTGGTGAGAGCTTCGCATAGCCGCTGACGACACACGAATCGGAGCATCGTAGCTCGAGATATCGCGGAATGAAGTGATGTATGAATAGTGTCTCTTCCTCCTTCTCCCTCCTCTCTCAAATTTCTGGTGTGTTTGTGTTAAATGAAGGTGGAATGTTGAATGGGTTCATTAATGAGCCCTTATGTATGTTGGGCTTGGGCCCATCTTGCGCCCGGTCCAACCCGTTAGCATTTCTAGCCCGTTTGGCCCAACTTCGGGCCAAACTTTAAAATTAACGCCCGGCATTTTCCACTTCTAACATTTTTCTAATATTTTTGACGGTTTTCACTTTTTCTCGCGCAGTACCGGGTAGACTTGAACCGGTTTAACCAGTTCAACTGCCGGTTCACAGTTTTTCACGGTTTTTCACAGAAAATATATTTTTCTGACTCAGAAAGACCTACTAAGTCCAAAAATCATATTTAAATCATCAAATTCTCACTCTAACTTTTCGGAACCTAATTTGGGCAATATTAATTACTTAATTAACCGGTTGATTAGTTGCAGAGTTGTGACACGTGGAACACGTCATGCAAGTTAAACAGATGAGGTGGCAAAGCTACTTGATACGCCACCAGCCCAAATCTCTTCAGAATATCAAATGGTCCAACGAACCTCGGATTCAATTTCTTAGTTTTAATCGCCCTTCCAATCCCAGTTGTCGGTGTAACCCTTAGAAATACATATTTTCCCACTTCAAACTCTAACGATTTTCTTCTCTATTCCTCATAACTTTTCTGTCGACTCTGAACAGTTAGAATCCTTGTACGAATCTTCTTAATGTTCTCAGTAGTCTCTGCTATCAAATCTGGACCCAATACACTTACTTCACCAGATTCATACCAACAAAGTGGAGATTGGCACTTTCGTCCATACAAGGCTTCATACAGAGCCATCCCAATGCTCGCATGAAAGCTGTTGTTGTATGCAAACTCCACCAATGGCATGTAACAGTCCCAACTCTCGGGTTGATCCAAAACACATGCTCTCAGCATATCCTCCAACGTCTAAATAGTCCTTTCACTCTGTCCATCAGTTTGCAGATGATATGCGGTACTGAGACATAGTTTCGTACCGAAAGCACTTTGAAAAGCTCACCAAAACCTTGATGTGAATCGGTGATCACAGTGCGACACTATAGTCGATGGCACACATTGCAACCTTACTATCTTCTTGATATACAACCTCGCCAACTCTTCCATTGAGCAACTTATTCGGATAGGCAAAAAATGAGCGGATTTGGTTAAGCGATCCACAATCACCCAAACTGCGTCAAATTCCGACCTAGTCCTTGGTAAACCGGTCACAAAATCCATTGCAATTCCTTTCCACTTCCACTGAGGAATCTCAAGTAGTTGTAGCATCTCCGACGGTTTCTGATGCTCTATCTTTACTTTCTGACACGTCAGACACTTGGATACCACTGTAGCTACATCACCTTTCATCCCAGGCCACCAGAACATCTTCTTCAAGTCATAATACATCTTCGTGCTTCCGGTATGAATAGAAAACCCACTGTTATGAGCTTCAGACAAAAAGTCTTGCCTCAAACTTCCAACATCTGGTACACAAATTCTCCCCTTAAATCTCCACAACCTTTCATCATCCTTGGTGAATTCTCCAAACCCCTTATCACCAACTGGTTGAAACAATTGTTGAAGCTTTTGCTCATCTTGCTGAGCCTTCTGAATCTCTATTTTAAAGGTACTCAAGATCTGCAACTGATTCAAACAAACTCTTTCGAAAACTTTACCAATATCCAGCTTAAGATCCACGAACTTATCCAATAGCTCTTCTTCCTTGATTCTCATCCAAGAAATTGTTAAAGATTTCCGGCTCAATGCGTTTGCTACCACATTCGCCTTTCCAGGATGATAACTCAACTCAAAATTATAATCTTTAAGCAACTCCATCCACCTTCTCTAGCGCATATTAAGCTCCTTCTGATCAAAGATTTACTTGAGACTCTTGTGATAAAAAAAGACGCTAAACCTTACTCCGTAGAAGTGGTGTCTCCAAATCTTCAATGCAAACACAATCGCCGCTAATTCCAAATCATGAGTTGGGTAATTCACCTCAGGCGGTCTTAGCTGATGCGATGCGCAAGCCACCACATTCCGATGTTGCATCAACACGCAACTCAAACCCTTCAGTGACGTATCACAATATACTTCAAATAGTTCATATGGTTTTGGCAAGATTAAAACAGGTGCTGAAGTTAACTTTTACTTCAAAGTTTGAAAACTCTCTTCACATTCTGACGTCCACACAAACGGTACCTCTTTCCTTGTCAACCTAGTCATCGGTAGTGCAATCCGGGAAAATCCTTCAATAAACCTTCGGTAATATCCGACTAAGCCCAAAAAGCTCTTGACTTCCGTCATAGTCATAGTTCTTTCCCATTCCATTACCGCTTCTACCTTAGAAGGATCCACTGCTATCCCTCCTTTGCTCACCACATGACCTAGGAACCTTACTTCCTCCTTCCAGAATTCACACTTTGACAACTTAGCATACAATTTCCGCTCCTTTAAGATTTGCAACACAATCCTCAAGTGTTCCTCATGCTCCTTTGCCGTCTTGGAATAAACTAAGATGTCGTCTATGAAAACCACCACGAATTTTTCTAGAAAGGGAGGAAAGACCCTGTTCATGTATTTCATGTAAACAGCAGGTCCATTGGTTAACCCAAAGGACATTAACGCAAACTCGTAGTGTCCATAGCGCATCCTAAACGCAGTCTTAGGGATATCATCCTCTTTTACCCTTATCTGATGGTAACCGGATCTCAAGTCGATCTTGGAAAACACCCCAGCTCCTTGCAATTGATCTATCAAGTAATCTATCCTTGGCAGCGGATACTTATTCTACACCGTCACTTTGTTCAACTGTCAGTAATGCATGCACAATCGCATTCCTCCATCCTTCTTCTTTACTAATAAAACTGGCGCTCCCCACGGTGATACACTCGATCGAATGAACCTCCTGTTCAAAAGCTCTTCCAACTGAGTCTTTAACTCTGCCAGCTCTATCGGAGCCATTCTATATGACGCAATCGACACTGGTCTGGCTCCCGGCACCAACTCAATCACAAATTCAATTTCCCTCTGAGGTGGGAATTCAGGGATATCTTCAGGGAACACCTCCGAAAAATCTCTAACCACCGGTATCTGATCCAAGTTCTGGGTATCACCCAATGCATTAGAAGCCAACAGGATATAACCCTTACACTCCTCCCTACTACAGTGCACCATTACAGAGTTCAGGTAATACGCCACAGCTACCACTGCTACATTCTCTCCTTCTGGCATAAATTGAATTGACCGCTCAAAGCAATCCAACAAAACCCGATTCTTCGACAACCAATCAAACCCCAAAATTATATCCAATCCAATCATTGGCAAACAGATCAAGTCATGCACAAAGTCTCTACCCTCAAGCTTAAAATCTACTTGCCTACACCCTGACCTAGTCATAACCATCTGATACAGAGTATGTACATACAGATCAAATGCTAGCTCTGACACTTTCAAGCCTAGTTCCTCAACTTTAGCAAATGAAATAAACGAATGCGATGCTCCAGTATCATATACTGGAATCAAATTCTTATCACCAATTAAACAAATACCTCTCATAAATGGATCCGCCTTGGAAGCATCCTTGGCATTCACAATAAAGACTCGCCCCTGGTGCTGACTCTGACTCGCATTCAAGTTCCTCCCAGGAGTGCAATCCCTCGCAATCTGGCCGGGCAATCCACAGTTGAAGCAACCACCTAAACCAATCTTGCAATAGTCATACGGATGAAAACATCCACAACGATCACAAGCTAAATCCGGAGAATTCTTACTCTGATTTCCTCTCCCCTTAGCATACTGAAACTGAGTTTGAGTGTTCTTCCTGAAGCTTCCTTGACCGTGAGGTGCATATCCTCCTCTTTTGAAGCTTTGACCCCTCGGATGGAAATACTTTCCACATCCCTGACTCCTTGGACAAAGCTACCATATTGGCATACTCTTCCACCACCCTTGCTTTGTTCACTAAGTCGGAGAAGACACAGATCTCTAGAGGAGCCACAGCAGTCACAATGCTATCCTTTAAACCCCTCTGGTACTTGATGCACTTCCAGCTCTCGTGCATCTCTGGGACACCCTGACACACCCGAGAAAACCTACAAAGCTCCTCAAACTTTCTTGTGTAGTCCACCACAGATAGGGAACCTTACTTCAGCTACATCAGTTCCATCTCCTTTGCTTCTCTTGCAGACTCCGGAAAGTATTTCTTCTTGAAGGCCATTTGGAACACATCCCATGGAACGTTGACATTTTGGAGCTGTAATAATCAGCACTCTGCTTGCCACTAGTGCTGAGTCTCTCCTACCAGCTGATAAGTAGCAAATTCAACATATTGATTGTTCGGGACGTGCTGAGCTTATAGTGCGCGCTCCATGGCCTGAAATCAATTTTTCGCTTCAGTAGGATTAGTTGATCCTTGGAAAATTGACAGATGAACCTTGAGGAACATCGCCAAGGTCATCGGAACACCTCCCGTGTTATCGCTGTTTCCCTCAGCATTATCATGAGCATTCCCTTCGCCATTTCTGTTTTTATTTTCGGCCGGGTGGCCCAATCTCTGCACATCTTGCAGAGTCGCAGCAGCATTAGCTTCCATGGTATTCACAAAGTTTGCCATGGCCACCATGAATTCGGCATGGTTGTCCGCCGGTTGCGCATTCCTACTTTCACGTGAACGGGCTGGACCTCGTTTGCGAGTGGCCATTAGGGTTCCTGTTTACACCAAACAATTGATATCAAGGTGATCAGTCTCAATATCGAAAGCCTAGTGCTTCAATTATCCCAAAAAGGCACTCACAAACAAGCATGCTATGCATATATCAAGTAGATAACCTAATAGCATCAAAGAAAAGACACACAGAGTATGTAATGAAGCACAATCGGTCCATCCCTCAGGCTCACGAGGACGAACCACTCTGATACCACTAAATGTAACACCCTAATTAGCCTAAGCCTTACCTTACGTTATAAAGCAAAGCTTAATCAGAGATTACGACAGTTCTAAGTTCATACGTATAATATATTGAAAGAATTATTATAATCTAGAAAACCGATGAAGGATATAGCTCAAAAATAGGATTTAGAAAAATGCAAACGTACTAGCAAAGCTACTAACTTAAAGCACAAGATATGGACAAGATATAGTAAAGATAATAGTAGTATATCATAAGAATCCAGCCACGGCTCGCAGAGTTTAAGCCGGCTAGTCATATACAGACCATACATGAAACCAAACAGTAAAAACAGCTTATACAAGTTTTGTCCTCTCAATACAAGCCTCTAGGCAAAACAAAAATACAAATGTGACAGATGTATAGCAAAATAAATCAAAAAGACTCAAAAGGTATCTGGATCCTTCGCTTCTGTCACCATCCAAGTAACTCACCGAGGTGGGTTGCGACTTGCATTTGAAAAACACAAAAAAAATATGGTATGAGAATCGGAGATTCTCAGTATGGTAACAGTGCCCAGTGATGTAGGATATAAGACCCCGGGACGCCAAAGGCAATCCTAGACTTCATATCCAACACAAGAATTCATTCTTAAGGCATACTAAAACAAATAAGCATAATTATATAAATTTTAGCATAAGTAAACCGGGTAATCTATCTTAGGAGATTTCTATTCTAACCAAACACCGCTGTCTCACAGCCTTCACCAACCTATCCTCCATGTGATTCCATCACCACCGCCTTCCGATCCTCCTCCATCCCAGTAAAAATCACAATTAATTACAATGCAAGTAAAACACAATTATTGGCATGTAAGGCAGATAATTCAAATAGCAAATAGGCATGTTATACAAATAGGTAAACCATTACAAGTAGTCAAAGCATACAAACAGATAGAAAATACGTATGATGAATGCCTGTTATATTGGCTGTGATATCACATTGTCGGTTCAACTGCCAACCCGACACATCTCCATGGAGATGTCGCCCTTCGGAATCATCAATGGGAACCCCCGAGATATAGTGCTCAGATCACTGTTAAGGGTTTAGCGCTTGCACGCTCTATTGATCCGAAGGGATGCAAGTGGGATACTCTTTTCTCAGACCTCACATCTCAATGTAAGCAGGATTAACCACCATCCTTTCGCCGCCGCTGCTACCTCGACAGGCGGGATTAACCTCCGTCCCTGCAGGGCGCATAATGTCTCATAATCTCTGTACAAATAAGTAGTTCAGTGGTTCTGAACTCAATAGTTCCTCATTTCTCATCTCATATATCAAACATCCTTCACGTACCATCAAACCATCCTCAATACACCCGAGTCCTAATCCTCCATTTTCTAATTTTTCATAAAAATCATCAACTAAAACCCTTAGATTATTTCCCATGTTCTCGTACCCAAAATTAAGCCCAAAAGTCTTAAACGGGTGTTATAGAAGCTTACAATCTTGTTGGGAAGGTGAAATAGTTGAAAACAAAGTTAAATGTGAGAAACAGGGCGTGTGTGTCCGCATAGGGGTGCGCGTGCGCACGACCAAGAAGATTTTTAAAAGTGTGCGTACGCATAGAGGTGTGCGTACGACAGCTATAAAAATTCATAATGCTTGTTCGCTCGCACAACCTGTGCTAGCACCCTCAACAAACTGGCCTTCCCAATGTGTGCGTGCGCACAGGGCTGAGCGTACGCACAGGGCTGAGCGTACGCACAGGTTGCAATTTCTCATTGTTGTGTGCGCGCACAAGCTGTGCTAGCGATGCAAACAGCACACCCTTCCCTGCCTGTGCGTACGCACAGGACTGTGCATGCACACAGGTTTAATAATTTTCAGGGTTGTGCGTGAGCACAAGGATGTGCGTGTGCACATACCAGAAATCATAAAATTCTGTAACTTTTCAGAATTTCAGATTTTTACACCAATTTTTTGAATGATCATAACTTCCTCTACAAAAACCCAAATTTTACAAACTTTATATCAATTTGAAGGGTTTTCAATAAGCTTTAATCTCCAACAAATTTCAATCAATTTTGAAAATCAAGGCAAAAGTTATCATCAGACAAAGTCCACCCAAAATCCAATTATTGCCAAAAGTAAAAAATTTACCAATTTTCTCATTTTCACAACTCAACCCAACCAAAACCAAATAACACCATTCCAAACTCCTTTCCTCATCAAAATCCACACTTTATAACATATTGCACCATTCTTACTACTTTTTCCTATACATTTCATCATTCTCAACCTTGATTTTCAATATACAACATATCAAGCAATTTCCCACCAACACATTCACAAATCTTCATTTCATCATTATCAATCTTCGTCATCAACTCATTCATACTCCATATTAATGATTAAAATGCACATTCATACAAGTTCATCATACATCACATCCCAACATCATTATTTTAACAACATTCACAACAACAACAACCCAAACAATCATCAACAACATATAAATTCCAAACCTATCCTATGGGTCACCAGCCTAACTGTCCATGAATATTATATACTACATAGAGGAAACTGAAACCATACCTTGGCTGATTTCCAATATGCCAAAACTGAAAATTGAGCACACAATAATCACCAACAAGCTTTCCAACACAATCCAAGCTTCCAATGTAACTCCAACAAGCACCAACAAGCTCCAATATCCAAGTTAATACCATATATATCACATAAATCAAAACCTAATACTCAAACTTGGTCATTCTTACTAGGGTTCATGAGAATCTTACCTTATCCACCGAAATTTGGGCTATAACCCAATATTTCCTCACTAAGGAGTAGCACCTAAACAACCAAAATACAAGGTTTTCTCAAGATCAACACTCATCAAACTTGAAATCTTAGGGCAGCATAAGGGAAGAAGAATTTCGAAAAACTAACCACAAGGCTTAGATAGAATTGACGGGCTTGGTGAGAGCTTCGCGTAGCCACTGACGACACGCAAATCGGAGCACCGTAGCTCGAGCTGTCGCGGAATGAAGTGAAGTGTGAATAGTGTCTCTTCCCCCTTCTCCCTCTTCTCACAATTTTCTGGTGTGTTTGTGTTTAATGAAGGTGGAATGCTGAATGGGTTCATTAATGAGCCCTTATATATGTTGGGCTTAGGCCCATCTTGCGCCCGGTCCAATCCGTTAGCGTTTTTAGCCCGTTTGGCCCAACTTCGGGCCAAACCTTTAAAATTAACGCCCGGCCTTTTCCACTTCTAACATTTTTCTAAGGTTTTTGATGGTTTTCACTTTGTCTCGTGCAGTACGGGCAGACTTGAACCGGCTCAACTAGTTCAACTGCCGGTTTGCAGTTTTTTACGGTTTTTCATAGAAAACACATTTTCTGACTCAGAATGACCTATTGAGTCCAAAAATCCTATTTAAATCCTCACATTCTCACTCTAACTTTTCGGAACCTAATTTGGGAAATATTAATTACTTAATTAACCGGTTGATTAGTTGCAGAGCTGTGACACGTGGAACACGTCATGCAAGTTAGACAGATGAGGTGACAAAGCTACTTGATACGCCACCGGACCAAATCTCTTCAGAATATCAAATGGTCCAACGAACCTCGGATTCAATTTCTTGGTCTTAATCGCCCTTCCAATCCCAGTTGTCAGTGTAACCCTTAGAAATACATATTCTCTCACTTCAAACTCTAACAATTTTCTTCTCTGATCCGCATAACTTTTCTGTCGACTCTGAGCAGTTAGAATCCTTGCATGAATCTTCTTAATGTTCTCAGTAGTCTCTGCTATCAAATTTGGACCCAATACACTTACTTCACCAGATTCATACCAACAAAGTAGAGATTGGGACTTCCGTCCATACAAGGCTTCATACAGAGCCATCCCAATGCTCGCATGAAAGCTGTTGTTGTACGCAAACTCCACCAATGGCATGTAACAGTCCCAACTCCCGAGTTGATCCGAAACACATGCTCTCAGCATATCCTCCAACGTCTGAATAGTCATTTCCGACTGTCCATCAGTTTGCAGATGATATGCGGTACTGAGACATAGTTTTGTATCGAAAGCTCTTTGAAAAGCTCCCCAAAACCTTGATGTGAATCGGGGATCACGGTCCGACACTATGCTCAATGGCACACATTGCAACCTTACTATCTCCTTGATAAACAACCTCACCAACTCTTCCATTCAGCAACTTATTCGGATAGGCAAAAAATGAGCGAATTTGGTTAAGCGATCCACGATCACCCAAACCGCGTCAAATCAGAACCTAGTCCTTGGTAAACCGGTCACAAAATCCATTGCAATTCCTTCCCACTTCTACTGAGGAATCTCAAGTAGCTGTAGCATCCCCGACGGTTTCTTATGCTCTATTTTTACTTTCTGACACGTTAGACACTTGGATACCACTGTAGCTACATCACCTTCCATCCCAGGCCATCAGAACATCTTCTTCAAGTCATAATACATCTTCATGCTTCCGGGATGAATAGAAAATCCACTGTTATGAGCTTCGGACAACAAGTCTTGCCTCAAACTTCCAACATCCGGTACACAAATTCTCCCCTTATATCTCGACAACCTTTCATCATCCTTGGTGAATTCTCCAAACCCCTTATCACCAACTGGTTGAAACAATTGTTGAAGCTTTTGCTCATCTTGCTGAGCCTTCTGAATCTCGGTTTTAAAGCTACTCGAGATCTACAATTGATTCAAACAAACTCTTCCGGCAACTTCACCAATATCCAGCTTAAGATCCACGAACTTATCCACTAGCTCTTCTTCCTTGATTCTCATCCAAGCAATTGTTAAAGATTTCCAACTTAATGCGTCTGCTACCACATTCGCCTTTCCAGGATGATAACTCAACTTAAAATTATAATCTTTAAGCAACTCCATCCACCTTCTCTGGCGCATATTAAGCTCGTTCTGATCAAAGATGTACTTGAGACTCTTGTGATCAGAAAAGATGCTAAAACTTCTCCACTATTTTATGGTTTATATTGTGTTTAATTGTGTGGTTTTATCATGATCTTCACCCACTTATTTATTAATTTAGCATGCATTTATATTTCCTTCCTGGAACTAGTACATGATTGAAAACTGCTTCCTAGAGATTTTTAATTATGCATTTTGATTCTTTTTTATTCCATTCGATGTCGTGATCTGTGTTAAGTGTTTCAGGTTTTATAGGGCATGAATGAGTTGGAGATTTGAAAGGGAAGCTAGCAAAAATGGAAGGAACACAAGAAATTGAGGAGATAACTAGTGAGAGGTGACGCGGCCGCATGGACGACGCGACCGCGCGGAAGAAAGCAAATTGCAGTGACACGGCCGCATGGATGACGCGCCCGCGTGGTAAAGCGAAAACGCGAATGACGCGTCCGCATGAGCGACGTGATCGCATGACATGCGCGATCTGCATAATTTGCAGAATCGCTGGGGGCAATACCGAGCCGTATTTTGACCCAGTTTTTGGTCCAGAATAGCAGACTAGAGCCAGAGAACATGCAGAAACCAGAAACAACATTCATTCTACACAGTTTTAGTTTTTTTTAGATCTAGTTTTACTCCTCCTCTAGGTTTTATCTCTAGACATTCATAGTTTTAGGATTTTAATCTTTACTCGCTCTTTGCATTGGAACACTGAGAAGAGTTATTACCTCATCAAGACTCCGTCGTTCTAATTCGTTCTCTTTACTGGGTATTATTCTTCCATGTCCTTTGTTTTGTTTAATTTCACCATTGGGATACTTTTATGCTTATTTAATACAAAGATTACTTTTATTTTCTAATTAATCAATTTAAATTCTATTTATCATGTCTTCCTTTAATTCCCTTTCATATGTTATGGATTTATTATTTACAATGAGCGAGTAGTTCCCTCACTTGATGGGGAGTTGATTGAAAGGAACTCTTGAGTTGGAAGGATCAAAAGAGAAATTGTAATTGGGTTAACTGTTGGATTGCTCTCTAGTCACCAACACCAATCCCTTTGAACTAAGTGGGTTGCAACTCGTGAATAGACGTAGTATTCCAACTTGTTTGACTTTCCTTTACCTAGTAAAGGATAACTAAACAGAACAACCATAATTATCAATTAATCTTGAAAGCATTCCAACAATAATAGAGATTCCAACTAATCAACTCCCAGTCAAGGCTTTTACTTATAGTAATTAATTTCATCAATTTTAATTTCCTATTTATTCAACTCACTTCTTTGAAAATCTCTGATTAATAAAATAGCACACTTTCTGCAACTCGTTGGGAGACGACCTGGGATTCATACTCAGTAATTCAAAATTTAATTCTCTGTGACACCTTTCTAAATTGATGAGTGGATTTCTGGCAAGTTAAGAACTATACTTGCAACGTGAATATTTTGACAATTTTTAATTTGCCAATTTCTGCACTCCATCAATTTTTGGCGCCGTAGCCGGGGACTTGCAATAGAGTGCTAAAAAAATTATTAATTAGAATTCATTTATTTGCATTTTATTTTATTTTGCTACTATGAGATGCATGTTTCTTTCATCAAATGACGCGTTCACTTCCTGATCTGCGCTTGCTAATATTCGATCCTGAAATTGAAAGGACTATTTCACGAATAAGGGGAGATCAGCGTCGGTTAGTCCGCTCTGAGGGCGGATCTGAAAGTGAACTTGAGGAAGAAAGCAGCCCCCGTTCTACTGATTCGGTTGTTTTACGTGCAGAAGACATGGCAGCCAGAAGAGTTACTATCCAGGAGGAAGGAGCTCCTGATTTTACAATGCAACCGTTTCATGCGCATCACCCAGCAGTGGCTACAGATTTCGAAATAAAGACCGCACTACTTAATTTGATGCCCAAGTTTCATGGCTTACCTGCTCAAGAGCCTATCAAGCACCTGAGAGATTTCCAGGTAGCCTGTTCTACTGTCAGGCGAGATGGTACGAATGAAACTTCAATTCTTCTGAAAGCTTTTCCGTTTTCTCTGGAGGGAAAAGCAAGGGAGTGGTACTACACTCAACCTCTAGCAAATGTATCCAACTGGGATACACTTAGAAAAGAGTTTTTAGAGAAATTCTTTCCATCTGAAGTTATTGATAAGCTGAGGAAAGACATTTTCACAATTGTTCAGGATGACAATGAGACTCTCTTTGAATACTAGGAGCGCTTCAATAATCTTCTGGAAGCATGCCCCCACCACATGATTGACAAGATAGTGTTACTTAGCTATATCACACAGGGCATGAGGCCCCAAGATAAAACCACATTGGAAAGTGCTAGCAATGGGTCTATGAAGAATTACAAGACCACTGATGAGGCTTGGCAATTGATCAGCGACTTGGCTGAATCTACTAGGAACCATAGACAGAAGCAAGGCCGTTTAAAAGCCGTTGCAGAAGTATCCTCTAGCAGAGAGACTGCTGCTCTAACTTAGAGTATCTGTGAAATGACCAACTTGCTGAAGCAGATGCAATTGAATCAACAACAAGTTCAGCAAGCTACACCTCCTTCGCCATAGCAAAACCAACAATTAGTCCCACAGAGAATTTGCGAAATCTGTGCTGATTATAACCATTACACTGATGAATGCCCGCAACTCCAACAAGAAGACAACATGGTGGCATCTACTCATAACTTTTATAACCGCCCAAATCAAGGGTACAATCCAAGTGGAAATAATAACCATGGATGGTAGGACAATTCTAACCAGAATTGGAGAGACAACAATAACAGAGGAGGCAGAGATAATCAGGGAAATCAGAGGTAGAATAATAACAACAACAGGCAGCAGAATCAACCTTACAGAGCACCTCACCTGAGGTAAAACCAAGGACCATAGAACAATCAATAGCAAACCTCTCAATTTACTCATTCTTCTTTATCTCCTAATGAAGAGTTACTACAATCTTTTGAGCGAAGACAACAGACCATGGAAAATAACATCATGAATAGTATTAATGCCAGTCTGAATGGTCTGACCTCTACTTTGCAAGCTCTTATCTCATAGATTGGATCAACGCAAAATCCCAGTAACCAACCTTCAAGCTCCACTGGAATCCCCTCTCAACCATTACCCAATCCAAAGGGAGGCATTAATGCCATCACCCTAAGGTCCGGAACCACACTGTAGAAGAGGAATCAGGAGGAACCAAGCCCACCAGAACACACCTCAGCTGAAGAGGTGGTAGAAATAGAAGATGTTGAAGAGGAAGAAGACATACAAGACATCGCTGAAGAAGAAGAAGCTCAACCACAGAAGGAAGCACCCAGAGGCGCAGACACTGCAGAAAACACTACCCCTATTCCATTTCCACAAATTGCAAGGAAGCCCAGGAAGCAGCTGGAACCCGACCCCAAAATGGTAGAAATATTTAAAAAGGTTGAGGTAACTGTTCCCCTTTCTGATGTTATTCAACAGGTACCTAAATATGCAAAGTTTCTAAAAGATTTGTGTATCCATAAAGACAAAATTAATGAATTAGAAACTATTCCTTTAGGTAGTTCTATATCTGCTTTAATGGGAGGATTTCCTGAAAAATGTAGTGATCCAGGTCCTTGTATAGTTAGTTGTACTATTGGTGGTGTAGTAATTTATGATTGCATGTGTGATTTAGGAGCATGTGTTAGTATAATGCCTTTGTCTATATATGATGTTTTGAGGCTCCCTCCCTTAAAAAGGTCGGCAGCTCGTTTTGTGTTAGCAGATAAAAGCATTATCACAGTGGCTAGAGTTGCTGAAGATGTTTTAGTGAACATTAAAGGGCTTACATTTCCCACTAATTTTTATATCTTGGAGATGCCCCATAATGACTCAGATAAGCCATCATCAATCCTACTTGGAAGACCATTCCTGAAGACATCAAAATTCAAGTTGGATGCATTTTTAGGAACATACTCCTTTGAAATAGATGGCCGCATAGTAATTTTCAATCTGAATGGAGTCATAAACAACCCTCCACAAGATCATTCTATCTTCCAGTGTGATGTCATAGATGAAAGTGTAGCTGAAGTTCACAAGGAAGAGTTTGAAGAGAGACACACTGGACAAGGTCCAAGTGAGGGGACCCTTTTAACTGACAATGAGGGCACTTCGCCATTTTCACAAGCCCCAGATAATCCAGAGCCTGCTCATGATCAGAAGTTAGAATTGAAACCCCTTCCTCCGCATCTTAAATATGCTTATCTTGAAGATGAGAAGATATTTCCAGTTATCATTGCAAGGGAACTTACTTCTCAACAAGAAGAGCAATTACTGGATGTGCTGAGGAGGCATAAGAAGGCAATTGGGTGGAGTTTGGTAGACATAGTAGGAATCAACCATCAAGTATGTGAGCACAGAATATTTCTAGAAGAGGTAGCAAGACCTGTCCGCCAACCCCAACGAAGATTGAACCCCACTATCCTGGAAGTTGTCAAAAAGGAAGTGACCAGACTATTGGAAGCAGGGATCATCTATCCCATTTCAGACAGTGAATGGGTCAGCCCAATACAAGTGGTGCCCAAAAAGTCTGGAGTCACTACAGTGAAGAATGAGCATGGAGAGCTCATAGCAACTAGAGTTCAGAATGCTTGGAGAGTCTGCATTGATTACAGGCGTCTCAACCAAGCCACCCGTAAGGAAATGTGTCAATACAAACCTTGTATTAAATTTTGAAAAATGTCACTTTATGGTAAAACAAGGGATTGTATTAGGACATGTGGTATCTAATAATGGCATTTCTGTAGACCCAGCAAAGGTGAATGTTATTTCTAGTTTACCTTACCCCTCTTCTGTGAGGGAAGTCCATTGGTTCCTTGGCCATGCAGGTTTTTACAGGAGATTTATTAAGGACTTTAGTAAGGTAGCACTTCCCTTATACAGACTGCTACAGAAGGATATAGAGTTCGAGTTCAATGAGGATTGTAAAGAAGCGTTTGATAAACTGAAGACCGCTCTGACTCAAGCTCCAATTGTGAGAGGACCAGACTGGAGCCAGCCATTTGAAATCATGTGTGATACTTCCAACCATGCAGTAGGAGCAGCGCTGGCTCAGCGTGAAGGTAAGGATCCTTTTGTTATTGCTTATGCATCTAAGCCCTTAGACACTGCCCAGTCCAATTATACTACTATTGAGAAAGAGCTTCTTGCTATTATTTTTGCTCTAGATAAATTTCGAGCTTATTTACTTGGTACCAGAGTAGTAGTGTATTCGGACCATGCAGCTTTAAAGTATTTATTAGCTAAAAAGGAGTCCAAACCAAGACTTATACGTTGGATACTGCTGTTACAAGAATTTAATTTAGAAATAAAGGATAGGAGTGGTAACCAGAATTTAGTGGCAGACCACTTGAGTCACCTTGAGCATATTAAGGATGATTCTACTCCTATAGATGATAATTTCCCTTTTGATAACCTGCAAGCAGTATCTGAGGTAGTCCCTTAGTATGCACTTGTTGCTAATTATCTAGTTAGCCGCACATTTCCTCCAACTTTTTCTAAGCATCAAAGAGACAAGCTAAAAAGTGAGTCTAAATATTATACATGGGATGACCCATATTTATGGAGATGTGGCGCTGACCAGGTAATTAGACGTTGTGTGCCTCAATCAGGATTCCAGCCCATTTTAGAGGCCTGTCACTCATCTGAGAGTGGAGGACATTTTGGCCCTCAAAGAATAGCTAGAAAGATCTTAGACTGTGGATTCTGGTGGCCTACTCTTTTTAGAGACGCTGCTAAGTTTTGTAAATCTTGTCTCCCATGCCAAAAATTTGGTAATATATCCAGGAGGGATGAGATGCCTCAACAAATTATGCTTTTCTGTGAAATTTTTAATGTTTGGGGCATTGACTTCATGGATCCATTTCCAAATTCTAATGGATATTTTTATATATTGTTAGCTGTGGATTATGTTTCCAAATGGGTAGAAGCAATTCCTACCCGCACTGATGATGCTAACACTGTTGTTTCCTTTGTGAGAAACCACATTATTTGTCGCTTTGGATCACCACGAGCAATCGTGAGCGATCAAGGCACCCATTTTTGTAACAGGAGACTAACAGGATTAATGAAGAAGCATGGGATAATTCATAAGGTTGCAACAGCATACCATCCTCAGACCAATGGGCAAGCCGAGGTGTCAAACAGAAAAATTAAGCGTATCTTACAAAAGATAGTAAAGCCTCATAGAAAAGACTGGAGCACCAGGCTACAAGATGCACTCTGGGCATATAGAATAGCATACAAGACACCCATTGGGATGAGCCCTTTCCACTTAGTTTATGGAAAAGCTTGCCATCTACCAGTTGAAGTGGAGCACAAAGCCTTTTGGGCAGTTAAGGAGTGCAACATGGGAATGGAGAAAGCCGGAGCTAAAAGGAAGTTGCAACTGCAGGAACTGGAAAGCCTTCGCCTAGAAGCTTATGAGAATTCAAGAATTTACAAGGAGAAGATGAAGGCTGTACATGATCAGAACATCAAGAAGAAGGAGTTCCAACCTGGGGATTTAGTCCTCATTTACAAATCTCGACTAAGGCTCATGTCAGGTAAGTTGAGATCAAGATGGGAAGGTCCATATAGAGTAGAGAAGGCCGAACCATACGGAGTTTATCACCTAAGCCATCCGACAAGCTCTGAACTTATCAAGGTTAATGGACAACGCCAGAAGCTATACCATAGCAAGAAGATGCAGAGAAACAAGGAACTTGAGATCTTCCTCTTGGAAAATCCCCACATAGCAGAAGATTGAGCTAGTGGAGCGTCCAACTTACGGACGTTAAAGCAAAGTGCTAGGTGGGAGACAACCCACCACGGTATGATCGTTCTTCTCTTTATTTTTAGTTTTTCCTATTCAATAACTCTTCTCTTTATCAGTGCATTTCGTGCATTTACATCTGCATATATAAAAAAAAAATTGCCACGCGACGCGACCGCATCAGCGACGCATCCGCGTCACAAGGAGAGTAAAGAAAAATCAAAATGAACAGAGAGTCACGCTAGAGCGTGGCTGGAGGCGTGCCAATGGCACAAATTTACCCACGCGATCGCGTCGCTGACGCGTCCGCATCGCATGGGAATAATGGCCTCCCACGCGGCCGCGTGCACTGCGTTTCCGACGTAAAAAGGGTGCACAACAAAATATTGTGCGAGAGTGATGCTGGATTGGTGCTGGATGCACAATCCCTACCACGCGATCGCGTCGCCGACGCGTCCGCGTCATCCCTTTTCTGACGCCCACTCACGCGATCGCGTCACCCCATGCGATCCCTTTTTATGTGCATTTATAACCATCCTCTTCCGTTCTCTTCATTGCTATATATCTCTTTAAATTTAATTTCCTTTCTCTTTTTTTTTTCATGATGGCCACCAGGAAAGGAAAAGAGAAAGCTACTCCCAAACCCCCAGCAAGAAGAGGCACTAAACGAGCATTATTAGTAGAGCCTTCTTCAACTGCAGTCAAACCCTCAACAAAGAGAGTTAAGAGGATCATCAAGGTTGATGAAAAGGAGAAAGCCTTTCCAGAAAAGGACACTGCGTAATTTCCAAATCGCTACTGTGAGCAGATGTTCCCTATTCTAGCTGAAAGGAGCTACAACAACGAACACCTTCTTATCCTCCCGCCCAATATTGCTACTTTTGTTGAGCCGCAAATTCAAGAAAGAAAATGGGGTTTCCTACAGAGACAGCCAAGGCAGGTCAATCTTTCTTGGGTAGTCGAGTTCTACTCTAACTTCTACCTGCCTACTCTACAGTCTGTCTATGTACGTCAGAACCAAGTCCCCATTACAGAAGAGGCTATTCAACAAGCTTTGAGTATTCCCCCTATTCCAGAAGGATTGGACGCCTTTCAAGAAGCCGCACTCAAGCGCCAGATGTACCAATTTGACTGGGAAGCTGTTCTCAGAGTTATCGCACTACTTGGCAGCCGTTGGATCTACGAATAGCATCGTACCCGCCCTAAGGGAATATCGGCTTCAGCACTTACCTTGGAGGCTTGGGTATGGGCACAGATCATGTCCCATTACGTCTTTCCGAGCACTCACGAATCCTCCTTCACTGCGGACATGGCTGTTCTACTATGGTGCATCCTTACAGACCAACCTCTGAATCTATCACGACATATCCGGAATGCCATGGGACACGTACAAATCGCGGGCAACCTACCTTTTCCTGCCTTGGTCTCAGATCTTATCTCAGTAGCCGGAGTCTCCTACAGAGCTGGGGACACCAAAGCCATGCTTCCACGGGATGATCAGTATGTCCCTAACGGGAAGTACCTCAAACTTCTAGTAGCCACTACAAGCCTTCCTACTACTCCAGTTGAAGATATTCCTTCTTTAACACCACAAGCACCTACAACTGATGAATTGCTCCAGCAGATAATCAAAAGGTTGGATCGGTAAGAACAGAAAGCAAAGATGCGAGAACGCCGTAACAACCGAAGATTCAAACACCTCAGGGAGCTACTTCGAGGGGATTGCAGAGACTCAGACACCCCGGACTCCACTTCTTTTACCAGCACAGGGAGCCATGATGGTCCCAACTGTGGAGATACTGCTACCAGCCCACTCCTGTTCCTGACAAATGGCACCGAAGACGGTGCAAAGCCTTAAGTGTGGGGAGGTCGGTTAGTACCTGACTTCCGGAGGTAATTTCACTTCCCTAGCACCAATAAATTAGGATTTTAGTTAGATTTTCTTTCTTTTATAAAATAGCATAAATTGTATAGTAATAGGTTAGTCGCATGCATGTTCTACTTGATTGAAAATACAATAAGTTTCTTCTAAGACTCCATCTTTGGAACAAAATTTCACTAATTTTTTAAAATTTATGATAAAATTGCTTGAAGTTATATTTGGAACATGATTTTTGAGCTAAAGAACACACAACCTGTGAGGATTTGAGCCTTTATGCATGGTTACATTATTTAACCATAATTATTTTATTCTTGTGTGTTCACTTCTCTACGATTGTAATCTATATTTTGTTTTATCTTATATGTCCAATATTTATTATATTTATATGCTTGCACATGATTGAGGCCATTATTTGTTTAAACTCACTTATCCAAATTAAGCCTACCCTTCTCAATTACCTTTGTTAGCCACTTTGAGCCTATAAATCCCATTTGTTCTATATTTTACCACATTACTAGCCTTAAGCGAAAAAATAATTGTATATCCCAAATTGAATCTTTGGTTAGCTTAAGATAGAATTGTGTGTACTAGTTAAGTATGGGAAATTGTGGGAACAAAAGTTGTTAAGAGAATATGTCATGAGAATTTAATGGGAATTTGGATACCTACTCATGTGAAACTATAAGAATTGAAAATCTATGTGCATTGATAAGCTATATTTATTTTTATGAAAAAAAAAAATATATATATATAATAAATAAATAAGGGGACAAAATCACCCCAATGCTGAATTAAGATTCAAGGATCAATGCACATATGATAAAAATTAAAATAAAAAGTTGATACATGAGTATGGATTGAAAAAGGGAATTCTGGGTAGCTAGGTATGAATTTTAAAATTACATTATATATAGGTTGGGTTAAAGCATTGGGTTAATTAAAGATTCAATTTATAAGCTCACTTGACCATACATGTATCCTTACCCCTACCTTAGCCCCATTACAACCTTGAAAAGACTTCATGATGTTTGCATTGGTATATTAACTGTTGTTGATTGGTTAGGAGAAGAACAAAAGTTAGAGAGCATGATTAGAGAAGAATAGAGTGATCACCCGATACACTAGAGATTAGAGCGTACATACATTATCAGTGAGGGTTCAATGCTTGAATTTCCATGTTCCCTGCTTTCATGAGCTCTCTTCTTGCATTTTATCTGTCTTACTGTATAATAATAAAATTAGTGGAATTTGATTTGTAATTGTTTTGAAGAGCCTATTTACTTTTGATCAAGTGGACAAGTATCATATAGTTGCATTCATTCATAAATATAGGATTGCATTGCATAAGTTTCTACATGTTCATACTTATTTACTTTATCTCCTTCAATTAAGCATGAGGACATGCCAATGTTTAAGTGTGGGGAGGTTGATAAACCACTATTTTATGGTTTATATTGTGTTTAATTGTGTGGTTTTATCATGATCTTCACCCACTTATTCATTAATTTAGCATGCATTTATATTTCCTTCCTGGAACTAGTACATGATTGAAAACTACTTCCTAGAGATTTTTAATTATGCATTTTGATTCTCTTTTATTCCATTCGATGTCGTGATCTGTGTGTTAAGTGTTACAGGCTTTATAGGGCATGAATGAGTTGGAGATTTGAAAGGGAAGCTAGCAAAAATGGAAGGAACACAAGAAATTGAGGAGATAACCAGCGAGAGGTGACGCGGTCGCATATACGACGCGACCGCATGGAAGAGAGCAAATTGCAGTGACGCGGCCGCATGGATGACGCGACCGCACGGCATGGAATAGCACGAGTGACGCGGCCGCATGGATGACGCACCCGCGTGGTAAAGCAAAAATGTGAATGACGCGTCCGCATGAGCGACGCGATCGCGTGACATGCGCGATCTGCATAATTTGCAGAATCGCTAGGGGCAATACCGGGCCGTATTTTGACCCAGTTTTTGGCCCAGAACAGCAAACTAGAGCCAGAGAACATGCAGAAACCAGAAACAACATTCATTCTACACAGTTTTAGTTTTTTTTAGATCTAGTTTTACTCCTCCTCTAGGTTTTATCTCTAGACATTCATAGTTTTAGGATTTTAATCTTTACTCGCTCTTTGCATTGGAACATTGAGAAGAGTTATTACCTCATCAAGACTCCGTCGTTCTAATTCGTTCTCTTTAGTGGGTATTATTCTTCCATGTCCTTTGTTTTGTTTAATTTCACCATTGGGATACTTTTATGCTTATTTAATACAAAGATTAATTTTATTTTCTAATTAATCAATTTAAATTCTATTTATCATGTCTTCCTTTAATTCCATTTCATATGTTATGGATTTATTATTTACAATGAGCGAGTAGTTCCCTCACTTGATGGGGAGTTGATTGAAAGGAACTCTTGAGTTGGAAGGATCGAAAGAGAAATTGTAATTGGGTTAACTGTTGGATTGCTCTCTAGTCACCAACACCAATCCCTTTGAACTAAGTGGGTTGCAACTCGTGAATAGACGTAGTATTCCAACTTGTTTGACTTTCCTTTACCTAGTAAAGGATAACTAAACAGAACAACCATTAATTATCAATTAATCTTGAAAGCATTCCAACAATAATAGAGATTCCAACTAATCAACTCCCAGTCAAGGCTTTTACTTATAGTAATTAATTTCATCAATTTTAATTTCCTGTTTATTCAACTCACTTCTTTGAAAATCTCTGATTAATAAAATAGCACACTTTTCTGCAACTCGTTGGGAGACGACCTGGGATTCATACTCCCAGTAATTTAAAATTTAATTCTCTGTGACACCTTTCTAAATTGATGAGTGGATTTCTGGCAAGTTAAGAACTATACTTACAACGTGAATATTTTAACAATTTTTAATTTGCCAATTTCTGCACTCCATCAGTGGTGTTTAGGAAGAAAGGGGGGTGGAGGCTGGGTTCAGAGGCTGAGGAAAGGGAAACATAGGGTTAGGGTTTCTAGGATTTGGGAATTAGGGTTTCTGATTCAATTTGGGAATTTAGGTTTAGGAATTAGGGATTTTATAAAAGAATAAGGATAGGTATGAATAGATATTTTGATAAAATTAGAGGGTAGGATAATTTTAAAATCAAACATACTCCGTTAAAAATATCTAAGAACATTGTTTATCAACATATTGCTAAGTTCAATCAATTATTTCTAATTTAAATTATAAAATAAAAATACTAATCACATTTTTCTAAAATATAGTTTAAACTCAGTATTTATTAATCAAATTAAATGATATAACTTTTCAATATTTTCTATCTCTGAAACTTTAATTTCAATTTATAAAATAACCAATTATAATAAAAATTGTACATAAATATTAATTGACGTAAACTTAAAGCATTTATAAATATCAATCTAATCATTTCTAGTAAAATAATTTCTAGGAGTTCAATTATACCAAATATCTAATAAAGATTATATAAAAATTCTAATTAATTTAAACTTCAATTATCATGAAACTCCATTTAATTACCTTTAGTAAAATAATTTTTCTTAAAATAAAATTATCAACAAATAAAATAAATCACAAATAACTAATTATTTGATTTTTAAAAACTAGGGTTGTTACAAATCTGCTAGCTGCTGACACGCTATTTATCTTTGACACATAGTGTCTACAGGCGTTTGAGACTCTGAAAGCTAAGCTGATCACAGCACCAGTCATTTCTGCACCAAACTGGACATTACCATTTGAACTGATGTGTGATGCCAGTGACCATGCCATTGGTGCAGTATTGAGATAGAGGCATAACAAGCTTCTGCACGTCATTTACTATGCTAGCCGTGTTCTGAATGACGCATAGAAGAATTACACAACCACAGAAAAAGAGTTGCTTGCAGTGGTTTATGCCATTGACAAGTTCAGATCTTATTTAGTGGGATCAAAAGTGATTGTGTACACTGACCATGCTGCTCTAAAATATCCCCTCACAAAGCAGGATTCAAAACCTAGACTCATAACATGGGTATTGCTTCTGCAAGAGTTTGATGTAGAAATAAGAGACAGAAAAGGGACAGAGAACCAGGTAGCAGATCACCTGTCCCGGATAGAACCAGTAGCAGGGGCGTCCCTCCCTCCTACTGAGATTTCTGAAACCTTTCCGGATGAGCAACTCTTTGCCATTCAGGAATTACCATGGTTTGCATACATTGCAAACTATAAAGCTATGAGATTCATACACAAAGAGTACAGTAAGCAACAAATAAAAAAATTGATTTCTGATGCAAAGTACTACTTGTGGGATGAACCATATCTTTTTAAGAGGTGTGCAGACGGAGTAATCCGCAGATGTGTGCCTAGAGAAGAGGCACAGAAGATCCTATGGCATTGCCATGGATCACAATATGGAGGACACTTTGGAGGTGAGCGAACAACCAAAAAGGTTCTTCAATGTGGGTTCTACTGGCCTACTCTCTATAGAGACTCCCGAGAGTTTGTACGTAACTGTGATAGTTACCAGAGAGCTGGTAATCTGCCTCACGGTTATGCCATGCCTCAGCAAGGGATCCTAGAGAATGAGTTGTTTGATGTATGGGGTATTGACTTCATGGGGCCTTTCCCACCATCATACTCAAACACTTATATTCTAGTGGCAGTAGACTATGTATCTAAATGGGTAGAGGCAATTGCAACACCCACTAATGATACTAAGACGGTGTTGAAGTTCCTCCAGAAGCATATCTTCAGTAGGTTCGGTGTCCCTAGGATACTGATCAGTGATTGAGGCACTCATTTCTGCAATAAACAGCTTGACTCTGCTCTGGTCTGATATGGAATTAACCATAAAGTGGCCACTCCATATCATCCACAGACAAATGGGCAGGCTGAAGTCTCGAATAGAGAACTAAAATGAATCCTGGAACGGACTGTAGGTACCCGTAGAAGGGATTGGGCAAGAATTCTGGATGATGCTCTGTGGCCATACAGAACCACATTCAAGACTCCTATAGGGACATCTCCATACCAGCTTGTGTATGGAAAAGCCTGTCATCTGCCAGTGGAACTGGAACACAAAGCCTACTGGGCAACCAGGTTCCTAAACCTTGATGCTAAGGTAGCTGGAGAGAAAAGAGTACTCCAGTTGAATGAGTTGGAGGAGTTCAGACTCAATGCTTTCGAAAATGCTAAAATTTACAAGGAGAAAGCAAAAAGGTGGCATGACAAAAAGCTGTCATCTAGAGTTTTTGAGCCAGGACAGAAGGTTCTGCTGTTTAACTCTCGGCTCAGATTGTTCCTTGGGAAACTGAAATCCCGGTGGAGGGGACCATATGTGATTACAAGTGTGTCACTATATGGTTATGCAGAGCTTCAGGATATTGACTCTGACAAAAAGTTCATTGTTAATGGACAGAGAGTCAAACATTATCTTGAAGGCAATGTTGAGCAAGAGTGCTCAAAACTGAGACTAAATTAAAAAGCTCAATAAAGGTCCAGCTAAAGACATTAAAGAAATGCTTATTGGGAGGCAACCCAATCTTATTTATCTATGTTAATAAGTTTTTTATTTCATTTTCCATTGTTATTTAATGTTTATTTAGGTTGATGATCATGTGGAGTCATAAAAATAGCTGCAGAATTAAAGCAGAATAAAAAATAGGATCAAAAATAGCACACCCTGGAGGACAGGCTTACTGGCGTTTAAACGCCAGTAAGGATAGCAGAATGGGCGTTTAACGCCCATGCATGCAGCATTCTGGGCGTTAAATGCCAGAATGGGCAACATTCTGGGCGTTTAGAAAAATGCTCAGTAAAGAAGGATTCCTGGCGTTTAACGCTAGCCAGGGTATCTGGCTGGGCGTTAAACGCCCAAAGAGGCAGTCAAGTGGGCGTTAAACGCCAGAATAGATAGCATTCTGGGCGTTTAACGCCAAGATGACACAAAGGAGGTAATTTTGTTTCCAATTCGATTTTTTTTCAATTTTTCATGTTTTAATTCATAATTTTTTGCATCAAATATATTTTAAACATTCATCTTTCAATCTCTATTTTCAAAAATTCATAATCTTTCCAATTCTTTTTAATTCTCTTTCAGTTCTTTTCAATTCCTTCCAAAACGTTTTCAAAACTTACATATCTTTTCAAATTCTTTTCAACACTTTTTAATTTTTCTAGTATACAGTAATAAGTTTTCAAAATTAATTGCATCATTCTTTTTCTACTCCCCTCTATCTTATTTTGCTCGAGGACAAGCAAAGCTTTTAAGTTTGGTATGGAAAAGCTCAGCTTTTAGCTTTTCATAACCACTAATGGTACCTAAGGCCGGAGAAACCTCTAGGAAGAGGAGCAACAAAGGCAAGGAAGAGACATAAAGGAGCTCAAAAACACCATTGGTTCTTCAAGAGGAAGAAGAGGCCACCATCACTAAGGTGGACCCGTTCTTTAATCTCCTTGTTTATTTTCCTTTCTGTTTTTGGTTTTTATGCTTTATATTTTGTCTATGTTTGTATCTTTATTACATGATCATTAGTGTCTAGTGTCTATGTCTTAAAGCTATGAATGTCCTATGAATCCTTCACCTTTCTTAAATGAAAAATGTTTTTATTTGCAAAAGAATAAGAAGTACATGAATTTCGAATTTTATCTTGAAATTGGCTTAATTATTTTGATGTGGTGGTAATACTTTTTGTTTTCTGAATGAATGCTTGAACAGTGCATGTTTTTGATATTGTTGTTTATGAATGTTAAAATTGTTGGCTCTTGAAAGAATAATGAAAAAAGAGAAATGTTATTGATAATTTGAAAAATCATAAAATTGATTCTTGAAGCAAGAAAAAGCAGTGAAAAACAAAGCTTGCGAAAAAAAATGACGAAGAAAAAAATAAATAAAGAAAAAGAAAGAAAAAGAAAAAGCCAATAACCCTTTAAACCAAAAGGCAAGGGTTAAAAGGATCCAAGGCTTTGAGCATCAATGGATAGGAGGGCCCAAAGGAATAAAATCCTAGCCTAAGCGGCTAAACTAAGTTGTCTCTAACCATGTGCTTGTGGCGTAAAGGTATCAAGTAAAAAGCTTGAGACTGAGCGGTTAAAGTCGTGGTCCAAAGCAAAAAGAGTGTGCTTTAGAGCTCTGGGCACCTCTAACTCGGGACTCTAGCAAAGCTGAGTCACAATCTGAAAATGTTCACCCAGTTATGTGTTTGTGGCATTTATGTATCCGGTGGTAATACAGGAAAACAAATTGCTTAGGGTCACGGCCAAGACTCATAAAGTATCTATGTTCAAGAATCAACATACTGAACTAGGAGAATCAATAACACTATCTGAATTCTGAGTTCCTATGGATGCCAATCATTCTGAACTTTAAAGGATAAAGTGAGATGCAAAAACTGTTCAGAAGCAAAAAGCTACTAGTCCCGCTCATCTAATTGGAACTGAGCTTCAGTGATATTTGAAATTTATTGTAATTTCTCTTCTTTTTATCCTATTTTGTTTTTAGTTGCTTGGGGACAAGCAACAATTTAAGTTTGGTGTTGTGATGAGCGGATAATTTATACCCTTTTTGGCATTGTTTTTACATAGCTTTTAGTATATTTTATTTACTTTTTATTATATTTTTATTAGTTTTTATTCAAAAATCACATTTCTGGACTTTAATATGAGTTTGTGTGTTTTTCTGTAAATTCAGGTATTTTCTGGCTAAAATTGAGGGACCTGAGCAAAAAATCTGATTCAGAGGCTGAAAAAGGACTGCAGATGATGTTGGATTCTAACCTTCCTGCACTCGAAGTGGATTTTCTGAAGCTACAGAAGCCTAATTGGTGCGCTCTTAGTTTCGTTGGAAAGTAAACATCTTGGGCTTTCCAACTGGCGTTGAAAGCCAGCCTAAAACTTTCTGGCATAAAACGCCAGAACTGGCATAATTCTTGGCGTTAAATGCCCATTTTGGCACCCAGGGTGGCGTTTAACTCCAATATGAGGCATATGCACGTGAAAGCTTGAAAGCTCAGCCCAAACACTCACCAAGTGGGTCCCGGAAGTGGATTTCTGCACTATCTGCACTTAGTTACTCATTTTCTGTAAACCTAAGTTACTAGTTTAGTATAAAAAGTACTTTAGAGATTCAGTTTACAACTCATGACATTTTACACTTCATATTGTATCTTCTACAACATGAGTCTCTAAATCCCATAGGTGGGGGTGAGGAGCTCTACTGTGTTTCAATGGATTAATGCAATTACTACTGTTTTCTATTCAATCACGCTTGATTCTATTCTAAGATACTCACTCGTACTTCAATATGGAGAATATGATGATCCGTGACACTCATCATTATCCTCAACCCTATGAACGCATGCCTGACAACCACTCCGTTCTATCTGAGCTCAACGTAGTCATTGGGCGACAGTTTGAGTGCATATCTCTTGGGTTTCTGATCCACAGACCGAGTCCGGAGGTTAGAACCTTTGTGGTATAGGCTAGAACCAATTGGTAGCATTCCTGGGATCTGGAAAGTTTAAACCTTGTCTGTGGTATTCTGAGTAGAATCTGGGAAGGGATGACTGTGACGAGCTTCAAACCTGCAAATGTTGGACGCAGTGACAGTGTGCAAAAGGACAAGGGTTCTATTCCGAAGCTAGTGGGAACCGACAGATGATTAGCCATGCGTTACCTGTACATGGTATTTTTCATCCGAGACGAGAAATCCGACAGTTGATTAGCCGTGCAGAGATTGTACCTGGTATTTTTCATCCGAGAGGATCATAAAGCTTGCCATTGAAGGAAGCCATGCGTGTTTGGAAAAGAAGACAGTAGGAAAGCAGAGATTCAGACGACAGAGCATCTTCAAAACCTCAGCCTGTTTCTCATTTCTGAATCACAAGTACCTTTTAATTTATGTTATTTACTTTTCATAACAAAATCATTTTTATTATTAATCTCCTAACTAATATTTACAAGATAACCATAGCTTGCTTCAAGTCGACAATCTTCGTGGGATCGACCCTTACTCACGTAAGGTATTATTTGGACGACCTAGTGCACTTGCTGGTTAGTTGTGCGGAGTTGTGAAAAGTGTAATCACAATTTCATCCACCACCCATCCTTGATCCAAGCTGGTATTGTAATCTCCTCTTCCTGCAACATGATTGTAACCAAACTCATAGGCAAAGGGGTGATAATTCATAGTAGCAAGAGAAATAAAAAATAATAAAAATAAATGAAAATAAACTCCTAAAACTAGAAACACTAATAAAGAAACGAAAAAGAAAAATTATTCACAATATTCACAATAACCAATAATAAGGTGCATGTTTGCAATTCCCCGGTAACGGCGCCATTTTGATGAACGGATTTTTGCTAGTGAAGAATTCACAAATGAAATCTCATTGCTAGTATAGTTTCTAAACCAACAAGAATCCTTTCATACAAAAGTTTGGTTGTCACTAAAACAAACCCAATAAAAATAAACTGAAGTATTTAAACCTTGGGTCGTCTCTCACGGAATTGCAGGGAAGTATGTTACTATTGGTTATGAGATAGTATCTTTTTAGGTTTTTGAAATAAGGAACAAGGAATTAAAATGGCAAGAAATTAAATTAATAACTAAAAAACTCTTGGCAAGGTATGAGAACTAGAAGTCCTATCCAAGTAATCCTTATCAATTTTGATGAGAATTATTCATTGCTCCCACTTAGTTAAACTCTAACTATGGAGGAAAGTCAAGTGGACAAATCAAATTGATTCCTCAAGTCCTAGTCAACTCCTAAGAAAAGACTAGCTTTAGAGGGATCCAATCAACCAGCTACTTTCAATTATCAATCAAAAAAGGAGTTTGATTACTCTACCAAAGCCACGAACATAAAAATCTAACTTAAAACCCTCCCAAGCATTTTGTCAAACACTTGGAAGGCACCATATAAGAACATAGAAAACTAATAAGAGATAATAAAATCTAAACAACCAATTGAAAGCATCAATAACATAAATTGAAGAAAGCAATCATAAATATGGAATACCTCAAATTGCATTAATAAGAAAATCAAATCTAACATTAGAATTCATAAACTAAATTGGGAGAATAAATAAACCAACAAGAGAAATAGATAAACTAAAGGACTAGAACAATTAAGAGTAGAAGATAATTAAACTAAAGGAAAGTAGAATTCTTAAATTAAGAAAAGCTAAACCTAAAATCCTAACCTAGAGAGAGGAGAGAGCCTCTCTCTCTCTAGAAACTACATCTAAAACTAAATTGTGTGAATTATGAGAAGTGAATGAATGAATCAATGATCCCTCCACTCTGCAGCCTCTATTCTGTGTTCTCGGGCTTGGAACTGGGCCAAAAAGGAGCCCAGAAATCGCTCCCAGCGCTTTCTGCAATTTCTGCACGTGGTGCATGTAACGTGTACGCGTAGGTCACGCGTGCGCGTCGTTTGGCAAAATTCCTTGTCACGCGTACGCGTCAATCACGCGTACACGTTGCTTGTCTTCTGCGCTAGGCACGCGTACGCGTCGCCCAGGCGTGCGCGTCGCTGCCAGCTTTTCAAAACTTCATTTTTCGCGTTCCTTTCACTTTTGCATGTTTCCTTTCCATCCTCTAAGCCATTCCTGCCCTATAAAGCCTGAAAATAGTTAACACACAGATCACGGCATCGAATGGTAATAAAGGATAATTAAAATTGACAGTTTAAAGGCCCACGAAACATGTTTTAACTATATCACAGAATTAGGAAGGAATTGTAAAACCATGCGAATTATATGAATAATTGAGCAAAGAATTGATAAAAACCACTCAAATTAGCATAAGATAAACCATAAAATAGTGGTTTATCAGGCGTGCAAATCTTCAACTCACGCGTATATAAGGATGACGCGTGCGTGTGGCCCTCAATTCTCCAAATGCTCATTTCTTCATGAATTCTCCACTTTGTATGTTTTTCTCTTCACTTCTTCCATCCAATACTTGACTTATGAACCTGAAATCATTCAACAAACACATTAAGGCATCGAATGGAATTAAAGTGAACTAAATTTAGCTAATTTAAGGCCTAAAAAGCATGTTTTCGCACTTAAGTACAAAATTAGGTAGAATTACAAAACCATGCTATTTTATTGAATAAATGTGAGAAAAGGTGATAAAATCTCCTAAATTAAGCACAAGATAAACCACAAAATTGGGGTTTATCAAATCTCCCCACACTTAAACCAAGCATGTCCTCATGCTAAACTCAAGAAAGAAACAAAGGGTATCAACATTTATTCAATGCAAATTATCTATATACAATCTACTTATATGCAATCTATCTAAATGAATGCAGTTACATGGTCAAAATAAATCAATTCCCAAGAATACATATACAAGTACAAGGGCTAAAACAATAGCAACCAAAGTGAACCCAAAATTGAATTGATTTATTGAATAGATTTTACAAACTTGTAAGAAAAGATGATCATAGGTGAAAACATATAATTGAGCAATCGAACCCTCACCGGATGTGTATCCGCTCTAGTCACTCAAGTGTATAGGGTTGATTCACTCCATTCTCCCCTAATCATGCTTTCCAAGATTTTTTTTTCATCTAACAATCAACAATTATTTCATGCATGCATAAAAATATCATGAGAGCTTTCCCATAGGTTGTAATGGGGCTAGGGTCATGGTAGGATTGTATATGGTTAAGTGGACTAGAATTTGAATCTTTGATAAGCTTAAACTTCCCACCTAACCTATATAACAACCTATACAATTTCAAAGCTAACCTAACTACCCATTCTTCACTTTTTCACACACTCATGCATTCTCTTTTTTATCACCACACATATGCATTGATTTTTTTTATCGAACTTTACTTTGGGGCATTTTTCCCCCTTTTTTTATTGCTTTTCTTTTTCTTTCTTTTTCTTTTTTTCTTTTTTTTCTTTTTATTTTTCTTTTGTTATTCCTATTTTTTTCTTTTTCAAACTAAAATATATATACAAGATCATCAATGCATATGGTTTAACATTCAATGCATGAGTATGTACCAAATTCCCATGATTTTCAACAAAACCACAAAATACACTTTTATCTTTACCAAATTCCCAACTCTCCCAAAATCGAATGATAAACACTCTCACTAGCCTAAGCTAATCGAAGATCCAAACAAGGGATATTTATTATTTTTCACTTAGGCTTGTAATGTGCTAAAATTAAGAACAAATGGGTTTAGCATAGGCTCAAATTTGGCCAACAATAGAAGATAAAAGGTAAGGCTATTTGGGTGAGAGAGCTATTCGAAACGATGGCCTCAATCATATAAGTGCATTCATACACAAAATAATGGACATAAAGAATCAAACAAATCAAAGATTACAATCAAAGAAAGAGAATAATACACACAAGAATGAAAATAAGTGGTTATATGATCTAACCACACAATTAGGCTCAAAACTCACATGCTTATGTGTTCTTTGCTCAAAACCTGTTCCACAATGTATAGTTCAAGCAAGTTCTAAAAAAAAAATTTTTCAATCAATTGGGGTGCCTATAGATAAATTTCTTGAAAATTTTATTATTTTGGCTAAGCTTATTATATATATATGCAAAACAAGAAAATGCAACTAAAAAAAAATCCTAAAAAGACCTAAGAATGAAATGCAAAAGTGCTGGGATTAGAAACTTGTCACCCAAAAATGCCGACTGTTCTGATGACCTCCCCACACTTAAAACTTTGCACCGTCCTCGGTGCATTCAGAGATGAGCGAGGGGTGATGAACGGATTTTTGACGGTTTAGAATTCACAATAAATTCTCGTTGCAAGTATAGTTTCTATACCAAACAATAATCCTTTTATACAAAAGATTATTTGTCACAAGTACAAAACCCTAAATTTATAAACCGAAGTATTGGAACCTCGAGTCGTTCTCCCTAGGAATTGTAATAAAGTGTCTTGTTATTGGTTATAAGGTATGTTTTGGGGTTTTTGATAAGAGACATAAAAGATAAATGGCAAGGAAGTAAACTAATGGCTAAAAAGGTCTTGGCAAGGGTTGGTGGTTGATATACCCCAATTTTGTGGTTTATCTTGTGCTTAATTTGGGGGATTTTATCACCTTTTCTCACATTTATTCAATGAAATAGCATGGTTTTGCAATTCTCCCTTGATTTGTGCTTAAATGTGAAAACATGCTTTTTAGGTCCTTAAATTGGTGATTTTAACTCACCTTAGTTCCATTCAATGCCTTGATGTGTTTGTTGAGTGATTTCACATTCATAAGGCAAGTATTGGATGGAAGAAGTGAGGAAAAAAGCATCCAAAGTGGGAGAACTCACAAAGAAATGAAGGAACCGCAAAGCTGTCAAGCGTGACCTCTTCGCACTCAACCGACCATAACATGAGCTACAGAAGTCCAAATGAGGCAATTCCAAATGCGTTGGAAAGCTAACATCTGGGGCTTCAAAATGATATAAAATTTGTCATAGTTTCTTTAAATCTAGGGGCACGTACGTGCACTGTATGCATACGCACCGATGGATCAGCGTGATTCACTAAAGTGAAATCATGGCCAGCGATTTGTAGCTCATTTTGGACCCAATCCAACTCATTTCCGATGCTATTTCATGTAGAATTCAAGCTTGGGCAAGGGGGGAGCACTTGTTTGTAGTATAGCATCATGTAGGTTAGTTTCTAGAGAGAGAAGCTCCCTCTTCTCTCTAGAATTAGGGTTCTTAGGCTTAATTCCATCTTAGATCTAGGTTTTGATTATCGTTCTCATCTTGTTCTCTTTACAATTTCATGCTTCTACTTTTTCATTCTCATGATTTGTAGTGTTAATTTCCCTTTTTGCTCTCTTTTGTGATGATGAACTCATGTTGGATTTGGATTTTCTTTCAATGAGATTTGATAGTTGATGTTTCTTTATTGATGATTTGAGTTGTTGATTTATTTTTCTTGCCATTGGTAGTTAGTAGATTTATAATTCTTCCACTTTTACTATGCTTTCCTTATACACCCACCAAGTGTTTGACAAAATGCTTGGTTGGGTTTTAGATTAGGTTTTGAGCATTCTTGGCTTGGGAAGAGTAATTGGGCAATCTTGAGTCATTAATACCCAATTTAGATTGGTGATCTAGAGTTGTTAATTAATATCATTTTCAATGACTCTAATCTCTTGCTAATTCAATTAGTGAGTTAATTAGGATTTTTGACTTGAGATTAACTAGTCTTGTTTGACTTTCTCTAATGGAAGATAACTTACACCTTCTTCCAACATTGGGGATGACGAAATAAGATAAATTATTGTTAAGTATTGTTGTGATTAATGACTAGGATAGAAAGCCTATGATCTCAAACCTTGCCATGAATGTCTCTCTTTATTAATTGCTTGATTTACTCTTCTTGTCATTTAAATTCTTGCCCATTTATTTTATTGCCACTTTTATAAAATTAAACCCCCCTTGTTCTTCATAGCCAATAATTGAGCATTTCATTGCAATTTCTTATGAGACGACCCAAGGTTTAAATACTTCGGTTAATTTTCATTGGGGTTTGTACTTGTGACAAAACCAAATTTAGTTTGATTTGAGGATTGACTATTGGTTTGGACTATACTAACAACGGAAATATTTTGTGGAATTCCGAACCGGTATGAATCCTCATCCTATCAGTGGTCAAGGATCTCTATCCCTATCACTAACCACAACATGAGAATTGGAAAGGATCAATCCCACTAAGTCATCCTCTAACTAGTAGTAAAGGAAAGTCAAGTGAGCTATATCAATCCAAGTCCATAAATCCTAGTTCTCCACCAATTCAATTAGTGAGATCTAGAGTTAATGGCTCTCAATCATCAATTACTTGGACATTAGTAACTTAAGAGTTCCTAAGTTACCTTCCCAAACCAAGAGCATCAAATTCTACTCTAATATCCTTCCAAGCATTTTATCAAATACTTGGAAGGCATAAAAGGAAAGCATAGTAAAATTGCAAGGAGGGTAAATTTACTCTACTCAATTGCAAGGAATTAAACAACAACAAATCAAATCAACAATAAAGGAACATGAAAACATAAATTGCATTAAAAGGAAAATGGAAGAACAAAAGTGCATCAACATAAAAGTAGAGAATTACAAGAATTAAATGCTAAAATAGAGAGAAGAGATGTAGGAGAAGAAGAATTGATAAAGGAAAAGTAAATCTAAGCATGAAATTAACCTAGATCTAAGAATTCCTAATCTAGATCTAACCTACTCCTAATTCTAGACAGAAGAGAGAGCTTCTCTCTCTAAAAACTAACTTTCCCTCCAAAACTAATCTAAAACTAAACTATGACTAAAGATGTGTCATCCCTCTTCAATCCTTGGGTTAAATAGCATCAGAAATGAGTTAGATTGGGCCCACAAGGCTTCTAAAATCACTGGCCACGAGTTGCACTAAGTGAATCACGTGCACCCATCGGTGTACGCGTGCGCACCCCTAAACGCGATGCCACTATGGTAAATTTTATATCATTTTGAAGCCCCGGATGTTAGATTTCCAACGCAACTAGAACCGCATCATTTGGACCTCTGTAGCTCAAGTTATGATCGATTAAGTGCGAAGAGGTCGGCTTGACAGCTTTGAGATTCCTTCATTTCTTCATGAGTTCTCAATTTCTACATGCTTTTCCTTCATTCCCTTGATCCAATCTTTGCCTCCTAAATCTGAAATCACTTAACAAACATATCAAGGTATCTAATGGAATCAAGGTGAATTAAATTTAGCTATTTTAAGTCCTAAAAGCATGTTTTCACTCTTAAGCACAATTAAAGGAGAATAACAAAAACCATGCTATTTCACTGGATAAATGGGAGAAAAGTTGACAAAACCCTCTAAATTCAATACAAGATAAACCCTAACAATGGGGTTTATCAAGGGGGTACGGCGACTTTCCAGATTGTCACCTTGACCTGGTGGGTCAATCGGCTGCTATGGAACTTAGGAAAAAGAAGATAGAAGTGAAAATCAATCACATGGCAAGCATGGTCCACAAAGCTTAGAAATCTCAAAAATATGTCACTAGGTAAGCTTTCGATCCAATTCCACAATTCCAAAATCTCAATGTATGAAATAGGTGATGTGAATAACGGTCAATCATAACAAGCATCACCTAAAAAATATGCAATGATAATATACAATTGGCTAACAATGGATGATGAATGCGTGGTGGCCAAAACATGCAATTCAAAAGAGTTAAGATGCATGAAGGCAATGTACAAGTGCTTGGTATGCACAAATGTTAAGCATGAAAAATTCGAAACCAAGTAACAAATTGTAACCTCAATAAAAGAGATCCAACAATGAATATCACAAATAATTATGCTAAGAAAGCATCCAGTTAATAATAAGCTGCAATAAACAACAAACAAAGTTAATTATCCAGTACTTATCATGAAAAATGAAACAAAAATCAAACAAACTAATTACTAACTAAAAGAAATGGTGATAAATGGTGATTGGTAGTGTTGGATGATAGTTGAAGAAGGGATAGAAAAGAGGAGAAGAGAGAAAAAGGAAAGAAATAGAAAGAAGAGAGAAAAAGAAGGTGGGTGAAACAGGGCAACCCACGCGTACGCGTGTGGTGACGCTGATATAGGGATTTTATGTCGGTAAAGAATTTCACAAAAATAATTTTTACGTTGCAAGTATAGTTCTAAACCAATAATGAATCCTCACATCGAAATTTAATATGGTTGTCACTAGTTCAACCCTAATAAAATAACCGAGAGTATTAATCCTGGGTCGTTCTCCCTAGGAATTGCAATGAAGTGATCAATTATTGGCTATGAAAGTATATTTTGGGGTTTTTGAAATAAGGAATAGGAAATGTAAATTGCAAAAGAAATAAGCTAACTACTAAGAAAGCTCTTGGCAAGGAATGAGAATTAGAAGTCTTATCCTCACTATCATCATCAATTGTGACAAGAATTGTCCATTGCTCCACTTAGTTAACCTCTAACTATGAAGAAAAGTCAAGTGGATACAATCAACTTGAATCCACAAGTCCTAGTCAAATCATAGTGAAAGACTAGCTTTAGTGGCATTCAAGTCAACTAGCAACTTCCAATTATCAATCAAAAAAAGAGTTTGATAACTCAAGAGTCTCTAATTACTCAACCCAAGCAAAGAGGAGAAAATTCTACTCTAAAATCCAACCAAGCATTTTATCAAACACTTGGAAGGCATAAAAAGAAAGCATAATAAAATGACAAGAAATGTAAAATCTAACACTACCAAATGCAAGGAAATAACAATAACAAAGCAATTGAACAATAAAGGAACATAAAACATGAAATTGCATTAAAAGAAATTAAAATCAACAAAGTGCTCATAGACATGAAAGTAGCAAAATAGAAGAAATTAATAAGAAGAACTAAGAGAGCAAAGATGTAGCAACAAAGGATTGAAAGGAAAAGTAAATGGAAACAACAATTAAAGCTAGATCTAAGAAAATCCTAATATAAACCTAACCTAATTTTTAGAGAGAAGAGAGAGCTTCTCTCTCTAGAATTCTACCTAAAGCATGGTGAAAACTAAACTATGACTACTTCCCCCCTTGACCCCCTTTGAATTCTGCATGTAATAGCCTCAGAAATCAATTGGATCTGGGCCTGGGAAGCTTAGAAATTGCCCCCAGCATTTTCACTGAAATGAGGTCAGGTGCGAGTTTCGATGCGTATGCACGGGCCACGCGTACGCGTCGTCTGGCGTTTTGCTTCTCATGCGTACACGTCGCCTAGACAACCTCATTTTCACATGGGCGCTGGTGTGGGAAATCGTGATTCACACTTTTAACAACTCCGCACAACTAACCAGCAAGTGACTGGGTCGTCCAAGTAATAAACCTTACGTGAGTAAGGGTCGATCCCACAGAGATTGTTGGCTTGAAGCAAGCTATGGTCATCTTGTAAATCTCAGTCAGGAAAATTTAAATGGTTATGAGGTTTAGATAATTAAAATATAAATAAAACATAAAATAAAATAGAGATATTTATGTGATTCATCAGTGGGAATTTCAGATAAGTGTTTGGAGATGCTTTATTGCTTCTGAACCTTTGCTTTCCTATTGTCTTCTTCCAATCATGCGTGCTCCCTTCCATGGCAAGCTGTAGGATCCTCTCAGTGAAAATGGTCCTCTACAATTTCTGCACTGCTAATCAACTATTAGATTTCTCTTCTCGGATAAAAAATACCAGGCACAGCTATCGCATGGCTAATCATCTGTCGGTTCCCGCTAGCGTCGGAATAGGATCTATTCATCCTTTTGCACACTGTCACTGCACCCAACATTCGTAGGTTTGAATCTCATCATACTCATCCCTTCTAGGATCCTACTCGGAATACCACAGACAATTTTAGACTTTTCGGATCCCAGAAATGGCTGCCAATTGGTTCTAGCCTATACCACAAAGATACTAATCTCACGGACACGGTCCGTGTATTAGATATCCAAGAGAATATACTCCAGCTGTCGTCCAATGACTACGTTGAACATCATGTAGACCGCTTTGTGGTTGTCAGGCACGCGGATCTTGGCTAAGCGAGTAACAAAGATTGGGTGATTGTCACAAGAGTATATCTTGAAGAAGAAGTAGGCGTGAATTGAATAGAAAACAGTAGTAATTGCATTAATTCATAAAGAACAGTAGAGCTCCACACCTTAATCTATGGGGTGTAGAAACTCCACCGTAGAAAATATATAAGTGAAAAAGGTCTAGGCATGGCCGTGAGGCCAGCCTCCAAACGTGAATAATAATATATGCTCAATACGAATACAATAGTAAAAAGTGCTATTTATACTAAACTAGTAACTTAGGTTTACAGAAAATGAGTAACTAAGTGCAGATAGTGCAGAAATCCACTTCCGGGGCCCACTTGCTGTGTGCTTGGGCTGAGCATTGAAGATTTTTCGTGCAAAGGTTGTTCTTGGAGTTAAATGCCAGCATTGGTGCCAGTTTGGGCGTTTAACTCCAATTCTGGTGCCAGTTTGGGCGTTTTACACCAGGAAGTTTTAGGCTGGATTTGGATGCTAGTTTGGGCCATCAAATCTCGGGAAAAGTATAGACTATTATATATTTATAGAAAGCCCAGGATGTCTACCCTCCATCGCAATTGAGAGCGCGCCAATTGGGTTTCTGTAGCTCCAAAAAATCCACTTCGAGTGCAGGAGGGTCAGAATCCAACAGCATCTGTAGTCCTTTTTCAGCCTCTGAATAAGATTTTTGCTCAGATCCCTCAATTTCAGCCAGAAAATATCTGAAATTACAGAAAAATACACAAACTCATAGTAAAGTCCAAAAATGTGATTTTTGAATAAAAACTAATAAAAATATAATAAAAAGTAACTAAAACATACTAAAAAACTATGTAAAAACAATGCCAAAAAGGGTATAAATTATCCGCTCATCACAACACCAAACTTAAATTGTTGCTTGTCCCCAAGCAACTAAAAACAAAATAGGATAAAAAGAAGAGAAAATACAATGAATTCCAAACTTATCAATGAACTTAGTTCCAATTAGATGAGCAGAGCTAGTAGCCTTTTTGCTTCTGAATAGTTTTGGCATCTCATTTTATCCTTTGAAGTTCAGAATTATTGGCATCCATAGGAACTCAAAATTCAGATAGTGTTATTGATTCTCCTAGTTCAGTATGTTGATTCTTGAACACAGCTACTTTATGATTCTTGGCCGTGACCCTAAGCATTTCATTTTCCAATATTACCACCAGATACATAAATGCCACAGACACAAAACTGGGTGAACCTTTTCAGATTGTGACTCAGCTTTGCTAGAGTCCCTAGTTAGAGGTGTCCAGAGCTCTTAAGCACACTCTTTTTGCTTTGGACCACGACTTTAACCACTCAGTCTCAAGCTTTTCACTTGACACCTTCATGCTACAAGCACATGGTTAGGGACAGCTTGATTTAGCCGCTTAGGCCAGGATTTTATTTCTGTGGGCCCTCCTATCCATTAATGCTCAAAGCCTTGGATCCTTTTTACCCTTGCCTTTTGGTTTAAAGGGCTATTGGCTTTTTTTGCTTGGTTTTTCTTTTTCTTTCTTTTTTTTTCTTTATTTTTTTCGCCATTTTTTCTGCAAGCTTTTTCTTTTCACTGCTTTTTCTTGCTTCAAGAATCAATTTTATGATTTTTTAGATTATTAATAACATTTCTCTTTTTCCATTATTCTTTCAAGAGCCAACAATTTTAACATTCATAAACAACAAATTCAAAAATATACACTGTTCAAGCATTCATTCAGAAAACAAAAAGTATTGCCACCACATCAAAATAATTAAGCTAATTTCAACATAGAATTCGAAATTCATGTACTTCTTGTTCTTTTGCAAATAAAATCATTTTTCATAGGACATTCATAGCTTTAAGACATAGACACTAGACACTAATGATCATGTAATAAGGACAAAAATATAGACAAAACATAAAGCATAAATTTCGAAAAACAGAAAAATAAGAACAAGGAAATTAAAGAACGGGTCCACCTTAGTGATGGCGGCTAGTTCTTCCTCTTGAAGATCTTATGGAGTGCTTGAGCTCCTCTATGTCTCTTCCTTGCCTTTGTTTCTCCTCCCTCATGGCTCTTTGGTCCTCTCTGATTTCATGGAGGATAATGGAGTGCTCTTGGTGCTTGATGAGCGGATAATTTATACGCTTTTTGGCATTGTTTTTAGTATGTTTTTAGTAGGATCTAGTTACTTTTAGGGATGTTAATTTTTAAGAATGAATTCTAGTGTTTCATGAAGCATGTGAAGCCTGGCTGGCTGTAAAGCCATGTCTAAATTTATTTGGACTGAGGCAGCAATTTGTTATCAGGAGCAATATACTCTAGTGTTACATGCTGAAGCTTGGCTGGCCATTGGCCATGTCTAGTGTTTTGGACTGGAGCTTTCGTTGAAAGCTTGGCTGGCTAGTGAGCCATGTCTAATTCCTGGACTAAAGCTTTAGACTAACATGGCAAGATTCCTGGAATTCATATTAAAAATTTTGGAATCCTTATTTTTCTTTTTCAAAATAATTTTTCGAAAAATATAAAATAAAAATCCAAAAAAAATTTAGAAAATCATAAAAATCAAAAATATTTTTGTTTCTTGTTTGAGTCTTGAGTCATGTTATAAGTTTGGTGTCAATTGCATGTGCATCTTGCATTTTTCGAAAATTTCATGCATTCATAGTGTTCTTCATGATCTTCAAGTTGTTCTTGGTAAGTCTTCTTGTTTGATCTTGATGATTTTTTGTTGTGTTGTTTGGTGTTTTTCATATGCATTCTTGAATTCTTAGTGTCTAAGCATTAAAGAATTCTAAGTTTGGTGTCTTGCATGTCTCCTTTGCATTAAAAATTTTTCAAAATTGTGTCTTTGATGTTCATCTTGACATTCATAGTGTTCTTGGTGTTCATCTTGACATTCATAGCATTCTTGCATGCATTCATTGTTTTGATCTAAAAATTTCATGCATTGCATCTTTTTAGTGTTTTTCTCTCATCATAAAAAAAATTCAAAAATCAAAAAAATATCTTTTCCTTTTTATCTCTCATCAAATTCGAAAATTTGAGTTGACTTTTTCAAAAATCTTTAAAATCAAGTTGTTTTCATGAGTCAAATCAAATTTTCAATTTGAAAATCTTATCTTTTTCAAATTCTTTTTCAAAAATCAAATCTTTCTCAAATTTCTTAGTTATTTTCGAAAATTTTCAAAAATATTTTTCAAAAATCTTTTTCTTAATTTTTCATCAAATTTTCGAAAATAACAATAACAATTAATGTTTTGATTCAAAAATTTCAAATTTGTTACTTGCTTGTTAAGAAAGATTCAAACTTTAAGTTCTAGAATCATATCTTGTGATTTCTTGTGAATCAAGTCATTAATTGTGATTTTAAAAATCAAATCTTTTTCAAAAACTAATTTCAAACATATATTTTCAAAAATATCTTCTTATCTTATCTTTTTCAAAAATTTGATTTCAAAATATCTTTTCCAACTTCTTATCTCCTTATCTTTTCAAAATTTGATTTTCAAAATTTGTTTCAACTAACTAACTAACTTTTTGTTTGTTTCTTATCTTTTTCAAAACTACCTAACTAAGTCTCTCTCTCTCTCTAATTTTCGAAAATATCTTCCCCCTTTTTCAAAATTTCTTTTTTTAACTAATTATTTTAATTTCTCATTTTAATTTTCGAAAATTGCTAACATTTTTCAAAAATCATTTTCAAAAATCACTAACTCTTTTTCAAAAATAATTTTCAAAAATTCCCTCCTTCTCTCTCATCTTATTCTATTTATTTATTCATCTACTAACATCTCATCTCACATCTCAACCCTCCTCACAGTTGTGTTTCTTCCATTATATTACATTCTTTGTCTCCCCCTCTTCTTCCACTCACAAGGGGATCCTTATACTGTGGTATAAAGGATCCATATTATTATTATTATTTTTTCTGTGCCCTCTTCTTTGTCATATGAGCAGGAGCAAGGACAAGAACATTCTTGTTGAAGCAGATCCAGAACCTGAAAGGACCCTAAAGAGAAAATTAAGAGAAGCTAAATTACAACAATCCAGAGATAACCTTTCAGAAATTTTCGAACAGGAAGAGGAGATGGCAGCCGAAAATAATAATAATGTAAGGAAGATGCTTGGTGACTTTACTGCACCTAATTCCAATCTACATGGAAGAAGCATCTCAATTCCTGCCATTGGAGCAAACAACTTTGAGCTGAAACCTCAATTAGTTTCTCTGATGCAGCAGAACTGCAAGTTTCATGGACTTCCATCTGAAGATCCTTTTCAGTTCTTAACTGAATTCTTGCAGATATGTGATACTGTTAAGACTAATGGAGTAGATCCTGAAGTCTACAGGCTCATGCTTTTCCCCTTTGCTGTAAGAGACAGAGCTAGATTATGGTTGGATTCTCAACCCAAAGACAGCCTGAACTCTTGGGATAAGCTGGTCACGGCTTTCTTAGCCAAGTACTTTCCTCCTCAAAAGCTGAGCAAGCTTAGAGCTGATGTTCAAACCCTCAGACAGAAAGAAGGTGAATCCCTCTATAAAGCTTGGGAAAGATACAAACAGTTGACCAAAAAGTGTCCTGCTGACATGCTTTCAGAATGGACCATCCTGGATATATTCTATGATGGTCTGTCTGAGTTATCTAAGATGTCATTGGATACTTCTGCAGGTGGATCCATTCACCTAAAGAAAATGCCTGCAGAAGCTAAAGAACTCATTGACATGGTTGCAAATAACCAGTTCATGTACACTTCTGAAAGGAATCCTGTGAACAATGGGACACCTATGAAGAAGGGAGTTCTTGAGGTTGATACTCTGAATGCCATATTGGCTCAGAATAAAATATTGACTCAGCAAGTCAATATGATCTCTCAGAGTCTGCATGGAATGCAAGCTGCATCCAACATTGTACTATAGGCACCATGATCTTTAAGGCTCTGTGTGACCTTGGTTCAGGGATAAACCTCATGCCCCTCTCTGTAATTGAGAAACTGGGAATCTATGGGGTGCAAGCTGCTAAAATCTCACTAGAGATGGCAGACAGCTCAAGAAAATAGGCTTATGGACAAGTAGAAGATGTATTAGTAAAGGTTGAGGGCCTTTACATACCTACTGATTTCATAGTCCTGGATACTGGAAAGGAAGAGGATGAATCCATCATCCTAGGAAGACCTTTCCTAGCCACAGCAAGAGCTGTGATTGATGTGGACAGAGGAGAATTGATCCTTCAAATGAATGAGGACAACCTTGTGTTTACAACTCAAGGATCTCCCTCTGCTTCCATGGAGAGGAAGCATAAAAAGCTTCTCTCAAAGCAGAGTCAACCAAAGCCCCCACAGTCAAACTCTAAGTTTGGTGTTGGGAGGCCACAACCAAACTCTAAGTTTGGTGTTGAACTCCCATATCCAAACTCTAAGTTTGGTGTTGGAGAGTTTCAACAAAGCTCTGCACATCTGTGAGGCTCCATGAGAGCCCACTGTCAAGCTATTGACATTAAAGAAGCGCTTGTTGGAAGGCAACCCAATGTTTATTTATCTAACTCTATCATTTTTTGTTTTTCATATTTTCTTAGGTTAATGATCATGTGGAGTCACAAAATAAATATAAAAATTGAAAACGGAATCAAAAACAGCAGAAGAAAAATCACACCCTGGAGGAGCATTTGTCTGGCGTTCAGCGCCAGAACAGAGCATGGTTCTGGCGCTGAACGCCCAAAATGGGCAGCTTCTAGGCGCTGAACGCCAAGGAGGAGCAGCCAAGGGAAGGAAGAGACATAGAAGAGCTCAAGGACGTCATTGGTTCCTCAAGAAGGAAACGCCACTATCACTAAGGTGGATTCATTCCTTGTTTTTATTTCTTCTGTTTTTCGTTTTTATATGTTATGTGCTTATCTATGTTTGTGTCTTTATTACATGATCATTAGTAGTTAGTAACTTTGTCTTAAAGTTATGAATGTCCTATGAATCCATCACCTCTCTTAAAATAAAAAAAAACTGTTTTAATTCAAAAGAACAAGAAGTACATGAGTTTTGAATTTATCCTTGAACTTAGCCTAATTATGTTGATGTGGTGACAATGCTTCTTGTTTTCTGAATGTATGCTTGAACAGTGCATATGTCTTTTGAAGTTGTTGTTTAAGAATGTTAAATATGTTGGCTCTTGAAAGAATGATGACTAGGAGACATGTTATTTGATAATCTGAAAAATCATAAAAATGATTCTTGAAGCAAGAAAAAGCAGCAAAGAACAAAGCTTGCAGAAAAAAAAAATATATAGGCAAAAAAAAATAGAAAGAAAAAGAAAAAGCAAGCAGAAAAAGCCAATAACCCTTAAAACCAAAAGGCAAGGGAAATAAAAAGGATCCCAAGGCTTTGAGCATCAGTGGATAGGAGGGCCTAAAGGAATAAAATCCTGGTCTAAGCGGCTAAACCAAGCTGTCGCTAACCATGTGCTTGTGGTGTGTAGGTGTCAAGTGAAAACTTGAGACTGAGCGGTTAAAGTCAAGGTCCAAAGCAAAAAAA
>NC_029791.2:56652263-56665264 GCF_000816755.2 Arachis ipaensis
AGGGCATTGGATCATTTTCCCGAGAGATGACCGAAAGTAGCCATTGACAGTGGTGATGTATCACATAAAGCCAGCCATGGAAAGGAGTAAGACTGATTAGATGAAGATAGCAGGAAAGCAGAAGTTCAGAGGAACGAAAAGTATCTCTATTCGCTTATCTGAAATTCCTACCAATGATTTACATAAGTACCTCTATCCCTATTCTAATTATTTATTATTCGAAAACTCCATAACCATTTGATATCCGCCTGACTGAGATCTACAAGGTGACCATAGCTTGCTTCATACCAACAATCTCCGTGGGATTCGACCCTTACTCACGTAAGGTATTACTTGGACGACCCAGTGCACTTGCTGGTTAGTTGTATCGAAGTTGTGACATATTATGAATGTGTAATCACGATTACGCGTACCAAGTTGCTCACGTGCCAGGAATAGTTTGAGCCTGGACATCACAATTTCGTGCACCAGTGCTCCATCCTTAGTTGCCCCATGTTGGAACTTAGTTCTCCTAAGGAGGTGTTGATTTGCTCTCAATAGTGGTCAGTGGACGTCCATTGAGGTCTTCCTCACTAGAAATCACTGCCTCTTCCTCCTCTATAAGTTCGGCCACTTTGGATATATTGATGGCCTTGCACTCTCTCTTTGGATTCTCTTCTGTATTGCTTGGGAGAGTACTATGAGGGATTTCAGTAACTCTTTTACCCAGCTGACCCACTTGTGCCTCCAAATTTCTGATGGAGGACCTTGTTTCAGTCACAAAATTGAAAGTAGTCTTAGATAGATCAGAGACTATGGTTGCTAAGTCAAAGAGGCTCTGCTTAGAATTCTCTGTCTGTTGCTGAGAAGATGATGGAAAAGGCTTGCTATTACTAAACCTATTTCTCCCACCATTATTATTATTGAAGCCTTGTTGAGGCTTCTGTTGATCCTTCCATGAGAAATTTGGATGATTTCTCCATGAAGGATTATAGGTGTTTCCATGGGATTCTCCCATGTAATTCACCTCTTCCATTGTAGGATTCTCAGGGTGATAAGCTTCTCCTTTAGAGGAAACTTCTTTAGTACTGCTGGATGCAGCTTGCATTCCAGTCAGATTTTGAGAAATCATATTGACTTGCTGAGTCAATATTTTATTCTGAGCTAATATGGCATTCAGAGTATCAATCTCAGGAACTCCTTTTTTCGGAGTCATCCCATTATTCACAAGATTTCTTTAAGAAGTATACATGAACTGGTTATTTGTAACCATTTCAATGAGTTCCTGGGCTTCTGCAGGTGTTTTCTTTAGATGAAAAGATCCACCAGCAGAGTGGTCCAATGACGTCTTGGACAATTCAGACAGACCATCATAGAATATACCTAAGATGCTCCATTCTGAAAGCATGTCAGAAGGACACCTTCTGATCAATTGCTTGTATCTTTCCCAAACTTCATAGAGGGATTCACCTTCCTTCTATCTGAAGGTTTGGACTTCCACTCTAAGCTTGCTCATCCTTTGAGGTGGAAAGAATTTGGCCATGAAAGCATTGACCAACTTTTCCCAAGAGTTCAGGCTTTCTATAGGTTATAAGTCCAACCATATCCTAGCTCTGTCTCTTACAGCAAAGGGGAAAAGCAGAAGTCTGTAGACCTTGGGATTAACCCCATTTGTCTTAACAATGTCACAGATTTGCAAGAATTCGGCTAAGAACTGATGAGGATCTTCCAATGGAAGTTCATGAAACTTGTAATTTTGCTGCATTAGAGAAACTAATTGAGGTTTAAGCTCAAAGTTGTTTGCTCTAGTTGCAGAAATCGAGATACTTCTCCAATAGAAATTGGAAGTTGGTGCAGTAAAGTCACCAAGCATCTTCCTTGCATCTCCACCATTGTTGTTGGGTTTGGCTGCCATGTCTGCTTCTTTTTCAAAATTTTCTGTAACGTCTTTTCCGGAATGTTGTGCTTTAGCTTCTCTTAGCTTCCTCTTCAGAGTCTTTTTAGGTTCAGGATCAACTTCAATAAGAATGTCCTTATCATTGTTCCTGCTCATATGAAAAAGAAGAGAACAAAGAGATAATGGGAATCCTCTATGTCACAGTATAGAAATTCCTTTATGTGAGTATAAGAATAGAAGAATAGAAGAATGAGAAGAGAGAGGAAATAAGTAATTCGAACAGAGAGAAGAGAGAGGGGTTCGAATTATGAGTAGAAGAGAAGTGTTAGTAATTAAATAAATAAATAGAAAGAGATGAGAGAGAGAGAGTATTCGAATTTTAAGAAGAGAGAAAAGAAAAATATTTTTATTTTTATTTAATTAATTAAGTTAGTTTTGAAAATTTGAAAAAGAAATACAAGAAAATTAAAAAATAAAACAATTAGTTAATTAAAAAGATTTTTGAAAAAGTGGTCAATGATTTTCGAAAATTAGAAGTGGAAAAGTAGTTAGCTGGTTTTGAAAAAGATAAGAAATAGTAAACTTTTTAAAATTAAAATAAACAAGTCAAGTAGTTAGTTGAAAAAGATTTGAAAATAAATTTGGAAAAGATAAGAAGTTAGAAAAAAATTTTGAAATTAAAATTGTAAAAAGATATGATTAAAATTTATTTTGAAAAAGAATTGAAAAAGAAATTAAAAAGATTTGATTTTTAAAATTAAAGTTTATGACTTGACTAACAAGAAACTAAAAGATATGATTCTAGAATTTAAAGATTGAACCTTTCTTAACAAGAAAGTAACAAACTTGAAATTTTTGAATCAGAACATTAATTGTTAGCAAGGATTTTTGATAATATGAAGTAAAATTAAGAAAAAGATTTTGAAAAATCAGTTTTAAAATTTTTGAAAACATTAAAAGAAAAATGAAAAAGATTTTGAAAAATGTTAAGAATGAAATTCGAAAATCATAAAAAGAAATGAAAAAGAATTGATTTCGAAAAAGATTTGAAAAGATAAAGTTTTTAAATTGAAATTTTGACTTGACTAACAAGAAACAACTAAATTTTAAAAATTATTGACCAAGTCAACTCAAAATTTCGAAAATTATGAGAAGAATCAGGAAAAAATATTTTTTTTTACTTTTGAATTTTTAATGAGGAGAGAGAAAAATAACAAAATGAAAACAAAACATAAAAATTTAAGATTAAAATAAATAATGCATGCAAGAACACTTTGAATGTCAAGATGAACACCAAGAACACTTTGAAGATCATGATGAACATCAAGAACATATTTTTGAAAATTTTTAAGAAAAGAAAGACATGCAAGACACCAAACTTAAGAACTTTTATACTAGGGACATTAACAATTCGAAAATGCACAAGAAAAACAAGAAAAGACACAAAACAAGAAAAATTATAGATCAAACAAGGAAAATCATCAAGAACAACTTGAAGATCAAAGAAGAACCTAATGCATGAATTTTCGAAAATTTTAAGAAAATTAAAAAAAATGCAATTGACAGCAAACTTAAAATTTTACACACAAGACTCAAACAAGAAACACAAAATTTTTTTTTTGTTTTTATGATTTTATTAAAATTTTTTTGTATTATTTTTGAAAATAAAAATAAAAAGTTTAAACATAAAATAAAAGTACCCATTCTAATCAACAAGATGAACCGTCAGTTGTTCAAACTCGAACAATCCCCGGCAACGGCGCAAAAACTTGGTGCACGGAATTGTGATCACACTTTTCACAACTCCGGTATAACTAACCAACAAGTGCACTGGGTCGTCCAAGTAATAAAACCTTATGCGAGTAAGGGTTGATCCCACAGAGATTGCCGGCTTGAAGCAAGCTATGGTCATCCTGTAAAACTTAGTCAGGCGGATTCAATTGGTTATGAGTTTTGGTAATTGAAAGACAAATAAAATGTAAATTAAAATAAAGATACTTATGTAATTCATTGGTGGGAATTTCAGATAAGCGTTTGGAGATGCTTTGTTGCTTCTGAACCTCTGCTTTCCTATTGTCTTCATCCAATCATGCGTGCTCCCTTCCATGGCAAGCTTTATGTTGGTGGATCACCGTTGTCAATGGCTACCATCCGTCCTCTCAGTGAAAATGGTCCAGGCACGGTTTCTATACGGCTAATCAACTGTCGGATTTCTCGTCTCGGATGAAAAATACCAGGCACAGCTACCGCACGGCTAATCATATGTCGGTTCTCACTTGTGTCGGAATAGGATCCTCTATCCTTTTGCACACTGTCACTGCGCCCAACATTCGTGAGTTTGAAGCTCGTCACAGTCATCCAGTCCCAGATCCTACTCGGAATACCACAGACAAGGTTTAGACTTTCCAGATCTCAAGAATGCTGCCAATTGGTTCTAGCCTCTACCACGAAGGTTCTAATCTCACGGATTTGAATGCTCTGTTGTCAAGAGAGGCAAGTCAAATCTGTGGATCAGAGACCCAAGAGACTATACTCCGGCTGTCGTCCAATGGCTACGTTGAACATCATGTAGACCGCTTGTGGTTGTCAGGCACGCGGATCTTGGCTAAGCGAGTAACGAAGATAGTGGGTGATTGTCATGGGTCACCCCTTCATTCTGACTTAACTGAATTAAGTACAAGAGTATATCTTGGAGAAGAAGTAAGCGTGAATTGAAAGAGAAACAATAATACTTGCATTAATTCATGAAGAACAGCAGAGTTCTGTACCTTAATCTATGAGGTGTAGAAACTCCACCGTTGGAAAATACATAAGAGAAAAAGGTCTAGGCATGGCCGAAAGGCCAGCCTCCCAAATGTGAAAAGTGGCATAAGCTCCTTAAAAAAGTCCGAATACAATAGGAAAGACTAGTATTTATACTAAACTAGTTACTAAGGATTACAAAAATTGAGTAACTAAGTGCAGATAGTGCAGAATCCACTTTCGGGGCCCACTTGGTGTGTGCTTGGGCAGAGCATTGAGCTTTACACGTGCATAGGCCCTTTCTGGAGTTAAACGCCAGCTTGGATGCCAGTTTGGGCGTTTAACTTCAGTTCTGGTGCCAGTTCTGGAGGGTCTCTGGATGGCGTTGAACGCCAGTTTGGGCCATCAAATATCAGACAAAGTATGGACTATTATATATTTCTAGAAAGTCCAAGATTTCTACTTTCCAACGCAATTGAGAGAGCACCAATTGGGCTTCTGTAGCTCCAGAAAATCCACTTTGAGTGCAGGAGGGTCAGAATCCAACAACAGCTGCAGTCCTTTCTCAGCCTCTGAATCAGACTTTTGTTCAGGTCCCTCAATTTCAGCCAGAAAAATACCTGAAATTACAGAAAAACACACAAACTCATAGTAAAGTCCAGAAATGTGATTTTTGCATAAAAACTAATAAAAATGTAATAAAAAGTAACTAAAACATACTAAAAACTACCTAAAAATAATGCCAAAAAGCGTATAAATTATCCGCTCATCAGTAAGCATGGCAAATGGCAAGAAATAGTAAAATCTACAACTACCCAATATAAGGAATCAACAATAACAACTCAAATTAACAATAAAAGAACATCAAACATCAAATTGCATTAAAAGAGATCCAAATCCAACAAGAGTTCATCAACATAAAAGAGGCATAAAAGGGAAATTAACAAGAAAACTAAGAAGAACAAAGATGTAAGAACAAGAAATTGTAAAGGAAACAAGATGAACACAAGAAAGTGAACCTAGATCTAAGATGCAAAATAAACCTAAGAACCCTAATTCTAGAGAGAAGAGGGAGCTTCTCTCTCTAGAAACTTAACCTACACGATGCTATCCTACAACCAATTGCTCCCCCCTTTGCCCAAGCTTGAATTCTGCATGAAATATCCTCAGAAATGAGTTGGATTTGGGCCTGGGTAGCTCAGAAATCACCTCCAGCGAATTCACTTTAAGTGAGTCACGTGCCGAGCGTCAGGCGTGCGCGTGGATGACGCGCATCGATGGCCAAAACTCCTACTCACGCGTACGCGTGGATGACACATGCGCGTGGCTCTCAATTCTCCAAATGCTCATTTTTTCATGAATTCTCCACTTTGCATGCTTTTCTCTTCACTTCTTCCATCCAATACTTGCCTTATGAACCTGAAATAACTCAACAAACACATCAAGGCATCAAATGGATTTAAAGTGAACTAAATTTAGCTAATTTAAGGCATAAAAAGCATGTTTTTGCACTTAAGCACAAAATTAGGGAGAATTACAAAATCATGCTATTTCGTTGAATAAATGTGAGAAAGGTGTTAAAATCCCCTAAATTAAGTACAAGATAAAACACAAAAGTGGGTTTTATCAGTAGACGACGCGTGTGCGTCCCTTGCAAAATTTCTCCTCACGCGTACGCATGGCTTGAAGATTTCCTGTCACGCGTGCGCGTGGGCATGAATTCTCCAAATGCACATTTCCTCATGATTTCTCCACTTGCATGTTTTCCTCTTCACTTCTTCCATCCAATACTTGCCTTAGGAATCTGAAATCACTCGACAAACATATCAAGGCATCAAATGGAATTAAAGTGAATTAAATTTAGCTATTTTAAGGCCTAAAAAGCATGTTTTCACTCTTAAGCACAAAATTAGGGAGAATTACAAAACCATGCTATTTCATTGAATAAATGTGAGATAAGTTGATAAAATCTCCCAAATTAAGCACAAGATAAACCAAAAAATTGAGGTTTATCACTTGCTTGGTGCTAAATGCCAGTTGGGCGTTTAGCACCCAAAGAGGGCAGAAGCGTCGCTGCTTTGTGGGCTTGCTGGCGCTAAGCGGCAGCTTGGCGTTTAGCGCCCAAAAGGGGGCAGCTCCAAATCTTTTTCTTTTGGCTCCAAACTCTACTAAAAATCTCTGAATTACAAATGAAATCATAAAAATACTAAAACAACTCAAAATAGCATCCAACTATTATTTTTGCACTAAAACATAATAAAACTTAATAAATTCTAAATAAAACTGACTAGAAAACAAAGAGAAAATAGGTATAAGATGCTCACGCATCACAACACAAAACTTAAACTGTTGTTTGTCCTTAACCAACTGAAACAATATAAAGCTGAGAAAAGAAGAGAAAAATGCCAAGACTTGAGCGTTCCTTTAAGCTCATGTTTAGCCACTGAGTGGGGCTAATGACACTCTAATTCTGAATAGCCTTGGCATCTCACTATCCTTTGAAGTTCAAAAATATTGATAATCTTCAGCACTAGAACTTAGATGACATTATAGATTCTCTTCTTTATGCCCTGATTGATCCTTAAAGACAGCTTTTTTTCTCTTGACTTTGGTGCTTTGCACCTTGAGCCTAGTCGGGACTCTAAGTTTTTTGTCATCAAGCTTAACTTGACACAAGAACACCACAAGCACTTAACTGAGGGACTCCATGAGTTCTAATTTTCCTTTTATTTTCACTCAGTTAGTGGTGCTCAGATCCTTTGGCATACTCTGTACCTGCATTTGGTCACAACTCTTAGTGTTTTGTCTTAAGGATTACTTGACACATTCCACCACAAGCGTATGGTTAGGGAAAACCACTCTTTTAAACTTTAGATCAATTTTAACCTTCCTAACCATTGATGCACAAAGCCTTGGACCTTTATCTCTTTTAATTTCTTTTTCTTTTATTACTGTTTGTTTCGCTTCAAGGATCAATGTTTTATTTAGTTAGAGAATCCATAATACTTCTCTAAGTTCTTGGACCTCAAGAATCAATATTCTCAACTTCAATATCAAATATGCATTGTTTATTCATACATTCAGAATTAAAGATAATGCTACCATATCAAAGTAACTAGAAAAACTCATAATATATATGACTCAACCCTCATGCATTTTACTATTTCTTTTCTTTTTCTTTTGATTTTTCAAGTTCAGTGAGCAATACATGAGACATCTTTCAAAATAAGCATAAAATACAAAATAAATAATTAAACTAGAAAACAATATATGACTTAAGGATCATGCAAAGACTCAAACAAGTAAATGATAGGAAACACGATAAAAGTATTGAAAAACAAAAAATAAGAAAGACAAAAGATAAAAAAACTCAACCACCTCAGTCATGGCGGCTGTTGCTCCCTCCTGGGAATCCTCTCTGGTGGAGGAGGGCTGAGTGATCTTGATGCTTAATCCTCAATTGATCAATAGATGGTGTCAGCTCCCCTTGGATGCTGTCAACTGGTCCCAGTAGTCACGGGGAGGGAGATAAAATCCCTGAGGCATCTCCAGAAGCCCCTGCTGGGTGTGTGGACTGGCGGCGACGGGTCAGACGCACGTCTCCTCTCTCCGTGGCTGAGCTGTCTCACGGTTTTATCTCCTCTCTCGCGCATCCTTCTCTCTTGACGGAACAGCGGTGGCGACGGCATGGAGCACGGCACGGTGGCAAGCTAGACGTCAAAGAACCAGAATAAACGCTTTAATAAAATAATAATTTAATTGCCCGAAAGAGGTTTGAAAATATAGAAGTGTTCTTTTTAAAATATAAAGGTGAAATTCAAATTCAATAAATTTTTCTGAGTGAAAAAATGTATCTTTTAGGAAAAGTTTTTGTAAAAATGCGTACTGACACTTAAGCCAGCTCTAGTTTATCCAGTACCACATATTTTGGAAAATAAGATTTTGAAATTTTAATTTATTATTTTGAAAGGAAAAAAATAATTTAGAATCGAAAACCGAGCACTAATCTTAAATGTTTTAGCCCAAAGTGAACCAAACAGACCTAAAACGTTAACGGTTGAACCGGGCCCAAACCGGACCCAAGGATCAACATATATATGCTCATTAAATGAGCTTTCAGCTCATTTTCACCACCAAAGAGAGAGAGAAACGCGGATTAAGAGAGAGGGGAGGGTGGTACTATTCATCATCATTTTCTGGGAGCAATAACTTGAGCTACGGATCTCCAATTGACGAGCCGTTTGTAGCTATGTGAAGCTCTCGTCGAGCCCAACATTTCTAACTAAGTTTTGTAGCTAAGAACTCGAACTTGCACTCTAGTTTTCTACCCTAAATTTTCTGCGATTTTGGATTTGGTTTTTAAGTAATTTTAGTGACTTTGTTCGTTTAGGGGTGATCTAGCAATGAAAAATTGTTAGTTTTTTCCTCTAATCTTGTTGGGTAAGGTAAGCCTTTTCAATTTCTTGTGGTTTGATATTTTGGGTTAGCCCTAGTAATGTTTTTGTATGTTATATGATGTTAGATTGAAGTTTAGTGTTTGTTGGAGTGAGCTTGATGGTTTTGGAGCTTTGAGTTTGAGCTTGGTGTTTTGAGTTGCGTGGAAATTGGCCAAGGTATGGTTTCAGTTTCCTCTATGTAATATGTAAATTTTTTGGACACTTAGGCTATTGGACCTTAGGATAGGATTGGATTGGTTGTTGAAAATTGTGGATTGATGATGTATGATGATTTTGATGAATGTGATGATTTTGATGATATTATGATATTATAGTTAATGAATGATATTGAGGATTGATAATGGTGATGAATGTTATAATTTATGAGGATTGAAGATGTCATAGGATGGATGAGGTTTATAGGTGGTTGGATTGTGCAAATTGATTAATATTGATATTTTGATTTGGAAGTTGTGAATTGTGTTGGATTTGTGGTGGGAAGAGTTGGAAGAGAATGAGTGGGATAGGTATTGAAATTGATGGAAAAGATATGAAAGGGTAAGTTGTTGTGTGCGGTGGTGTTTTATGATGATTGAGTAGGCTTTGATTTGGTTTGGTTGTAAATTTTTTATGAAAACCAGTTTTTGGTAAACTTTGACGAATCATACCTTGAGCCTCAGTTTTATGAATTGGTTAAAATTTGTCTTAAATTAAAGTTCATTCAAATATCTTTAAATTGATATAAAGTTTGATGAAAATGTATTTTTGTAGAGGAAGTTATGAACGTTTAAAGTTTGGTGTTAAAAACTGATTTCTGCAACTTTACAAAATTTTGCAATTCTGGAGGGGTATGCGTACGCGAAACCACTCATACGCGAGCGTGCCATTCTGTTTGGCACCTATGCATATGTAAACTCTTGTATGCATACGCGAGATGGGCAAAATTTTATGTATGCGTACGCATACATTGGGAATGCGTACGCATACACCCTGTTTTGCTGAAAAATTATTTTTCTTCGTTTTTAAGGGTTCTCTAACTTTCCAAACTTCCTCCAAATGTTGTTTAAGAGTACTATCAAGTAATTAGGTTCTAATATTATTAAATATGAGCTAGAGACTTAAATAGATGAATTTCTATATGAGTTTAGAAGACGGAGACTTAGATTTCTTAAGTTGTGGTTGAGCGGGCAGAGTATTATATTGGTGATGATTCAGAGAACTTAAGAGGTGACGATAGTTGATAATAATTTGAGAAATTGGAAACCGGTGATGGTTATGATGAGTTAAGAATTGGAAAGGAATGATAAAATTATTGGATTATATGAGAGTGTGCATGGCCTATATCCCTGGCGTGACAGTTTTTCTACTGCAAGAGTGTGCAGGGCCTATATCCTGGTATACCAGACACTATATTTTTGGAATGATTTATGGTAAGACAGTTGTTATTGTTTCCTTTCCTGCTACATGAGTGCACAGAGCCTATATCTCTGGCGTAGTAGACTCCCTACTACATGAGTGTGTAGAGCCTATATCTCTGGCATGGCAGATTTTTCTACTGCATGAGTGTGCATAGTCTATATCTCTGGCATGGCAAAGAAGGCTACATCCGAAAGGATGTGTCGGATTGGCATTTATAGACCGACAAGTGATATCACGAGCTAATAGGAAAGGCATTCATCATATGCATCTTCTACCTGTTTGTGTGCTTTGCTTAATTTCTGTTATGCCTAAATGAATCACATGTTTACTTGCTAATTGTTCTATTTGTTGTACAGGTACTTTACTTGTGCTTTACTTGTCTGCATTACTTGGATTTTTCTGCTAGGATTGAGGAGGTTTGGTAGGCAGTGGCGATGGGATCGCATGGAGGTTAGGTTAGTGAAGGTTGTGGGATACAACAGTGTGACTAGTTTTAGTTAGAAATTCCCTAAGTTTAGATAACCCTATTTATGGTTTATGGTTTAATTTATTTATTTTAGTTAGCTTGAATATATGTTTGGTGTGAAGTTCTAGGATTGCCTTTGGCATCCCGGAACCTTACATCTTACATATTGGGCACTGTTACCATACTGAGAACCTCTAGTTCTCATACCATATATTATTGTTGTTTTTTAGATGCAGGTCGCAACCCACCTCAGTAAGTTGCGAGATGGTGACAGAGCGGAATATGGTTTCATCTTTATTTTATTCTGCTTTATTTTGATATAGTCACCCTCTCATCCATTGTATTTATATAACCTTGTTTCCTTAGAGGCTTTATTTCTGAAAACTTTGAGAGATAGGTATTTGCTGTTTTAAAACTTCAAAACTCTGCTGCATTCAGTTTGACTAGTGATGAGCAGATAATTTATACGCTTTTTGGCATTGTTTTTACATAGTTTTTAGTATGATTTAGTTAGTTTTTAGTATATTTTTATTAGTTTTTAAATAAAAATCACATTTTTGGACTTTACTATGAGTTTATGTATTTTTCTGTTATTTCAGGTAATTTCTGGCTGAAATTGAGGGACTTGAGCAAAAATCAGATTCAGAAGTTGAAGAAGGACTACAGATGCTGTTGGATTCTGACCTCCCTGCACTCAAAGTGGATTTTCTGGAGCTACAGGAGTCCAAATGGCGCGCTCTCAATTGCTTTGAAAAGTAAACATCTAGGGCTTTCCAGAAATATATAATAGTCCATACTTTGCCCGAGTTTAGATGGCGCAAACTGGCGTTCAATGCCGGCTCTCTGCCCTATTCTGGAGTTAAACGCCAGAAACAGGTTGCAAAGCAGAGTTAAGCGCCAGAAATAGGTTACAAAATGGCGTTTAACTCCAAGAAAGACCTCTACACGTGAAAGCTTCAATGCTCAGCCCAGGCACACACCAAGTGGGCCCAAAAGTGGATTTCTGCATCATTTACTTATTTCTGTAACCCTAGTAACTAGTTTAGTATAAATAGAACTTTTTACTATTGTATTCAAGGTCTTTGAATCCGATCTTTGATTAGTTTTACGCTATCTTAGACCTTTAGGGAGGCTGGCCATTCGGCCATGCCTGGACCTTGTTCTTATGTATTTTCAACGGTAGAGTTTCTACACACCATAGATTAAGGTGTGGAGCTCTGCTGTTCCTCATGAAGTAATGCAAAGTACTATTGTTTTTCTATTCAATTCAAGCCTATTTCTTCTCTAAGATATTCATTCGCACACATGAACATGATGAATGTGATGATTATGTGACGCTCATCATCATTCTCACTTATGAACGCGTGCCTGACAAACACTTCCGTTCTACATGCAAACAAGCTTGAATGTGTATCTCTTAGCCTTCTGATCGTGAGATCAGAGTCTTCGTGGTATAGGCTAGAATTATTGGCAGCCATTCTTGAGGTCCGGAAAGTCTAAACCTTGTCTGTGGTATTCCGAGTAGGATCCGGAAAGGGATGGCTGTGACGAGCTTCAAACTCGCAAGTGCTGGGCATAGTGACAGACGCAAAAGGATTACTGAATCCTATTCCAGTATGATCGAGAACCGACAGATAAATAGCCGTGCGGTGACAGCGCATCTTGGACCATTTTCACTGAGAGGATGGGAAGTAGCCATTGACAATGGTGATGCCCTACACAAAGCTTGCCATAGAAAGGAGTGGGAATGATTGGATGAAGACAGCAGAAAAGAAGAGGTTCAGGAGGAACGAAAGCATCTCTATACGCTTATCTGAAATTCTCACTAATGAATTACATAAGTATCTCTATCCCATTTTACGTTTTATTTATCTTTTAATTATTAAAACTCTATAACCATTTGAATCCGCCTGACTGAGATTTACAAGGTGACCATAGCTTGCTTCAAGCCGACAATCTCCGTGGGATCGACCCTTACTCACGTAAGGTTTATTACTTGGACGACCCAGTGCACTTGCTGGTTAGTTGTGCAAAGTTGTGACAAAGTGTGTGAATTACGTTC
>NC_029791.2:56666038-56745784 GCF_000816755.2 Arachis ipaensis
CTCTATACGCTTATCTGAAATTCTCACTAATGAATTACATAAGTATCTCTATCCCATTTTACGTTTTATTTATCTTTTAATTATTAAAACTCTATAACCATTTGAATCCGCCTGACTGAGATTTACAAGGTGACCATAGCTTGCTTCAAGCCGACAATCTCCGTGGGATCGACCCTTACTCACGTAAGGTTTATTACTTGGACGACCCAGTGCACTTGCTGGTTAGTTGTGCGAAGTTGTGACAAAGTGTGTGAATTACGTTCCGAGCACCAAGTTTTTGGTGTCGTTGTTAAGGATCACAATTTCGTGCACCAAGTTTTTGGTGCCGTTGCCGGGGATTGTTCGAGTTTGGACAACTGATGGTTCATCTTGTTGCTCAGATTAGGTAATTTTATTTTATGTTTAAGCTTTTTACTTTTTATTTTCGAAAAATTTCAAAAAAAAAATTTCAAAAATAAATTATTCTATGGCTTCAGAATTTTTAAAAATGAATTCTAGAGTTTCACGATGATCTGTTGAATTCTGGCTGGCTGTGAAGCCATGTCTAATCCTTTGGACCGAGATTTCAACTTATCATCACAAGAGTCCATGGATTCTCATCTAATCAGCTGTTATATGTCTGATTTATATCTGCTGAAGCTTGGCTGGCCATTGGCCATGTCTAGTGTTTTGGACCGGAGCTTTCACTGAAAGCTTGGCTGGCTAGTAAGCCATGTCTAATTCCTGGACTGGAGCTTTAGACTAACATTGCATGATTCTTGGAATTCTCATTAGAAATTTTGAAATCCTTATTTTTCTTTTTCCAAATAATTTTCGAAAAATACCCAAAATTTTAATAAAATCATAAAATCAAAAATAATTTGATGTTTCTTGTTTAAGTCTTATGTCAGTTTTTAAGTTTGGTGTCAATTGCATGTTTATCTCTTTCTTTCATTTTTCGAAAATTCATGCATTGCATTCTTCATGATCTTCAAGTTGTTCTCGGTAAGTCTTCTTGTTTGATCTTTAAAATTTCTTGTTTTTTATCTTTTCTTGTATCTCACATGCATTTTTTAATTATTAATGTCTCAACATTGAAAATTTCTAAGTTTGGTGTCTTGCATGTTTTTCTTTTCTTAAAAATTTTCAAAAATAAGTTCTTGGTGTTCATCTTGACATTCAAAGTGTTCTTGGTGTTCATCTTGACACTCATAATATTCTTGCATGCATCTTTTATTTTAATCCAAATTTTTTATGTTTTGCATCAATTTTATGTTTTTCTCTTTCTTCATTAAAATTCAAAAATAAAAAAAAATATCTTTCCCTTTTTCTCTCATAAACTTTCAAAAATTTGAGTTGACTTTTTCAAAAAGTTTTTAAATTTAATTGTTTCTTATGAGTCAAATCAAATTTTCAATTTAAAAATTCTATCTTTTTCAAATCTTTTTCAAAAATCAAATCTTTTTCATTTTTCTTTTATGATTTTCGAAAATTTCAAATTGATTTTCAAAAATATTTTTCTTATCTTGTTCATAATTTCAAAATATTTACTAACAATTAATGTGATTGATTCAAAATATTTTAAGTTTGTTACTTGCCTATTAAGAAAGGTTCAACCTTTAAATTTTAAAATCATATCTTCAAGTTTCTTGTTATTCAAGTAATCAACTTTGATTTCAAAAATCAAAACTTTTTACTTTCCTTTTCAAATCTTTTTCAAAATGATTTTCAATCATATCTTTTCAATCACATCTTTTTCAAAATCAATTTCAAAATCTTTTCTAATTTCTTATCTAACTTCTTATCTTTTCAAAATTGATTTTCAAATCTTTTTTTCAATTAATCTTATCTTTTTTTATTCTTATCTTTTTTAAAACTACCTAACTAATTTTCTCTCTCTAATTTTCGAAAATCATCTTCCTCTTTTTCAAAATCCCTTTTAATTAACTAATTATTTTAAATTTTAATTTTAATTTTATTTCTTTTCTTATTTTCGAATTTTAACTTTAATTTTTAAATAAAAACAAAAAAAAATATTTTTATTTTATTTAATTTTTGAATTCTTCCCTCTCTCATCTCCTTCTAATTATTTATTCATCTACTAACACTTCTCTTCCACCCAAGAATTCGAACCCACTCTTCCCCTCTGTGTTTAGATTCTTATCTTTTCCTTCCTCTATTCTTCTCTTCTTATACTTTCATAAGGAATCTCTATACTGTGACATAGAGGATTCCATATTTTTTTTATTCTCTTCTTTTTCATATGAGTAGGAACAAGGATAAGAACATTCTTGTTGAAGTTGATCCGGAACCTGAAAGGACTCTGAAGGGGAAGCTAAGAGAAGCTAAAGCACAACTCTCTGGAGAAAACCTAACTGAAATTTTCGAAGACATGGCCGAAAATAATAACAATGCAAGGAAGATGCTTGGTGACTTTACTGCACCAAATTCCAATTTACATGGAAGAAGCATCTCAATCCCTGCCATTGGAGCAAACAATTTTGAGCTAAAGCCTCAATTAGTTTCACTGATGCAATAGAACTGCAAGTTTCATGGACTTCCATCAGAAGATCCTTTTCAATTCTTAACTAAATTCTTGCAGACCTGTGATACTGTTAAGACCAATGGGGTTGACTCCGAGGTCTACAGGCTTATGCTTTTCCCGTTTGCTGTAAGAGACAGAGCTAGAATATGGTTGGACTCTCAACCTAAGGATAGCCTGAACTCTTGAGATAAGCTGGTCACAGCTTTCTTAGCCAAGTTCTTTCCTCCTCAAAAGCTTAGCAAGCTTAGAGTGGATGTTCAAACCTTCAAACAGAAAGAAGGTAAATCCCTCTATGAAGCTTGGGAGAGATATAAGCAACTGACCAAAAAGTGTCCTTCTGACATGCTTTCAGAATGGATCATCCTGGATATATTCTATGATGGTCTGTCTGAATTATCTAAGATGCCATTGAACCATTCTGTAGGTGGATCCATTCACCTAAAGAAAATGCCTGCAGAAGCTCAAGAACTCATTGACATGGTTACAAATAACCAGTTCATGTACACTTCTGAAAGGAATCCTGTGAGTAATAGGACGCCTCAGAGGAAGAGAGTTCTTGAAATTGATACTCTGAATGCCATATTGGCTCAGAACAAAATATTGACTCAACACGTCAATATGATTTCTCAGAGTCTGAATGGATTGTAAGCTGCATCCAACAGTACTCAAGAGGCATCTTCTGAAGAAGAAGCTTATGATCCTGAGAACCCTGCAATAGTAGAGGTGAATTACATGGGGGAACCCTATGGGAATACCTATAATCCCTCATGGAGAAATCATCCAAATTTCTCATGGAAGGATCAACAAAAGCCTCAACAAGGCTTTAATAATGGTGGAAGAAACAGGTTTAGCAACAGTAAGCCTTTTCCATCATCCACTCAGCAACAGACAGAGAATTCTGAGCAGAATCCATCTAGCTTAGCAAATATAGTCTCTGATCTAACTAAGGCCACTTTAACTTTCATGAATGAAACAAGGTCCTCCATTAAGAAATTGGAGGCACAAGTGGGCCAGCTGAGTAAAAGAGTCACTGAAACCCCTCCTAGTACTCTCCCAAGCAATACAGAAGAGAATCCAAAAAGAGAGTGCAAGGCCATTACCTTACTTGGTGTGGCCGAACCCAAAGAGGAGGAGGAAGACGTGAATCCTAGTGAGGAAGACCTCCTGGGACGCTCAGTGACCAATAAAGAGTTTTCCTTTGAAGAACCAAAGGAATCTGAGGCTCATCTAGAGACCATAGAGATTCCATTGAACCTCCTTCTACCCTTCATGAGCTCTGATGAGTATTCTTTCTCTGAAGAGGATGATGACATTACTAAAGAGCAAGTTGCTAAATACCTTGGTGCAATCATAAAGCTGAATGCCAAGCTATTTGGTAATGAGACTTGGGAAGATGAACCTCCCTTGCTCACCAATGAACTAAATGCATTGGATAGGCAGAAATTACCTCAAAAGAAACAGGATCCTGTAAATTCCTAATTCCCTGTAAAATAGGCACCATGACCTTTGAGAAGGCTCTGTGTGACCTGGGGTCAGGAATAAACTGAATGTTACTCTCTGTAATGGAGAAACTTGGGATCTTTGAGGTGCAAGCTGCCAGAATCTCTTTAGAGATGGCAGACAACTCAAGAAAACATGCTTATGGACATGTTGAGGACGTGTTAGAAATGGTTGAAGGCCTTGACATCACTGCTGATTTCATAATCCTAGACACTGGGAAGGATGAGGATGAATCCATCATCCTTGGAAGACCCTTCCTAGCCACAGCAAGAGCTGTGATTGATGTGGACAGAGGAGAGTTGGTCCTCCAACTGAATGAGGACAACCTTGTGTTTAAAACTCAAGAATCTCCTTCTGTAACCATGGAGAGGAAGCATGAAAAGCTTCTCTCACTGCAGAGTCAACCAAAGCCCCCACAGTCAAACTCTAAGTTTGGTGTTGGGAGGCCACAGCCAAACTAAGTTTGGTGTTGAACCCCCACATTCAAACTCTAAGTTTGGTGTTGGGAGGTTCCAACAATGCTCTGAATATCTGTGAGGCTCCATAAGAGCTTACTGTCAAGCTATTGACATTAAAGAAGCGCTTGTTGGGAGGCAACCCAATGTTATTTAATTATATCTATTTTATTTTATTGTTATTTTATTTTTTTAGGTTGATGATCATGTGGAGTCATAAAAACTACTGAAAAATCAAAAACAGAATGAAAAACAGCTTTAAAAGCAGCTCACCCTGGAGGAAGAACTTACTGGCGTTTAAACACTAGTAAGAAGCGTCAAACTGGCGTTTAACGCCAGAAAGAAGCATCAAGCTAGCGTTAAACGCCAGAAACAAGAACCAGACTGTCGTTTAACGCCAGAACAGAGCATGGAAGTGGCGTTAAACGCCAAAAACAGGATACATTTGGGCGTTTAATGCCAAAAACAAGCAGCAAGCTGGCGTTTAACGCCAGACATGCATGCTAAGGGCGTTTTACACGCCTAATTGGAGCAGGGATGTTAAGTCCTTGACCCCACTGGATCTGTGGACCCCACAGGATCCCCACATTTTCTTCTCTCCTCTTCACACCTTTTCATAACTCTCTTCCACAAATACCCCTCACCAATCACCTCAATCACTCTTCCCCATCACCTCTTCCCCACTCACATCCATCCCCTCTTCCCCAAAAACCCCAACTACCTCCACAATTCAAACTCTTTTCCCTCCCAAACCCAACCCTAATGGCCGAACCCTAAACCTTCCCCCACTCCTATATAAACCCTTCATCCCCTCTTTATTTTCACACAACACAACCCTTTCTTCTCCCCCTTGGCCGAATACACCTTCTCCCTCCATCTCCTCCATTTTCTTCCTCTTCTCCTTCTTTCTTTCTTCTTTTGCTCGGGGACGAGCAAACATTTTAAGTTTGGTGTGGTAAAAGCATAGCTTTTTGTTTTTCCATAACCATTAATGGCACCTAAGGCAAGAGAAACCTCAAGAAAGAGGAAAGGGAAGGCAATTGCTTCCACCTCTGAGTCATGGGAGATGAAGAGATTCATCTCAAAGGTCCATCAAGAACACTTCTATGAAGTTGTGGCCAAGAAGAAAGTGATCCCTGAGGTTCCTTTCAAGCTCAAAAAGAATGAGTATCTGGAGATCCGACATGAGATTTGAAGAAGAGGTTGGGAAGTTCTCACCAATCCCATTCAACAAGTCGGGATCTTAATGGTTCAAGAGTTCTATGCAAACGCATGGATCACTAGGAACCATGATCAAAGTGTGAACCCGAATCCAAAGCATTGGCTTACCATGGTTTGGGGGAAACACTTAGATTTTAGTCCGGAAAATGTAAGGTTGGCGTTTAACTTGCCAATGATGCAAGAAAACGCATGCCCCTACACTAGAAGGGTCAACTTTGATCAAAGGTTGGACCAAGTTCTCATGGACATATGTGTGGAAGGAGCTCAATGGAAAGTTGACTCAAGAGGCAAGCCGGTTCAATTGAGAAGACTGGACCTTAAGCCTGTAGCTAGAGGATGGTTGGAGTTTATTCAACGCTCAATCATTCCTACTAGCAACCAGTCTGAAGTTACTATAGACCGAGCCATCATGATTCATAATATCATGATTAGGGAGGAAGTGGAAGTTCATGAGATTATACCTCAAGAACTCTACAATGTGGCTGACAAGTCCTCCACCTTGGCAAGGTTAGCCTTTCCTCACCTCATTTGTCACCTCTGTAATTCGGCTGGAATTGACATAGAGGGAGACATCCTCATTGAAGAGGACAAGCCCATCACTAAGAAAAGGATGGAGCAAACAAGAGATCATGGACCTCAACAAGAGCATGAGGAAATTCCTCACCATGAAATCCCTGAGATGCCTCAAGGGATGCACTTTCCTCCACAAAACTATTGGGAGAAAATCAACACTTCCCTAGGAGAATTAAGCTCCAACATGGGACAACTAAGGATGGAGCACCAAGAGCACTCCATCATCCTCCATGAGATTAGAGAAGATCAAAGAGCTATGAGGGAGGAGCAACAAAGACAAGGAAGAGATATAGAGGAGCTCAAGAGCACCATTGGTTCTTCAAGAAGAGGAAGACGTCACCCTCACTAAGGTGGACCCATTCCTTAATCTCCTTGTTCTTATTTTCTGTTTTTCGTTTACTATGCTTTATGTTTATGTTTGTGTCTTATTACATGATCATTGGTGTTTAAGTGTCTATGTCTTAAAGCTATGAATGTCCTATGAATCCATCACCTCTCTTAATTGAAAAATGTTCTAAAAACAAAAGAACAAGAAGTACAGGGTTTCGAATTCATCCTTGAAACTAGTTTAATTATTTTGATGTGGTGACAATACTTTTTGTTTTCTGAATGAATGCTTGAACAGTGCATATGTCTTTTGATATTGTGGTTTATGAATGTTAAATATGTTGGCTCTTGAAAGAATGATGAAAAGGAGAAATGTTATTTGATAATCTAAAAAATCATAAAATTGATTCTTGAAGCAAGAAAAAGCAATGAATAGAGAAAAGCTTGTCAAAAAAAGAGAGAAAAAGAGAAAAGAAAAATGGCGAAAAAAAAAAGATAGAAAGAAAAAGAAAAAGTAAGCAGAAAAAGCCAAAAGCTCTTTAAACCAAAAGGCAAGAGCAAAAAGGCAATAGCCCATAAAACCAAAAGGCAAGGGTAATAAAAAGGATCCAAGGCTTTGAGCATCAGTGGATAGGAGGGCCTAAAGGAATAAAACCCTGGCCTAAGCGGCTAAACCAAGCTGTCCCTAACCATGTGCTTGTGGCGTGAAGGTGTCAAGTGAAAACTTGAGACTGAGCGGTTAAAGTCAAGGTCCAAAGCAAAAAAAGAGTGTGCTTAAGTACACTGGACACCTCTAATTGGGGACTTTAGCAAAGCTGAGTCACAATCTGAAAAGGTTCACCCAGTTATGTGTCTGTGGCATTTATGTATCTGGTGGTAATACTGGAAAACAAAGTGCTTAGGGCCACGGCCAAGACTCATAAAGTAACTGTGTTCAAGAATCAACATACTGAACTAGGAGAATCAATAACACTATCTGAAATCTAAGTTCCTATAGATGCCAATCATTCTGAACTTCAAGGGATAAAGTGAGATGCCAAAACTATTCAAGAGGCAAAAAGCTACTAGTCCCGCTCATCTTATTGGAGATAAGTTTCATTGATATTTTGAAATTTATAGTATATTCTCTTCTTTTTATCCTATTTGATTTTTAGTTTCTTGGGGACAAGCAACAATTTAAGTTTGCTGTTATGATGAGCGGATAATTTATACGCTTTTTGGCATTATTTTTACATAGTTTTTAGTATGATTTAGTTAGTTTTTAGTATATTTTTATTAGTTTTTAAATAAAAATCATATTTCTGGACTTTACTATGAGTTTGTATGTTTTTCTGTGATTTTAGGTAATTTCTGGCTGAAATTGAGGGACTTGAGCAAAAATCAGATTCAGAGGTTGAAAAAGGACTGCAGATGCTGTTAGATTCTAACCTCCCTTCACTCAAAGTGGACTTTCTGGAGCTACAAAAGTTCAAATGGTGTGCTCTCAATTGCATTGGAAAATGGAGATCCAGGGCTTTCCAGCAATATATAATAGTCCATACTTCTCTCGAGTTTAGATGACACAAACTGGTGTTCAACGCCAGCTCTCTGCCCTATTCTGGAGTTAAACGCCAGAAACAGGTTGCAAAGCAGAGTTAAACGCCAGAAACAGGTTACAAACTGGCGTTTAACTCCAAGAAAGACCTCTACACGTGAAAGCTTCAATGTTCAGCCCAAGCACACACCAAGTGGGCCTGGAAGTGGATTTTTGTATCATTTACTTATTTTTGTAACCCAAGTAACTAGTTTAGTATAAATAGAACTTTTTACTATTGTATTCAGAGTCTTTGAATCTGATCTTTGATTAGTTTTATGCTATCTTAGACCTTTAGGGAGGCTGGCCATTCGGCCATGCCTGGACCTTGTTCTTATGTATTTTCAACGGTAGAGTTTCTACACACCATATATTAAGGTGTGGAGCTCTACTGTTCCTCATGAAGTAATACAAAGTACTATTGTTTTTCTATTCAATTCAAGCCTATTTCTTCTCGAAGATATTCATTCACACACAAGAACATGATGAATGTGATGATTATGTGACGCTCATCATCATTCTCACTTATGAACATGTGCCTGACAAACACTTCCGTTCTACATGCAAACAAGCTTGAATGTGTATCTTTTAGCCTTCTGATCGTGAGATCAGAGTCTTCGTGGTATAGGCTAGAATTATTGGTGGCCATTCTTGAGGTCTGGAAAGTCTAAACCTTGTCTGTGGTATTCCGAGTAGGATCCGGGAAGGGATGGCTGTGACGAGCTTCAAACTCGCGAGTTCTGGGCGTAGTGACAGACGCAAAAGGATTACTGAATCCTATTCCAGTATGATCGAGAACCGACAGATGAATAGCCATGCGGTGACAACGCATCTTGGACCATTTTCACTGAGAGGATGGGAAGTAGCCATTGACAACGGTGATGCCCTACACAAAGCTTGCCATAGAAAGGAGTGGGAATGATTGGATGAAGACAGTAGGAAAGCAGAGGTTCAGGAGGAACGAAAGCATCTCTATACGCTTATCTGAAATTCTCACCAATGAATTACATAAGTATCTCTATCCCATTTTACGTTTTATTTATCTTTTAATTGTTAAAACTCCATAACCATTTGAATCCGCCTGACTGAGATTTACAAGGTGACCATAGCTTGCTTCAAGCCGATAATCTCCGTGGGATCGACCCTTACTCACGTAAGGTTTATTACTTGGACGACACAGTGCACTTGCTGGTTAGTTGTGCGAAGTTGTGACAAAGTGTGTGAATTACGTTTCGAGCACCAAGTTTTTGGCGCCGTTGTTAAGGATCACAATTTCGTGCACCAACTAGCCTGCCTAAACTCCGCAGGCTATCACTAGTCCTCTTTTGTACATCATACTTATATATATCTTGTTTACTTTAATTATTACCTTGTGTATCTTGGAGATATCTACAAGGTTTTATATATATTATGTCTTATTCTGTCTGTGCCTATGCGTTTAGTTATCGTGTGTGAACTCTTCGCGTTTCGTAATTCTTCTTTACGCGACTTTGAGCTTTATTCCTTCATCGGGCTTCTAGTTATAGAAATTCTTGGACATATATTATATATTATAAGCTTTAGAACTATCGTGGCACTTTGTTATCCTTTGCTTTATGGCTAGAGGTAAGGTTTAGGATAACGGGGTGTTACATTTAGTGGTATCAGAGCGGNTAGACCGGTTGTGTTTTGTTGTACACTTTGGATCATTTTTCTTTCGTGCTATTTAAGATATCTGTTTGATATGCATAGCATTCTTGTTTGTGAGTACTTTCGGGATAATTGAAGCACTGAGCTTGAGATATTGAGACTGATCACCTTAATATCGATTGTTTGGTGTGGAAAGAAAATCTGAATGGCAACTCACGGACGATGTCGATCACGTTAATGGAGAGGTAGTAAAGATTACTAACCTAGCCGATACGTTACGAGCTCAACATGTTCCAGAAAACTAGTTCGTGAAGTTTGCGGCATACCAATTGATAAGTATGGCACAGCACTGGTGGCAGAGGAAGTGCCGACTGATGCTTATGTGGTTTTTCAATTAGGATTTCCAATTTCTAAACGGTATGGCCTTGAATCTTGTTGAAAAATTTTTGAAGCTTAGAATAATTTTGAGAATTGGTTTGGAACTTTTGGTTTAAATTATTTGGATTTGAAACTAGGTCGAAACTCTTGGTTTGAATGATATGTTTAAAAAGAAAAGTGAGTTCTATGATTTTGTTGAGTTGTGAAATTGGTTTATAATTTAACTTATCGAAAATGATTTTGATTAATTTAAGAATAAATAATTTTTGAGTCTTTTGAAAAAGCTTTGATATTGAAAAGCTTTAGATCGAACTTGTTTTGAAGGTTTTGAAAAATGTTACAAAAGCAGTATTTGGTTTAAAGGAAAATTTTCTATTCGAGGTAGTGGAGTAAGTCGGACTCTTAGTGACAAATAATCAGAGTGATGCAGTGGAAGACAAGAGGAAACATCGACACTGTAGAACACTTCGAGGAGGATATAGCGTGATTCGAATTTTCGAGGGCGAAAATTTTATTAGGAGGGGAGAATGTAAGAATTAGAATAAACGCTTTAATAAAATAATAATTCAATTACTCGAAATAGGTTCAAAAATATAGAAGTGTTTTCTTTAAAATATAAAGGTGAAATTCGAATTCAATAAATTTTTCTGAGTGGGAAAATGTATCTTTTATGAAAAGTTTTTGTAAAATCGCGTACTGGCACTTAAGCCGGCAGTATTGGCTCTAGTATGTCCGGTACCGCGTATTTTGGAAAATAAGATTTTAAAAATTGAATTTATTATTTTGAAAGGACAAAAATAATTTAGAATAAAAAATCGGGCACTAATTGTTGCAATTTTCTCATAATTCCTTAACCCAATGATCATCCATGTTAAATCATTAAGAAAGAAAATACTTGAATGTGGTAGCGTACTTGAATTCATAAACATGAATCATGATCGAAAGAGTTTGGATCTTGTGGTTATTTCGATCTTCCCGAAACCCTGTGTGTACGCTAGTAAAAATAATTTTCTCCTTTGATGGTACGAAGGCGCTATGCGTATCCACACTGAGACCAATCTTTGCTGTCAACTCCTTGACCAATGGACATCTGATCTAAATTGAAAAATCTCTTGCAACTCTTTGCACGCCATAAAAGTCTTCTCCAAGAATTAGACTCACATACGTTTATGTGTATAAAGATAAAAGAATAAAACTCTTGTGTTTTATTCTCATTTAATTCCAAATCAAAAGTAATTATGACATATTCATTTTAGCATTTATAACAATAAATGAGATCACCATTATATAAGTCATTTAATTTGAAATAGCATAAGTTGTGATTATAATTAATATATGTATTGCCCACAAACAAATTAGGAAATTAAAATAATTTGCTAACAATCTCGCACTTGGGCTATACATATATTCTTTCTTGACATAATCACATCTTATAAACTTTATGCGCGCATCTGAATGCTATTTCTCTTATTACTTTAACAATCTGGTCCGTCTCATATATTAGATATGGAATGACCGCAGCTTTTATCACATTAATGTGGTGACTAAACCACGACAATCACCATCCTAATATACTTAATGACATAGATCAAATTTAATTTGGATGAGTAATATGGAAATTACATGCCAAGTGATCTCATGCATGTCTATTTTCAGCTGGTCCAACTTTAGAACTTTATTGAGATCAAACACAAAATAAATATTGCAAAATGAACATTTCACATAACATGAAATAAACCATCAACTTAATTCTGTAGAAAAATAATTCAATATCTGTCATAGAACATATAGCATAAAATAAACTCCCACTAAACCAAAGAATCACAAATATTGACACTCATATGAGCAGTGTGCTCATGAAAGACTTTAGGGATCAATCCCTTGGTTAATGGGTCTGCTAGCATATACTGTATTCCGATATGTTCTATGAAAATTTGTTTTTCTTGAATTTTTTTCCTTGACAACTAAGAACTTAATGTCTATATGCTTCGATTTTGTCAAGCTCTTATTGTTGTTGTAGTATAGTACTGCTAACTTATTGTCACAAAATATCTTTAATGGCCTTTCAATGTTATTTACTATATGAAGCTCAGTGACAAAGTTTTGCAACCATATGCCATGAAATCAGAATTAGAGGACCCAATGATCTCCAAATTTTCTGATATCCGATAAGTAAGCATATAATCCTTTATTCTCTTTAGATAACTATTACACGTTTAACAACTATCCAATGATCCATGCTAGGATTGCTCAAGTATCTACCCAACACTCCCACTAAGAATGATATAACAGGGCGTGTGCAGACTTGAGCATACATTAAGCTCCCTAGTGCTGATTGATAAACCCATATTTTATGATATATTTTGTGCTTAGTTTGAGTGATTTATTCAATCCTTCACCCACTTATTCATATTAATTGCATGGTTTTACTTCTCCTTCCTTATTATGTGATGTATGTGAAAAGCAAGTTTTCTATGCTTTAAAATTAATTATTTTAATTACCTTTATTTCCATTCGATGCCGTGATTAGTGTGTTGAGTAGTTTTAGATCTTCTAAGGCAGGAATGACTTAAAGGATGGAAAGGAAACATACAAAAATGGAAGGAAAGTGCAAAACGGAGTTCTGAAGAAACTGGCATCCACGCGATCGCATGGACGACGCGATCGCGTGCCAAGCGCGAATCAACAGCGACGCGGCCGCATGACTAACGCGACCGCGCGCCTTAAGCAGAACGCATATGACGCGGTCGCATGACTGACGCGACCGCGTGGCAAGGAAAAGCTCCGAACGACGTGACCGAGTGACCCACGCGGACGCGTGACAGAGGCCACGCACCAGAAATTGCAGAAAACGCTCCCAGCAACTTCTGAAGCCCTTTTTGGCCCAAATCCAAGTCCAGAAGGCATAGACCAGAGGTTATGAAGTGAGGGAATGCATCCATTCAGGGAGTCTCCACTTTAGTTTAGTTTTCATGATTTAGATTTAGTTTTGAGAGAAGTTCTCTCCTCTCCCTCTTAGGATTTAGGACTTCTCTTAGTTTTAGGAGTGACTCTCAATCCCAGGTTCTTTATTTTTATTTATTTTTCCAATTTAGTTTATGAACTCTTCATGTTAGATTATAATTTCCCTTATTAATGTTATTTGAGGTATTTCAATTCATGATTTCTTTCTTTAATTTATGTTATTGTTGCTTTACATCTGAAGGCATTTTTATTCCAGCAAATTTACCAACTTTCATTGTTGTTGATAAGAATAACTAAGCCTGGACTTCCAATTTCTCATACCTTGCCAAAAGTTTGCTTTACAGTATTTATCTATTTTCAATTGCCATTAAATTACTCGTTTCTCATTCTTGAAACCCCAATTTTACAATCTCCATAACCAATAATAAGAACATACTTCCCTGCAGTTTCCTGAGAAGACGACCCGAGGTTTGAATACTCGGTTATCAATTTCAAAGGGGTTTGTTACTTGTGACAACCAAAACATTTGCACGAAAGGGATTTTTGTTGGTTTAGAAACTATATCTACAACGCGACTGTTTTTATGATATTCTTTACTAGCAAAAATCTTGTTCGTCACTGATGCATAAAGGTTATCATGCATTCCTGTCCTCTCAATATCATTTTTGGGGTATTGCTTGAGACTAAACTTGTCTCTTTTAGCTACGGGTGTGTCTATTGGTCTACAACTTTCTATGACATATCTACTTAAAATATTTTCGATATAGTTCTTTTGTGATAATCTAAGAATACCTTGAGAGAGATCTCTTAGTATCTCGATTCCTAATACAAAAGAGGCATCACCAAGATCTTTCATTTCAAATTTGTTCGATAGAAATTTCTTAGTTTTATGCAACAAACCTATATCGTTATTGGCAAGTAGAATGTCATCAATATATAAGACCAAAAAAATGTAGTTACTCCCACTAAATTTGTAGTATACACAGTCATCTATAATATTTACCTCAAAATCATATGAGGTAATGCCTTGATTAAACTTGTGAAACCATTGACGAAAAGCTTGTTTTAGATCATCGATAGATTTTCTCCCTTTTCTGTTGGATCTCCTTAATTGTACTTCTTGAGGTTGTTGAGATTGCTATATGGATTGGGGTTGAGGAGGATTCTCATTATTTTCCTGTGCTGTAGCAGTATCTTGAGCAATAATAATATTTTCATTGTTCTCTTGTTCTGTAACCAGATCTACAATAGGATTTTCATTGTGCTATTGTACTATAACTGTATCTTGAATAATAATAGGCACAAAGACCTGATCATTGTCAGTTATAGAATCTTCATCAAAAGCAACATTCCTAATATTTTCTTCCTCCCAAACTCAACATCCTCAAGAAATCTCGCATTTCCTGTTTCAAAAATAGACCTTGATGTAGGATTGTAAAACTTGTACCCCCGTGAACGCTCAGCATAACCAACAAAGTAGCAACTAATTGTCCTTGAGTCCAATTTTCTTTTATGCGGCCTATAAGGTCGCACCTCAGCTAGACATCCCCAAATATGCAAATGCTTTATACTGGGCTTTTTCCCATTCTAAATTTCATAAGGGGTTTTATTAACTGCTTTGCTTGGAAGTGGGTCAAACGGACCTAAAACACTAACGGATTGAACCGGACCCAAACTGAGCCCAAGGCTTAACATATATATGCTTATTAAATGAGATTTCAGCTCATTTTCACCACCAAGGAGAGAGAGAAATGCGGATTGAGAGAGAGGGGAGGGTGGTACTATTCATCACCATCTTCCCAGAGCCATAACTTGAGCTATGGAGCTTCGATTAACGAGCCGTTTGTGGCTACACGAAGCTCTCATCGAGCCCGTCATTTCTAAAAATGTTTTGTAGGTAAGAACTTGAAACTTGCGCTTCAGTTTCCTGCCCTAACTTGGATTTATGGTGGAAAGAGTTGGAAGAGAATGAATGGGATATGTATTGAAATTGATGGAGATGATATGAAATGGTAAGTTGTTCTGTGTGATGGTATTTTATGATGATTGAGTAGGCTTTGATTTGGTTTAGTTGTGAATTTTGGAAGTTTGAAAACCTAGTTAATTTTTTGGTAAAAACTAGTTTTTTGTGAACTTTGACGGATCGTAACTTGAACCTCAGACTTCGAAACTGGTTGAAATTTGTCTTAAATTAAAGTTAATTTAAGGATCTTTAAATTGATATAAAGTTTGATGAAAATGGATTTTTGTAGAGGAAGTTATGAATGTTTAAAGTTTGGTGTTAAAACCTGATTTCTGCAACTTTACAAACTTTTGCAATCCTGGAGGGGTATGCGTATGCAAACTCTTGTATGCGTATGCGAGATGGGCAAAATTTTAAATATGCGTACGCATACATTTGGCATGCGTACGCATATACCCTGTTTTGCTGAAAAATAATTTTTCTTCATTTTTAAGGGTTCTAACTTTTCAAACTTCCTCCAAATGTTCTTTAAGAGTACTATCGAGTAATTAGGTTCTAATATTATTAAAGATGAGCTAGAGACTTAAATAGATGAATTTCTATATGAGTTTAGAAGACGGAGACTTAGGTTTCTGAAGTTGTGGTTGAGCGGGCGGAGTATTATATTGGTGATGATTCAGAGAACTTAAGAGGAGATGATAGTTGATAATAATTTGAGAAATTGGAAACCGATGATGGTTATGATAAGTTAAGAACATGGAAAGGAATGATAAAATTATTGGATTATATGAGAGTGTGCAGGGCCTATATCCCTGGTGTGACAGTTTTTCTACTGCAAGAGTGTAACGGGTACTATATCTTTGGAATGATTTATGGTGACACAGTTGTTGTTTCCTTCCGTGCTGTATGAGTGCACATAGCCTATATCTCTGGCATAGCAGACTCCCTGTTGCATGAGTGTGCAGAGTCTATATCTCTGGCGTGGCAGATTTCTCTGCTGCATGAGTGTGCAGAGCCTATATCTCTGGTGTGGCAAGGAAGGCTACATCCAGAAGGATGTGACGGGTTGGCAGTTATAGACCGACAAGTGATATCACGAGCCAATAGGAAAGGCATTCATCTTATGCATCTTCTACCTATTTGTGTGCTTTACTTAATTTCTATTATGCCTAAATGAATCACATGCTTACTTGCTAATTGTTCTATTTGCTGTACATGTACTTTACTTGTGCTTTACTTGTCTGCATTACTTGTGTTTTCTATTGGGATTGAGGAGGTTCGGTAGGCGGTGGCAATGGGATCGCACGGAGGTTAGGTTGTTGAAAGCTATGGGATACGGTGGTGTGACTAGTTTTAGTTAGATATTCCCTAAGTTTAGATAATCCTATTTATGGTTTATGGTTTAATTTATTTATTTTCGTTAAGCTTGAATATCTGTTTGGTGTGAAGTTCTAGGATTGCCTTTGGCATCCCGGAACGTTACATCTTACATATTGGGCACTGTTACCATACTAAGAACCTCCGATTCTCATACCATATATTGTTGTTATTTTTCAGATGCAGGTCGTAACCCACCTCAGTGAGTTGCGAGATGGTGATAGAGCGGAGTATGGTTTCATCTTTATTTTATTCTACTTTATTTTGATATAGTCACTCTCTCATCCTTTGTATTTATATAACCTTGTTGCCTTAGAGGCTTTATTTCTGAAAACTTTGAGAGATACGTTGTTGCTATTTTAAAACTTCAAAACTCTGTTGTATTCAGTTTGACTAGCCGGCCTAAACTCTGCAGGCTGTCACTAGTCCTCTTTTGTACATCATACTTATATATATCTTGTTTACTTTAATTATTACCTTGTGTATTTTGGAGCTATCTGCAAGGTTTTATATATATTATGTCTTGTTCTGTCTGTGCCTATGCATTTAGTTATCGTGTGTGACCGCTTCATGTTTCGTAATTCCGCTTTATGCGACTTTGAGATTTATTCCTTCATTGGGCTTCTAGTTATATAAATTTTTGGTCATATATTATATATTATAAGTGATATTAAAGATTTATACCGGTTCAGAATTTAACCAAATAATTTTGTTGCGAGCATAGCCCAAACCAACATTCAATCCTCAAATCAAAGTTTAAATTTGGTTGTCACAAGTCCAACCCAATAAAAGTAACCGAGAGTATTAGTCCTGGGTCGTCTTCTCAAGGAATTGCAGTGAGGTATGCATATTATTGGTTATGGTATCCAAGGGGTTAGGTTGGTAAAAAAAGGGCAAGAAAATAAATGGTAAGAAAATAAAAAGAGGCATTCATGGCAAGGATTGAGAATCTAGGCTTTCTATCCTAGTTATTAATTATCATACAATAGTTAACAAGAGCTAATCCTATTTCGTCATCTCCAACATAGGAAGAAGGTATAATGTTATCTTCATATTGAGAGAAAGTCAAATAGGACTAGTTAATCTCAATCCATAAGCAATGTTAATGGATACAAGACTAACTAATCACTCTAGATCACCAATATAAATTGGGTATTAATGACTCAAGATTGCCCAATTTCTCTTTCCAAGACAAGAATGCTCAAAAAGCTACTCTAACATCCAACCAAGCATTTTGTCAAACACTTGGAAGGCATAAAAGGAAAGCATAATAAATTGCAAGGAAAGCATAATAAATTGCAAGGAAAGATAAATTCTACAACTACCAATTATAAGAAAATAACAATAACAACTCAAATCAACAATAAAAGAACATCAAACATCAAGTGCATTAAAGGAAATCCAAATCCAACAAAGAGTTCATAAATATAAAAGAGGCATAAAAGAGAAATTAACAAGAAGAAACTAGAGAATTGAACTACTAGAGCATGAAAATGTAAAAGAAACAAGATGAAAGCAAGAAATTAAACCTAGATCTAAGAGGAAAATAAACCTAAGAACCCTAATTCTAGAGAGAAGAGGGAGCTTCTCTCTCTAGAAAACTCACTAAAGCATCATCCTAGCTAATTTAATTGCTCCCCCCTTGACCCATCTTGAGTTCTGCATCAAATAGCATCAGAAATGAGTTGGATTTGGGCTTGGGCAGCTCAAAAATCGCCCCCAGTGAATTCACTTTAATGGGGTCACGTGCTGGCTATGACGCGTACGCGTGGATGACGCGTGCGCGTCACTAGCAAATTTTCTTCTCATGCATACGCCTGGGTGATGCGTGCATGTGGCCTTGTGAATGTCCTTCTCACGCGTACGCATGGGAGACGCGTGCGCGTGGCCATGAGTTCTCCAAATACTAATTTCTTCATGAATTCTCCACTTTGCATGCTTTTCTCTTCACTTCTTCCATCCAATACTTGCCTTATGAATCTGAAATCACTCAACAAACATGTCAAGGCATCGAATGGAATTAAGGTGAATTAAATTTAGCTATTTTAAGGCCTAAAAAGCATGTTTTCACACTTAAGCACAATTTAGGGAGAATTACAAAACCATGCTATTTCATTGAACAAATGTGAGATAAGTTGATAAAATTCCCTAAATTAAGCACAAGATAAACCACAAAATTGGGGTTTATCAATAAGCTTTAGAACTGTTGTGGCACTTTGTTATCCTTTACTTTACAACTAGAGATAAGGCTTAGGGTAACGGGGTGTTACATGACGTGGTGGCAGGGCACGGCTGGCCGGCGAGCTTGCGCGGTCTCCCTCTCTTTTCGTCTCATCCTCGGCATCAGCATTTCTCAGATCTCCTCTCTTCTCTGTCAGCAGCGGCAGTGATGCCCACCGCGTCGCCTTCCCTTCTCCCCCTCTCCTTCTCTTCCATGGTACCCCCTTCCCCGTTTCCCTTTCTTTCTTTCTTTCTTCTTTCTTTGTTTCTTCCTTCCGTAGGTGTGGTGTGAGTGTGGTGAAGGGAGAATGGGTGGTAACTAGGGTTAGATTGGGTTAGGTTAGGTTAGGACTAGTGGGTTAGTTTAGGTATTTTTTTATTAAAATAGGGGTAGTAATGTAATTTTTATAAAATAAAGAAAAAGTAAAATAAAAATTACTTCACCTAAATTATTTATAAAGTATCCATCTTTAAAAATATCTTTTAATTACCAATCTTTAAATTATTTTTCAGTTAAATACCAAATTGATAAAAATTAGGGATAAGTAAATTAATTCTCCTTTATTTATAAAATAAGGTTAAAAATATAAATATTTAAAATTAAAGTATATAAAATATTTACTATTTTTCAATTATAAGAACTCTAAATAATAAATAAGAATTTACTCAATTTATATATAAAAATCTCTAAAAATATAATCTTAAATAAATATAATAGATCATAAATAATTTATTAATAACTTTCAAATTTCGTGGTCTTACATAGGGAGGTGAGAACCTAACCCAAAGGCCCTTAGTAGAAAAAGGGAATGCCACAAATTTAATATAAATAAATGCACCAGGTCAACGTTCATCTCAAAAAAGTTTATCTTTATGAAAACTTGCGTTCTTTACTTATTTATTTTGAAGTCATTTTTACTTAACTATATAACATTTTATATCCAAAAGTCTTGTAGTCATATATGCTTTAGGAAAAATCAAAGTAAATTTATAGATATTTTCTTTAGGAATCAAAGTCATACCTAAGGTCTTTCTACCCAACAAACTTCCATCACTCATTCTTATCCATCCAACACATAAACCAAACTCTAAGGGCAATCTGAATTCAATCCACTTCAACCTCCATCACTTTCGTACACCTGCAAATACAATCAAATCAAATAATTCAAACACACAAAAGGAAAGACATATAAAGCACGTAACAAATAGCACATAGTCAGATAAATCACATAAACACAACACAACAATAAAATGCACACCCAAATAAATCAAACAAATGTATATGATGCATGCCTGTCCTACTGGCCATGAGTTCACATGTTGGTTAAACTGCCAGACTGATGAGCGGATAATTTATACACTTTTTAGCATTGTTTTTATATAGTTTTCAGTATGATTTAGTTAGTTTTTAGTATATTTTTATTAGTTTTTAATTAAAATTCACATTTCTGGACTTTACTATGAGTTTGTGTGTTTTCCTGTGATTTCAGGTATTTTCTGGCTGAAATTGAGGGACTTGAGCAAAAATCAGATTCAGAGGTTGAAGAAGTACTGCAGAAGCTGTTGGATCCTGACCTCCCTGCACTCAAAGTGGATTTTCTGGATTTATTTATTCATCCATTAACACTTCTATCCTCACCCCTGTGTTTGGATTCTCATCTTTTCCTTCTTCTATTCTTACTTTCTTCTACTCACGTAAAGGAATCTCTATACTGTGACATAGAGGATTCCATATTTTCCTTTCTGTTTTCTTCTTTTTCATATGAGCAGGAACAAGGATAAGAACATTCTTGTTGAAGCTAATCCTGAACCTGAAAGGACTCTGAAGAGGAAGCTAAGGGAAGCCAAAGCACAACTCTCGGGAGAAAATCTGACAGAAATTTTTGAAAAAGAAGACAACATGGCCGAAAATAATAATAATGAAAGGAAGATGCTTGGTGACTTTACTGCACCAAATTCCAATTTACATGGAAGAAGCATCTCAATCCCTGCCATTGGAGCAAACAACTTTGAGCTTAAACCTCAATTAGTTTCTCTGATGCAACAGAACTGCAAGTTTCATGGGCTTCCATCTGAAGATCCTTTTCAGTTCTTGACTAAATTCTTGCAGATCTGTGATATTGTTAAGACCAATGGGGTTGATCCCGAGGTCTACAGGCTTATGCTTTTCCCGTTTGCTGTAAGAGACAGAACTAGAGTGTGGTTAGACTCTCAACCTAAAGATAGCCTGAACTCTTGGGATAAGCTGGTCACGGCTTTCTTAGCCAAGTTCTTTCCTCCTCAAAAGCTTAGTAAGCTTAGAGTGGATGTTTAAACCTTCAGATAGAAAGAAGATGAATCCCTCTATGAAGCTTGGGAGAGATATAAGCAACTAACCAAAAAGTGTCCTTCTGACATGCTTTCAGAATGGACCATTCTGGATATATTCTATGATGATCTATCTGAACTATCAAAGATGTCATTGGACCATTCTGCAGGTGGATCCATTCACCTAAAGAAAACGCCTGTAAAAGCTCAAGAGCTCATTGACATGGTTGCTAATAACCAGTTCATGTACACTTCTGAGAGGAATCTTGTAAGTAATGGGACGCCTCAGAAGAAGGGAGTTCTTGAAATTGATACTCTGAATGTCATATTAGCTCAGAACAAAATATTGATTCAGCAAGTCAATATGATCTCTCAGAGTCTGAATGGATTGAAGGAATCATCCAACAGTACTCAAGAGGCATCTTCTGAGGAAGAAACTTATGATCCTGAGAACCCTGCAATAGCAGAGGTAAATTACATGGGTGAACCCTATGGAAACACCTATAATCCCTCATGGAAAAATCACCCAAATCTCTCATAGAAGGATCAATAAAAGCCTCAACAAGGCTTTAATAATGGTGGAAGAAACAGGTTTAGCAATAGCAAGCCTTTTCCATCATCCACTCAGCAACAGACAGAGAACTCTGAGCAAAATCCATCTAACTTAGCAAATATAGTCTCTGATCTATCTAAGGCCACTTTAAGTTTCATGAATGAAACAAGGTCCTCCATTAGAAATCTGGAGGCACAAGTGGGCCAGCTGAGTAAAAGGGTCACTGAAACTCCTCCTATAACTCTCCCAAGCAATACAGAAAAAAATCCAAAAGGAGAGTGCAAGGCCATTGAATTAATCATCATGGCCGAACCTGTAAGGGAGGGAGAGGACGTGAATCCCAGTGAGGAAGACCTCCTAGGACGTCCAGAGATCAATAAGGAATTTCCCTCTGAGGAACCAAAGGACTCTGAGGCTCATCTGGAGACCATAGATATTCCATTAAACCTCTTTATGCCATTCATGAGCTCTGATGAATATTCTTCTTCTGAAGAGAATGAAGATGTTACTGAAGAGCAAGTTGCCAAGTACCTTGGTGCAATCATGAAGCTGAATGCCAAATTATTTGGTAATGAGACTTGGAAAGATGAACCTCCCTTGCTCACCAATGAACTGAGTGATCTGGATCAACTGACATTGCCTCAAAAGAAACAGGATCCTGGAAAATTCTTAATACCTTGTACCATAGGCACCATGACCTTTGAGAAGGCTCTATGTGACCTTGGGTCAAGGATAAACCTCATGCCACTCTCTGTAATAGAGAAACAGGGAATCTTTGAGGTGCAAGCTGCCAGAATCTCATTAGAGATGGCAGACAACTCAAGAAAACAGACTTATGGACAAGTAGAGGACGTGTTAGTAAAGGTTGAAGGCCTTTATGTCCCTGCTGATTTCATAATCCTAGACACAGAGAAGGATGAGGATGAATCCATCATCCTTGGAAGACCCTTCCTAGCCACAGCAAGAGCTGTGATTGATATGGATAGAGGAGAGTTAGTCCTTCAACTGAATGAGGACAACCTTGTGTTGCAAACTCAAGGATCTCCTTCTGTAACCATGGAGAGGAAGCATGAAAAGCTTCTCTCACTGCAGAGTCAACAAAAGCCCCCACAGTCAAACTCTAAGTTTGGTGTTGGGAGGCCACAACCAAACTCTAAGATTGATGTTGAACCCCCACATTCAAACTCTAAGTTTGGTGTTGGGAGGTTCCAACAAAGCTCTGATTATCTGTGAGGCTCCATGAGAGCTCACTGTCAAGCTACTGACATTAAAGAAGCGCTTGTTGGGAGGCAACCCAATGTTACTTAATTATTTTATTTTTATTTCTATGTTTATTTCATGTTTTATTAGATTGATGATCATGTGGAGTCACAAAAACTACTGAAAAATCAAAAATAGAATGAAAAATAGAATGAAAAATAGCACACCCTGGAGGAGAGTAGTCTGGCATTTAAATGCCAGAAACAAGCATCTGTCTGGCGTTTAACGCCAGAAACAAGCATCTACCTGGCGTTAAACGACAGAAACAAGCTACATTTGGGCGTTTAACGCCAGAAACAGGCAGCAGTCTGGCGTTAAACGCCAGGATTGCATAGCAAGGGCATTTTACACGCCTAATTAGGCATGGATGTTAAGTCCTTGACCCCACTTGATCTGTGGACCCCACAGGATTCCCTCAGGATCTGTGGACCCCACAGGACCCCACAAGATCTGTGGACCCCACAGGATCCCCACCTTTTCTTCTCTCCTCTTCACACCTTTCCATAACTCTCTTCCCCAAACAACTTCCACCAATCACCTCCATTACTCCTCCAAAACCATCATACAACCCACCTACACCCACCCACTCAAATTCAACCCATCACTCCTTCCTTCTCACACATCATAACCACTTAAAACCCCCTTGGCCGAATACACATTCTCCCTCCATCTCCTCCATTTTCTTCTTCTTCTACTACTTTTTTTCTTCTTTTGCTCGGGGACGAGCAAACCTTCTAAGTTTGGTGTGGTAAAAGCGTTGCTTTGTGGTTTTCCATAACCATTTATGACACTTAAGGCCAGAAAAACCTCTAGAAAGAGGAAAGGGAAGGCAACAGCTTCCACCTCTGAGTCATGGGAGATGGAGAGATTCATCTCAAAAGTTCATCACTAAGAAAAGGATGGAGCAAACAAGAGAGCCTACTTATGGACCACAACAAGAGCATGAGTAAATTTCCCACCATGAAATCCCTGAGATGCCTCAAGGGATGCACTTTCCTCCACAAAACTATTGGGAGCAAATCAACACTTTCCTAGGAGAATTAAGTTCCAACATGGGACAACTAAGGGTGGAGCATCAAGAGCACTCCATCATCCTCCATGAAATTAGAGAAGATCAAAGAGCTATGAGGGAGGAGCAACAAAGACAAGGAAGAAACATAGAGGAGCTCAAAAGCACCATTGGTTCTTCAAGAGGAGGAAGACGCCACCCTCACTAAGGTGGACTCATTCCTTAATCTCCTTGTCTATTTATTTTCTGTTTTTTTATTTTTGAGCTTTATGTTTTATTTATGTTTGTGTCTTTACTATATGATCACTAGTGTCTAAGTGTCTATGCCTTAAAGTTATGAATATGAATCCATCACCTCTCTTAAATGAAAACCGTTTTAATTACAAAAGAACAAGAAGTACATGGTTTCGAATTCATCCTTGAAACTAGTTTAATTATTTTGATGTGGTGACAATACTTTTTGTTTTCTGAATGAATGCTTGAACAGTGCATATGTCTTTTGAAGTTGATGTTTAATGAATGTTAAATATGTTGGCTCTTGAAGAATCAAGAAAAAGGAGACATGTTATTTGATAATCTGAAAAATCATAAAAATGATTCTTAAAGCAAGAAAAAGCAGTGAATACAAAAGCTTGCAGAAAAAAAAAAAGCGAAAAAAAAAGAGAAAGAAAAAGAGAAAGCAAGCAGAAAAAGCCAAAAGCTCTTTAAACCAAAAGGCAAGAGCAAAAAGCCAATAGCCCTTAAAACCAAAAGGCAAGGGTAAATAAAAAGGATCCAAGGCTTTGAGCATCAGTGGATAGGAGGGCCTAAAGGAATAAAATCCTAGCCTAAGCGGCTAAACCAAGCTGTCCCTAACCATGTTCTTGTGGCGTGAAGGTGTCAAGTGAAAACTTGAGACTGAGCGGTTAAAGTCAAGGTCCAAAGCAAAAGAAGAGTGTGCTTAAGAACCCTGGACACATCTAATTGGGGACTCTAGCAAAGCTGAGTCACAATCTGAAAAGGTTCACCCAATTATGTGTCTGTGGCATTTATGTATCCGGTGGTAATACTGGAAAACAAATTTCTTAGGGCCACGGCCAAGACTCATAAAGTAGCTGTGTTCAAGAATCAACAAACTAAACTAGGAGAATCAATAACACTATCTAAATTCTAAGTTCCTATAGATGCCAATCATTCTGAACCTCAATGGATAAAGTGAGATGCCAAAACTATTCAAGAGGCAAAAAGCTACAAGTCCCGCTCATCTGATTAGAGCTAAGTTTCATTGATATTTTGGAATTCATAGTATATTCTCTTCTTTTTATCCTATTTTGATTTTCAGTTGCTTGGGGACAAGCAACAATTTAAGTTTGTTGTTGTGATGAGCGGATAATTTATACGCTTTTTGGCATTGTTTTTACATAGTTTTTAGTATGATTTAGTTAGTTTTTAGTATATTTTTATTAGTTTTTAATTAAAATTTACATTTCTGGACTTTACTATGAGTTTGTGTGTTTTTATGTGATTTCAGGTATTTTCTGGCTGAAATTGAGGGACTTGAGCAAAAATCAGATTCAAAGGTTGAAGAAGGACTGCAGATGCTGTTGGATTCTGTCCTCCCTGCACTCAAAGTGGATTTCCTGGAGCTACAGAACTCTAAATGGCGCGATCTCAATTGCGTTGGAAATTATACATCCATGGCTTTCCAGCAATATATAATAGTCCATAGTTTGATTAAGGATAGACGACGTAAACTGGCATTGAACGCCAGTTCCATGCTGCATTCTGGAGTTAAACGCCAGAAACAGGTTGCAAAGTGGAGTTAAACGCCAAAAACAGGTTACAAACTGGCGTTCAACTCCAAGAAAGACCTTTACACGTGTAAAGCTCAATGCTCAGCCCAAGCACACACCAAGTGGGCCCCGGAAGTGGATTTCTGCATCAATTACTTATCTCTGTAAACCCTAGTAACTAGTTTTTATAAATAGGACTTTTTACTATTGAGTTTTCATCTTTAGTTTTATCTTTAGATCACATTTGGGGGCTGGTCTCTCGGCCATGCCTGAACCTTCATCACTTATGTATTTTCAACGGTAGAGTTTCTACACACCATAGATTAAGGTGTGGAGCTCTGCTGTTCCTCAAAGATTAATGCAAAGTACTACTTTTTTCCTATTCAATTCAACTTATTCCGCTTCTAAGATATTCATTCGCACTTCAATATGATGGATGTGATGATCGTGACAGTCATTATCATTTTCAACTTATGAACGCGTGCCTAACAACCACTCCCGTTCTACCTTCGATTGAATGGATATCTCTTGGATATCTAATACAGGGGACCGAGTCCGAGATATTAGAGTCTTCGTGGTATAAGTTAGAACCCATGGATAGTCATTCCTGAGATCCGGAAAGTCTAAACCTTGTCTGTGGTATTCCGAGTAGGATCTGGGAAGGGATGGCTGTGACGAGCTTCAAACTCGCGAGTGCTAGGCGTAGTGACAGACGCAAAAGGATCAATGGATCCTATTCTAGTATGATCGAGAACCGACAGATGAATAGCCGTGCCGTGACAGAGCATCTTGGACTATTTTCACTGAGAGGACGGGAAGTAGCCATTGACAACGGTGATGCCCAACATACAGCTTGCCATGGAAAGGAGTAGGAAGGATTGGATGAAGACAGCAGGAAAGCAAAGGTTCAGAGGGATGAAAGCATCTCTATACGCTTATCTGAAATTCTCACCAATGAATTACATAAGTATCTCTATCCTATTTTAATTATCTTTTAGTACACCATAATCTCTTAATACATTTGAATTCGCCTGACTGAGATTTACAAGGTAACCATAGCTTGCTTCAAGCCGACAATCTCCGTAGGATCGACCCTTACTCACGTAAGGTTTATTACTTGAATGACCCAGTGCACTTGCTGGTTAGTTGTACGAAGTTGTGAAACAGAATTAAGATCATGAACGTGCGTATTGAGTTTTTAGCACCGTTACCAAGGAAGTAATGATCACGATTTCGCACACCACAGACCCGACACATTCGATAGCCAACCCGGACGTCATCTCTCTATCGTGCATCCCCAAAAGGAACATAATAAAGAGAATCCTCAATCTTCCAGGAGAAAATCCTCAACCTTCCACCATCTCACTGGAGACTGTGCTATCCGGGATATAGTGCCCGCCATACTTCACAATCAGAGAGAGATTGTGGTGCAACAACAGGGAATTTTCAACCTAACTCGTTCACACCACAATCATAAATTGAATCGAAGGGAATCCTCAACCTTCTATCCATTCTCCCGATGTAACAAAAAAGAAAATCCTCAACCCCACTTGTCCACCATAACATAAGAGAGGGAATCATCAACCTCAGTTTGTCTATCTATGTGCGGGACAAAGCCACGGTCCTCATTGTGGGCAAGACAAACCACCATCTCCACAATATCAATAACGCAAGCGGGACAAAACCCACGTCCTTGTCAATCAATAATCACATTAACCAAAACTAGCATAATCAAATTCATCATAATCCTCGTCACTCAAAACCATCATCATTATCATAAACATAATCATAATTATCACTAATCATATCATCAATAACATAATCATCATCCTCAATCATAACCTCTTACACATATCTCAATTTAAACAAGTTCTCATCATAAGTCTCATATCAATCTCACTTTTCATTGTGAGCCTCTAATAAAAATTTATTTTTCATTATCAATCTTATAACCGACATGACCATCAACACAACTCCATTTCCTACTCCGCATACTTTAAATATCCACCGGGTTAGGTTTAGGCCGTCACATACGGCTTGCAGATATGAGACATTGAATATAATACCCTAGACTCAAGGTCAAAGTTGCAAACTAATTCATACAATATAATTATTGATAATCAACGACAAACTAACTCAAATAACTCATCATTTTCTTATTCAGTCTTATTATATCATTCTTTAGTTAGTCACTTTATAGGCTAACAAACCAAACATTCATAATGCTCAAGTTCAATTTAAAATATACCTAAAGATCCTTAACTCTTATCTCTTAACTCTTGGATATCACAATTTTTCTATCATATTCCCTAAATCTCTCTTTTTTCTTAAACACCCATCTTTAGTTTCATTAAAACCTCAAACTCACACTTCCTATTCCTAAACTCTTGAGTTAATAAATAATTAACATTTAAATCTTTTGTTAGTTAAACCTTTTTCAAGTTAACGCACTAAACTTTACAAATTGACACAAAGACCTATTTTTGTTTAACTAAGTCCCAAAACATAATTCTTTAATTAGGATCATTCAAATTAAATACCAAGATGAAATCTCTAATCTTTATAAAAGCAACAACATTTTTCTTCATTCTTATTATTTAATTTATCCAAAATTTTATAAAAATTTCTGCAGAATCTTCCCTAAAACTCAGACTTTTTCACCCTTCAAGAGTTCCATCTAAACCAAAATATCTCCCAAACCCTTATTAACCGTTTCCAAAAATCAACAATTTCTCAATATAAATATTCTTGGTTTGTTATCTTTAATTGTCTTTAAGTTATTAAATTTTCACACATTAGGACAACAAACAAGATGTTCAAATCCTAATCTACCCACCAGCATTGTTACTAATTAATTTTATTATTAGAGCATTAAATTCCATTTTGATTCGTTAACAATTTCATTCAATTACGTAACAAATCTTAAATTATCAAAATCGAATCAATCACACTTTATTAGAGATAATCGGGCCATAAAATGCTCAACAACTCAAATGCACGTATTTTCTAAACTTTCGAAACATTCCAAATTTGTTAAAAACAAACAACCCCTACCTCGATTAGTCAAAATCCAACAACACGACAACAATAGTGGTAGTACTGGTAGTTTTGATGACTCCTCGCAACAACGATAGCCACAAAGGCAGCATGAAATTATGGTAACTCAACCCTACGACATCAACATCTCAAAATCTTTAATAGAATATAACATAATACTAACGGTGAGGATTCTGGAACAAGAATATTTACTGTAACTAAGGAAGAATGACGGAACAGAGCAGCAGTAGCTTCGGCGGTGGTTCCGACGACAACATCGCCATACCCGGTGACCAGAATAATGGGATGCAGTTTTCTCCTCCTCCGGTGAGTTTCTCTTCTCTTTATTCGCGTTCTGCCCGTTCTCCCCCTCATGCAGCGGCAACTTCCTCTAGTGACAACCTAGACAACAGCGACGACATCAGAAGCTTCTACGGCGGTGATCGTGGCTCGACAATGGCAGAAGCAGCCCTCCCCCTTCCTTTCTCGTCACGTTTCTTCCTCTCTCTACGTTTTGTCTCTCTTCCTCAGCTCATTTCGTTGATGAACTCAACCCCACCAGCAACTGCGACAGTCCTCCACGCTTGCGATAGGCACGACGGTAGCGCGGAACTACCCTCTGTCCTCGATCGCGTCTCCCTTCTGTTCGATCTCCTTTTAATAAATTAATTTCTATAATAAAAACTCAATTTAATAAAAGCATAACTTATTCATGGTTAAATTTTCCAAAAATAAGAGTGTTACAATCTACCCACTTTACAAAAATTTTTGTCCTTGAAAATTGATATAAGATGGAAGAGATCTATGCCAACTTTACTTTTGAACATGTTAGGGAAAAAGCAAAAAATTTTGGCATATATAGTTTCAAATACCAGAAAAATCATATGGAATGAATATAAGAAAAAAAGTGTGATGCAAGGCAGAAGCTATAAGATAGGCTTGATTCAAAAGATTACATGGTTTTATCACTAGTAAACATGAGATGGAAGTATAATGTGGCAAAATAGTTACAAAATAGGTTTGTGTCAAAACGACGTGGTTAACATTCGCACAGAACTTCACTTAAAATGTTCAAACATAACAGACTGGTAAATGTTTATTGTCATTAATCTAAATTAAACACAAAATTTATATGTGTAGATATTTTTTTTAGATTTACATAGTAGACATTCCAAAAAAAAGGTATATATTATATTGAGTTGAAGTCAAAGAAAGGAAATGAAGGTGATGAGAGAAGAGAGTGTGTGTTAAAATGTGAGAGGCATTGAGAAGAAAATGAGTGAAGAAAGTTAAAAAGAAGTAATTAGATTATAAAGACATTTATATTTTAAGTGAAATCCCAAAAGAATAGAATTCTAAATCCGACCTATTTGGGTTGGAATTGATTTAAAAAAACAATAGAATTAAATTGAATTTCATCAAAACTAAGTTAGTTATTTTTGTTTTAAACATTGGAATTGAATTCTAAGATTTTTAAACACACTGTTATAGAAAAATAAGGTCAATATTTAAGACATCAAATAACCTATATAAAAATAAAACTAAAAAATATATAACAAAAATGAAAATATAATAAAATCCAAAGATTTACTATAAAGACAGAAAATTATGCCACCTAAAATATTTCTTATTTGATAAAACAAAAGATATTAAATGTCTAAAGATGATTTTAGAATTATCCTAATTTCTCCTTTAATATATCAATAAAGAACGAAAGGTGTCGCCCCTCTTTAGTTGTATTATGTCATAGTTTTTTAATATAATTGAAATGGTGCAATGTATTTAAATCAGGGTACTTGAATCAGGTCATTATCCAACTTAACATCCTCTTTAGTTGTATTATGTCATAGTTTTTTAATATAATTGAAATGGTGCAATGAATTTAAATCAGGGTACTTGAATCAGGTCATTATCCAACTTAACATCCTGATACAAATTCGTTGCACTTTTTCAACTCTATGAAAAATGCTAAATCATGATTTTGATATTGAACCAGTGAGCAAGCTCAGAAACAGAAGAGGCTGATTCTCCCATTTGTATATTATTATTCAGCAAAAAGACAGATTAAACTAATGAAAAGCTAAAAATGACCTAAAATTAAAGAAACCTTTTTGATACTACGAATCAAAATATGATTTATCAAAGAGAAGATCAATGAAATTGGGTTCGCATGGAAAGCTTCATGGACAAAACCGGTTTCCCCACGTTACAAGTATTTTGAAACAAATCCTTCGGACAGCCCCTACTTCCAACAAAATTCAAACCTAATTCACATTAACAAGAGATTCATAGAAAGCCACCTTAATCCACACACACACAGTCAATGTAAAGTTGGAGATCTGGGAACTGAAAAAGCCTGTATAACAACAAAATGTTAAGAATCCCTCTCATCTGAGGGATCACAATCACCGGCAGCAAGTGGATCTTCTCTAGTTTCAGAAGGATTCTCAGCTGGACCGGGTTGCTCTTCGTTTTCATTATTCTCAGGGTGGAAATTGATGGGGAACTTTGTGACCCTTGGTTTGTCAGATAAAATTTTCCTCTAAACCCTGTCAACTAAGACCTTTGGTGGAGGTTCCTCCCTCAGCTGCTCATCATCATAATCATTGTTCACATAATAGCCAACACGAATGAATTCCTGACCCAGATAAGAGCATGTTAGAAGCAGCACAGTGACACCAATTATATCTTCTTCGCGAATCTTTGATGGGTCCGGTGGATCTGCCTGCCATAACATTATTTATAAGTTTGATTCATTGAGCGATTGCAACTCAGAACTGAAATGGTATTTATAAACCTTGCCTGTAAAACAAAGCGATAGTTTCCAATGTTGACCGGACCAACAAGGACACTCTCTAATAATTGGTCATAGGTCTCATCCTCAGCAGATACAACATAAATGAGCTTCCATTCCAAATCTGTACCAACATATGCAGCAAGCTTGATTAAAACCAAATGTATAGTGGACATCAGCAGCAAGAAGAATTCAAGATTAAAATGATGGCAACGCTGGTAGAAAAATATGCTTCATTACAGCTATTTACCATAACTTGACATGAGAATTCAGATTAAAAGTTGGTTCTCAAAAATCCTTATGTGTATGTATGTTCATGTGTCAATGTCTTGAACATTTCTTTTGAAAAAAAAAAGGTCCTGATAATGTACAATTTGAGTCATCTATTGTGAAACAAAAAGGGCACTATTCCAAAATTAACCATGCTAGGTATACACCAAAATCAGTTACCATTGTAAAATACACATTAAAAAATATTATTAAAATTTCAGTCTCTATCTCTAAAAATTTTAGTCCTCAGTGTCCCTACTTTTTGGAGGTACTGAAATACTGAAATTTTGGAGACAGAGACAGAAATTTTAGTACCAGTCTCTGAACCAACAAACATGATACTGAGTCTCAGTCTCTCAGTCTCTGTCTCAGTACCTCAAAACAAACACTACCTAGGTACTTTGGTGGCAGAGTGTAATTGAGATGAATTGACAAGTTTGCTGATCTAAAATAATTAGGGACAGGAAATTCGTGGTACTGATACTGAAACACCCATTTTTTGTAGTTAAATCACAAGGAAACAATTATGAAATAAAGAAATATTTGACATCTGAGTTGTGCTAAGAAGCTACATGTTGCGGTTCCTACAGGCCGAGCGTCAAGCTAGATCTATAGACATGGGCATGGATGAAATCAAAAAGCAATTCCATATTCTATCAACATAACACTGCATTTATCGAAGCTGGAATCCTAAAAAGGTTTGGGGAAGAGAGGTTACAAACCATCTTTGAGAGGAGTCAAACACTCGTAGATCTCGAACTGAAACGGGGTGAGAAAGGAAGCAGGGTTATCTAGCACCGTCACGTTGGTGATGTTCACGGCGCTCATCCTTCTCTTCTGGAACCTTCCACTCTGCCAAACACTTTTCAAACTTGCCCTTGCCCTTACCTTTACCCTTGGATATTGGCGGGAGTTTGAAGCTTGAAGCCAGGCGTACTCTCTGCTCGCTACTCCAACAAGTCAATTCAAATAACAAATTATAAAGTAAAAAGTAATGATCCGGTCATACAACCGGGTCATTGAGTCACTGGTTAACCCGATTGATCCAGTCATAATTGAATAAAAATATAAAATTATAAAAATAAAATCAAAACTTAAAATGCATGTCTTCACAAACATATTAATAAGAATTACGTATCAGTTCTTAGACATAACTAATACTTTCTCAATTTAAACGAACAAGAGAGAGCAAAAGATAACACAAGCGAAAAATCAAATCCAAGGAGTAATCCCAAAGTCGGCATCTATATCCTCATAGGACAAATTTAGAACTTGACCAATATTTTTCTCATTTTGATTTGCATCTATATCTTCCGTAGCATTGTTACTCGGTCCATCATTACTAAGAATTAAATCAATCAATACTAAGAATTAAATCTATTATTATAGCAACAAATTCAGCTCATTGATCATTTTCAACAACAAATTCATTTATGATAATTTTCAGCAACAAAACCTTTAGCTCCAAATATGATTTACAGCAACAAAAAATTTAGCTAAGTGATTATTTAAGCAAGACAGCAACAAATTCAAGGTTCTTGATGATAATCAGCAACAGATTCAAATCAGTGATGTTTTTCAGCAACAAAAAAATTAGCTCGGTGATATGTTAAGCAACAAATTCAACTTACAGCAACAAATTCAGCTCATTGATAATTTTCAACAAATTAAACTACGATAATTTTCAGCAACAAAAACTTTAGCTCCAAACATGATTTACAGCAACAAAAAATTTAGCTAAGTCATTATTTCAGCAAGACAGCAACAAAAACAACCACCAGTGATGATAATCAGCAATAAGTGATGATTTTCAAAAAAAAAAAATGAGCTCAGTCATATTCAAGGTGTAGTGATTATTTGCAGCAACGAAAATAAAGAAGAAAGAACAGGACAATCTGTTCGAACTCACCTGCCCAGGGACCAACTGACGATGGAAGCAAGACGACGACAACGACCACCAGCCGAGGGACCAGATGCCCGTTCTGTCTGCTTCTGCCGCCGGCGACTAACGACACAGAGCGGCACGACGAGCTTGAGCGCGAGACGACGAGCTAGAGTGCGAGACAGTAAGTGAGTGAGCGAGACCGGAGACAAGAGAGCTTGAGTGCGACAACACCAGCAGTGAGAGATGTGAGAGAGTGACGAGAAAGAGACTGAGGGCCAGTGGTGAGTGGACTCGAGAGAAGAGAGACGTTGAGGCCTTGAGGTTTGATCACTGATCAGATTAGGGCATTGGGTGCCTCAATTGAAAACGACGTCGTTTTCAATTTTTTTTGAAAATATTAAAGCATGACCCGGTCCGAGTTATATAAACCGGCCAGATCAGGATTTATACTCTCATTTATATTTCATTTTATTATTATGATACCCTCGGGTAAAACAATTAGGTTTGCCAGTTGGCACTTAGTTATTGGGCACCTTTTTGTTATTTAGATATTTAGGTTTTATTCCATCAAGTTTTCTTATTTAAAATACTTTTCATCAATTAAGGGGCACAATTAAAAGTTAAGACCACCATTTAGATATCTAGTCTTAAGTCTTAACTAACTCCCAAATTAATCACATGACATATGTGAGGTACGAATTAAAGGTCTGAGTTTTTAAACATAATTTCCAGCAAAAACAAGGGGTCATTTAACAAAGTTCCATACTAAATATTTTATAGTATCTTTTATGGTGCCTGTGTTTCACTTATAAAATTTAAAATTAAAAAGATAGATTTTATTTTATCTATTATATCTATTATATTTTATTTTAGGTTAAATTACATAATTAGTTCCTATACTTTTATTAAAATTATAAATTGGTCTCTATACTTTAAAAGTTTATAATTGAATCTCTAAACAAAATTAAATTTTGTAATTAGATCCTCAATAATGTTTACTGTAAAAAAAAATGCACATTTACCATAATGTCCTCTTCTTCTTCTTTTCCGCTTCTTTTCCTCCTCCTCTCTTCAGAATTTCTATTCTTTTTTTTTTAACAACAACAATACGGCTTCAACAACAACAATCCCAGAATCGTTCAATCATGAATCATGAATCATGTCTAAACTCAATTCAACTTAACCCAATTATATTTAAATTAGCAATAATCAAGGACTTCACCTCATCACAAGCAAAATCCTTCTCTCTTGTATTATTATTCAAATTCATTACTTGATAAAATATATATTATATAGTTTATCATTTTCTCTTCAATAGTAACCATTTCATAGTTAACAGTGAGATCAATCGAGGATGATGGCATCAGAGGCATTCATGGAAATTCAGGTTCCACAGCAGAAGGTTTACAATGGAGTTAGGTTTCCAGCGGTGGTGGCTCCTCTTGCAACAATGACGGTATCACTTACAGAGTCTATCAATGGCAATAGAGAGTACCTGGATTCTCTAATTTGGGAAAGAGGTCGTGGTGTTCAGGGGATTCCCAATCCAAAACCCCTCTGACTTCAACAACGTCGTAGAAGCCTTCGGTTGGGAGGAGTTCTCCTACCACGGTGGCGCCGCTCCCCGCAGCAACGTTATTTGCCGTGTGCTCACTGCCAATGAGTCCCCACCGAAGCCGTTCCCGAAGTAGCCTTCACAGGAGCGGGTAAGAAGGGAGAATCGGCCATCGCTTTGAAGAGTGATGGTGCTATTGTTGTTACTGCTGCGATCTTAAAAGAGGAACTTGATTGTGAAGGTTGGCATTGGAGCGTGAAGAATTGGAAGAGTATGTGAGGAAGTAGAGGAAGAGAGAAATGGAGTTGAGGATGAAGAGGAAGAGGAGAGTGTTGAGGAGCAACGTGTTAATTCAATTCATGACGCTCTTTCCTCTTTTTCCTCTGTTTTGGAAAGTGGAAAAGTGATAGTCCGAGGGCTGGGGAGGGGGTGAAGTGGGTTAGGGATTTTTTTGTCATTTTTAAATAGTTAAATTATAGTGTTGGTCCTTATACTTTTACTAAAATTGTAAATTAGTCCTTACTATTAAACACGTGCAACTCACTTGTTTAAAATAGCGAATATGCTGAGGAATATTCTGTTAAATCAAACGTTGTTTGAAACGGCGGGGACTAAATTACAAAATTTAATTTTCTTTAGGGACCTAATTACAAACTTTTAAATTATAGAGATCAATTTGCAATTTCAGTGAAAGTATAAAGACTAACTGTGTAATGTAACCTTTATTTTATATATCTTTAATTTTACATCCAAAATGTGCCACATGTCATTTTCCCATTGCAATTAGAATCAAATATTTCCCTCCAAAATTAAGGAATTCTCCTCTCGTCACTAATTTTACAACCAAAATGTGTCACACGTCACTCTGTCATCTATTCTATTATATAAAAATCAGGTTTCTACACTTAATGATAGAGCTGACGTGACATGCTTCTGAGAGTATTTTTCGATTTATTTCTTTTAATTCTGTAAAGCAAATCAATTATAACTAATTAATGATATCAATTAATTAATTTGATTAGACATTCAAATCTCAGAATTAATTATATCAATTAATTTAGTTAATTGTATTAATTATTTGATTTGATTTGATTGAAGTAAATATCAAATTATTTTAGTAAATAATAAATATGATAACGAAATACATGAATTAATTTAATTAGTTTATTTTTTTCAATGTCATCTATTTATACGAAATCATAATGTATTTTTTACTCATTCCTTCTCTTTTCTCTCTTTCTTTCTCTCTCTTGTGTTTAGGGTACAATATTTGTAATTTATTTAATTTTTATTTCTTTTATCATTACTTATACATTTTATTTTTTTATATTTTTTAAATATTTTTGTTTATTTTAGTTGCTCATTATTAGGCACATATTTTTTTTCTTCTAGCTTTTGATTAACAAAAGAGATGTGTCTTTTTTATGGTATTTTTAAATAATCTTACTATAATTTTGTTTTATAATATTCTCTTTTATCATGTGTATTTCATGTATTTAAGGAGTTGACTTAAAGTTATAATAGGATATATAAAATTATAGTATGATTTACAATATGCTAAAATATTAGGACATTATCGTATAGATATTTTGGAATTTGTCCATTAAATTCAATCATATAGGATCTTGAAAATTATGCTATTATGTAATTTTTTATTTTTTTATATAATTATTGTATTGGTCATTTACATTAGTGAGACTATTTTTATTATTAATATTTATAATGATTTACAAAAATATTAGGACATTATCGTATAGATATTTTGGAATTTGTCCATTAAATTCAATCATATAGGATCTTGAAAATTATGCTATATGCTATTTATTTATTTTTTCATATAATTATTGTATTGGTCATTTACATTAATGAAACTATTTTTGTTATTAATATTTATAAATATACTATTATCTGTATAATTAATTGAATCATCTTATTCGTTTAAGTTTAATTCTATTGAATTAATTATTCGAAATGTCATCGCTATTTCTATTTTTAAAGATTTTTTTAATATTATTTAATAATTATAATAACATGATGATAGTTAAAAAAATACAGAGCAAAAGAATTTTCAATGTGAAAATAGGGTAAAAAAATAAATTTATTTAATGTGAAAATAGGCAAAAAAAATAATATGTTTCTTTTTTATAGATAATTATTGTAAGGCATCAAAAATTCTAACAATTATTAAGAATAAATAATTGTTATAAAAACAATGCCAATTTAAATGATATACAAATAAACCATGTCAAACAGCACGTACAACTTAAAAAAGTTACTTATGAAAAAATATAGTTTATAACATTTTTTTATTAACAATAGACCTAGGTTGATCTTACTCACTTGAGTTAATATTTTGAGTCATTAATTTCTAACTCAATTTTTGGTAATTAAAATTTAAATGATTGAAATTATTAAATGCTGAATATTTTACAGCCAGCTAACTAATTTTGTTTTTGTTATTAAAATTTTAAAAAAGGTGAGTTGTTAATCAATTCTAAATTTAAATTTAAATTTAAATTTGTGTATAAAAATATTTTTAATTTTTTTTACTAACCAGAATTAATTTTAAAATAAAAAATTATTTTGTACATCATATTATAAGATAATGTAGTCATTCATTTTTTTATGGTAATTATTATCAAATAAAATAATATAAAAATAGAAAAAAATATATTTACCAATCTAGGAATAATAATTCATTTTCCAATAGAATACATTATATATCGAATAACAAAAGTTATTATAGTTTCTTTTTATATAAACTAATACTCAACGACGGTATTTTGGTAATATTATTAAGAACTATTAATAAATCTAATAGCTTTTGTAATGACATAAGTTTATAAGTTTAGAAGCTTGAAAATCATGTCATAAAATATAAAATTTTAACCGGTAATAACGTTGATCATATTGTTTGACTTCCTGAATGAATATGATACCAATAAATAAAAATGTCACAGTTAAATTTCAACAAAAGCAAATCTCCATAAGTATTGTTATCATCAATGAGAATTGTTCTGCTTTCAAGAGAAATACTATTTTCTTTCACTGTATTTTCCAACTCGACAGGTCGAGAACCAATCCTCCACGGATTGAAGCTCCATTTATTGAGGGTCTGTCATAGCCAATGAATTGTTACATACACAAGGCGGGATTCAAAATTCTAATACTTACTTAGGTAGACAAGTGAAATGACCACTCAATCAATCCAAATCAGTTAAGACAAATACTAATTATTTTTAATATTTTTAACATTAAAAATAATTAAACTTTGATTTTAATTATAACTTTATAAAATATTTATAGTAATAATTATTATATATATTTTTTGTTTAATCTCTTTTAATAAAAAAATTTATATATTTTTATTAATTAACCCTTATAGTGTACGGGAACATACACTAGTTTAATTAACCTCTCATATTTTAATCAAAGCATTTTGACTATAATTTTTATTTATTGATGTTAATGGTTGATTGTTTCTTTAAAATAAAATGTATTATAATTTTAGGTTATTTCACAATACATAATTAATGTTCATAATACTAAATTACTCTAAATTTTTTATTATCTATGGTTAGTAGTTAATCCCAAATTGAAAAGATTATGTTAAATTGTTGAATAGTCCACATATAATTGGGGTGGTTAATTTAGTTTATTTGTTTATTAATATATTTGATTGAACCATGAATGATAAATAAGACAAAAAAATAATTAAAAAAATAAAATATTAGTAATTACTTAAAATAAATAAAAAAATAAGTTATAGGGTATTATTTTATTTAAATTATTAATAATTAGAAGAATACAAGGTCGGTATATTTTTATAAAAGTTGATTAATAGGTTCTTCTTCAACATTTTTTTCTTGAAACTCGTTTAATGAGATCGTATTTTAATTTTTCTCCTTTATCTGTTATATTCATTGATTATATTAATCTTCTATTACAATACATTTTTTTATTTATTTCACACATTATTTGTTTTACCTTCTTTTACTTCTTTTAATTGTTCTCTTTATTTTATTTTTACTCCTCATATATAAATTTATTATAATTCATCACATGCATATTTTTTTTGAATTTAAGTGACTTTTTTAGGTTATATTTTACTATTGGTGTTCTATATTGTTTAGTGTGCTTGTTTTTAATTTTTTAGTTATCTGTAAATATATTTATAAAAATATGATTTTATTTTGTCTAGTATTTACTATCGCGTTTAGTAGATAAATAACAAAATTTTTATTTATTGTTACATTGATTGAGTGTGAAGATTTTATTTCTACTTTTATACATTTGTTTATATCTTATAAATTTGTATTTGTGTTACATTTTAATATTTGTGTAACAAAATTTTAATATTTTATCCGCCACCGTGCCCATACGAGTATCTATTACTATATTTAGCTAACAACAAAAATTCAATTTGAGCCGATTTGAGATAGGACATGTGAACTTTATCTGCATCGGGTTTTAAGACAATGAACCTAATTTGGATTTAAGATCCTAACAATAGACCTAGGTTGATCTTACTCACTTGACTTAATATTTTGAGTCATTATTGTAATAAATACTATAATATTAAATATGATTATATTTAGTATATATAAAAGTTAGGTATACTTACAATAAATTTTATAATCAAACTAAAAAAATTCTAATTATCTTTTTTTTTAATTTTAAATATTATGTACTATCTGTAAGATCCAGAACCTTTGAAAAGCCTTTTTATGATCAAGTCTCAAATCATATAATTATTTATAGCCTTAATTTCAGAAATTATTTTATTAAAGAAAGTTAAAGCAAGTTTTGATTTATTGAATTTGAGACGAGTTATGATTATTATCCAATTTTACAATTATTGGATTATTTTCTATATTTGAATTATAAAGTTGATAGTTATGAAATAATAAGGATTTTTATATGATTTGGATTGGATAAGTAATATTTTAAATATTAATACTGCTATTTTGGAAAATAAAGAAATTAAGTATATTATTTCTAATTATTTTACTTGAGCATTTTATTGAAATTAATTTGTAAAAATTGATGAGCAAATTGTATTTTCTATATACAATTAGTGTTGGATCTAATTTGGGTTTCAATTACTATAGTATCCCAATTTTATGCAAAATTACTATATTACCCCTTACCCTAATTTGGCATACCCATCCCTCTATTCTCTCTTCATGCTGCGCAGCCTCAAACCCTCTTCTTCACTGTCTTTGTTGTGCAGCCCCAACCCTAACTAAGCACACACGCATGGTTCCTTAAACCAGAGGGAAAAGAAGAACGGGAAATTAGGAAGGGGAAATCAGAAAACACAACACACACACCCACGAAGCACTGTTGGTCACGGAGAAGGGGAAGGGAAGGGGAAGAAGTCGCGCCGGTGTACTGGGTTGCACCACCACCATGTCGCCGTCTGACCGAGGAGGGGGAAGAGCGCCGCGCCTCTCTGTCTCGCCGCTGCTGAGCTCGCGCACAGGAAGAGAGGAGATGCGCGAAAGGGAGCCACTGCGGGGAAGCCATCGCCGCCTGCCACCATCGCCGAGCGTGGGGCCGCCGTCCTCCTCGTCGCCGACCAGCCCGTCTCGTTGCTGCCGTCGAACCCGTCCCTTGCCGCCGCCGTTGAAGCTGCGAACAGAGAAGAGGGAAAGGGATGAGTCGCGAGGAAGCAATACTGCCCTTCCATCGCCACTGCTGCCACAGTTGTGGTTGAGGGTATCTCCGTCGCCGTGGGTGGTTCCACCGCCCTTGCTGCCGTGCCGTCAGAGTCTGCCGCCATGGCCGCTGGTCTCCTAGTTGCTGCTGTGGTTGGGGGTCTGCTGTGTATGGTCGCCGAAAAACCCTTCTGCCATCGGAGCTGCCCTGAAACACCATCGGAGTCTGACAACACCGCTGCCAGAGTTCTGAGCCACCGGAACCACCGTCAGAGGTTCTGGCTACTTCTGCCGTCGCCGAAAAAGTTGCCGGTAAGGGTTTTATTTGAAGTTTCTGCCTTTTTGCATTTCGAGAAGGTTTTAACGCTGCGCAGTCTTTATAGTTGATCTACCGGAGCTTCTGGCCGCCGTCGGAGCTATTGCCGGGCCGGTTCGAAATCGCAGCTGCTTCCTGTTGTTATTTCGGTAAGAAATTATGTTTCAAAAAGTCTCACGTTAGTTTTCGGTTGTGTCGGTTAATGAATATGAGTTTTGGTAACGTGGGGTCGAGTCTTGATTATTATATGTTGCGACTAGAGTTGCTATGGTTATTGCAAAAGTGGCTGGGAGCTGAAGTTTTCATTGCCGTTAGTTCGGGTTGAGGCGAAAAGGACTCTATGAGGCGTTTGGATTATGGAATTGCGTTTTGAGGTAGGGGCGCTTTCCAAAAACAATATTCTTATATATTGGAATTATTACATATGGATACTGTTGTGAGATATTGTGTATTTGGTGATTGTATCTGCCTTATGTGTCATTTGATTGACTCGAGTGATTATGGATGTTGGTTTGGTTGAATTGTTGTGCGGCTTTGTGAAATGTAATGTTTTGAAGTTGATTCTTTAAAAGATTTGAAATCTGAGTTTAATCCGTTGAGGATTGGTTTGAATTGAGTCAATTATTTTGATGATGTGAAAAATATAATTCACTCTTGAATTCAGCCTGGCTTGCTTTAAATGATCTGGTTTTTGATAAATGATTGTTACTGAACCGTTTCTTTAAAGCTTTGGAAATGAGTTTATTCGGCTGATAACGATTTGATTTTTGAAACGGTTTCCTTGAAATATGGAATTGAGATGACTGTTGGATTTGGCTTGCCTTGAACTGATTTTAGAATTCGGGTTGTTGGAAAAGGATTGTGGAATGGTTTTGTTGGAACCCGAATCGGGTGGCAAAGTCCAAGTTTTAGGGGAGATGCTGCCGGAATTTCTATAAAATCTGAGTCTTTATTAAAATGTTGTTTGGAAAAATGATGAGTTAAAGACTTCTACTATTTTATTTGAATTATCAAGAAAAGGATAATCCATGCTTTTGAAATGAATTATTAAAGAGGAAATTGTGATTTAGTCTTGCTTCTTAAGAAGGGTTGTATCCCTTTCAGGAGAAAGTTATTTAGATGAAACTTATATTTTAAAGTTGTTTTAAATGTGACAAGGGTAATGCCTTTGAATTTGACTCGAGGGTTTCAATTAGAGGAGTTTCAATGACTTTGAAAGAACCTAATGTCTATTGACAAGTTTCATTTTGAAATGTTTTGAGAAATGTTTTAAGTACTCTTTGAATTTTGAATTCTTGCAAGACTAAAACAATTTTGAACAGTTGAAACGTTCTAGAATTTATCATGGGGGTTGAAGTTGGTTTTGCCTAAGTAAAGAAAACGACTTTGAAAGAAGTAAATGATTACGTGACTCGGTTTGGCTTAGATCCTATTTTATTACTCAAATCAGAAAGCCAAGGTTTAAATGATTTTAAATGAATTTGGCGGAATGAGTTATGTTATTCTCCCCTAAAGACTTGGAATTCTGTCGGGAAACTTTTGTTATAAAATCCCATTGTTGGATGGGTGATTTTGAATGCTTTGAAATAAATCCTTAACTTGCCATGGTTTTGGAAGTTTTGGAAAGAGAATGTCGAGAGTGGCTTTGTTTTAAAAAGGAAACTCACAAATGAATTGAGAAAAGTGATTTATGGCTTAAATGCCGATTGATGAATTTGATAATGTTGAATGGTAGAAGTGCTATTTTGTTATGAGTCGGAAAGACTGTGTATGCTATTAAACTATGGCTGATTGCCGAATGAATTGTGGGCCGTATGGCTGATTATGAATTATGAGTCTAAGCCGAAGGGCTGTATTTATTGATAAATTGGCTGGTTCTGGATTGAATCATGAGCCGGATGGCTGAGATGAATGTTGAATATGAATATGCTTGTGTTTTCTCTCTGGTTGTAAGGGTGACAGGGCACCGATACCCTCTAATGGCGACAGAGCGCATATACCCTCTAATGGCGACAGGGCGCAGATACCCTCTAATGGTGACAGGGCACATATTCCCTCTAATGATATTAATGCGCAACAGAGAGACTGTGTTCGGGTTAGCTACCGGACACGTCAGGTTGGCTTGGTAACCGACAGATGATATCATCGGCCACTAGGGACAGGCATGCATCATATGCATTTATGTGACATTCGTTGGGTGTGCATATTATACTTGGTTTGACAGAAGTTACGAAGAGTTTATTTGTTGTTGTTGAGATGCTCTGTATTGTTCTAGTTATGATTTATTGTACCCTCGCCTTTATCTTGATATATTCTGTAAGAGGGATAGGGATTATATTGGTTAATGCTTGTAATAATATTTATATATATTTATGTATATATATGGATGTACTCTTTATGAGTTGTTGTAAGTTGAATGGTATTTATGGATGTACGTTATCGAACGAAAGTATCTTTGGGAGCGGTATTGCGGTTTAAAGTTTTAAACAGGCTCATATTTTAGTATTAAATAGTATAAGTGTCGTCGTAATGTCCGAACTATCAGAGTCGCGCAGCCGGAAGCGTTAACTTTGGTAGTTAGGGTGTTACACTATCTTATTGAAAAAGTGAATAATAATAATAATAATAATAATAATCACTCACATCATTAAAATAGATCATCCTAATATATACATGACACTACATATATTAAGGATTATTATATGTGATAAATTATTTCTTTGTTTGTCTAAAGATAATTTATATGTAAATTAACTAATCTTTATAACATACGATCTATTGCATAATTTTTCTTCTCTTAATATGAATAAATTGATGAATTTAATATATAAAATATAAGTTATATTATTTAACATACGAAATAAGTAACTTAAGCCATTATCTAAGATAATAATTCTGAATTTAAATTTAAATTTAAATTTGTGTAAGAAAATATTTTGAATTTTTTTCACTAACCAAAATTAATTTTAAAATAAAAAATTATTTTGTACATATTATAAAATAGTGTAGTCATTCATTTTTTCTTTAATGGCAATTATTGTCAAATAAAATGATATAAAAATAGAGAAAAAAATATATTCCAATCTAAGAGTAATAATTTATTTTTCAATAGAATAAATTATATATCAAATAACAAAAGTTATTATAGTTTTTCTTTTACACAAATTAATATACCCAACTACGGTGTTTTGGTAATATTACCAAAAAAAATTGAATCGATCTAATATCTTTTATAATAACATAAGTTTATAAGTTTAGAAGCTTGAAAATCATGTCATAAAATATAAAATTTTAACCGATAATAATGTTGATCATATTGTTTCACTTCTTGAATGCATATGATACCAATAAATAAAACTGTCACAGTTAAATTTCAACAAAGGCAAATCTCCACAAGTATTGTTATCATCAATGAGAATTGTTCTACTTTCAAAACAAATACTATTTTCTTTTATTGTATCTTCCAACTCGGCAGGTCGAGAACTAATCTTCCATGAATTGAAGCTCCATTTATTAAGGGTCTTCCGCTAGCTAATGAGTTATTACATACATAAGGCGAGATTCGAAACTCTAATACTTACTTAGATAGACGAGTGAGATGACCACTCAATCAATCCAAATCAATTAAGACAAATACTAATTATTTTTAATATTTTTAACATTAAAAATAATTAAACTTTGATTTTAATTATAACTTTATAAAATATTTAAAGTAATAATTATTATATATTTTTTTGTTTAATCTCTTTTAATAAAAAAATTTATATATTTTTATTAATTATTCCGTACAATGTACGGGAACATACACTAGTTGTAATTGAAATTAAATCTTTTCCTCCAAAATTAAAGAATTCTTCCCTCCTCCTTACTAATTTCACAACCAAAATGTACCACATGTCACTTCCTCATTGCAATTAATTGATATCAAATTTTTCTCTCCAAAATTAAAGAGTTCTCCCATCCTCCATCTTCCTTTATCTATTTCTCTCATTCCTTCAACCACTCTATCTATTTTATATATCATTATCATTATCAATGACTAATTACTAATTTGACAATCAAAATGTGCAACATGACATTCTTTAATTGCATTAAAATTAAAATTAAAATATTAAAATTGAAATTGAAATACACCTAGATTATGTATCATATATTAATATCTAATTTAATAATCAAATGTGTCACATGACACTCTCTTATTAAAATTGAGAGAAAATATTTTTTTTTTAAAAATTAATAAACTCCCTTCCTAAATTCTCTCCTCTACCTCTCTAGACACGAGAAGACACAAAAGCATACAAAGACACAAATTTGTGTATAGTAGGGAGAGGTGGAACACTAAACTTGAGACATAGACACACTATTTTTAACATTTAATTTTCATAATTACCCTTCAAATTCTTCTCCTTCCTCAGTCTCCTTTTATGTCAAACCCGCCGGGTCAAACAGCCAAAACCGTTAAAAACGGCGGGTCGGGACGAGATTTTGAACCTGCCAAATTTTAAAAATTCGCCAAAACCGCATCGCCAAAACCGCGGGCCAAGGCGGGGCAGGGCTGGCTGCCATATTGTTTTTTAAGGGTATTTTTGTAAATTTACAAGTGATATATAAATAAGAAAATTAGGTTTTCCTTCCCTGCTTCCCATTTCCTACTTCCCACAAACAGCCAGCCCTAACCCTTCGTCCCTTCCCTGACCCTGAGATGGTGAGATGCTCAGACGGACCCTAACCCTCGGCTTCAGCCTTCAACAGCTCAGCTCCCTCGTCTGTCCTCACTCCTCGCTGTGTTCAGGTGTTCCCTAATCTCCCTGCGCAGCATCACACCATCGCGGTTCGTGGTGGCACGCTCTAGTTCCACTTCTCTCTGAGCTGCCTCTCGTCAATCCTCACCAAATTGAAGTCCCAGCGATGCTGTCTCGTGTTGCCTTTACGCTGTCTCGACGGTTCTGTGTTCTGGCGGATCCCGGCGGCGCTCCTCTCTCCTCCTCTGCCTCTCGACGGCTATGATTCAGTAAGTGAAGATTTTTATTTTTTTTGTTTTTTTAAGTAAGGAACTGTGATTGTGGTTGTGGATAGCTTCTTTCATGCTGTTGAAAATTGCTGTGGATTTGTTTATGAAATTTATTTTACTGGTGTTTGTTTTTGAAATTTGTTTATGAAATTTGTTTATGAATTTTGAGAGTAGGCAAGTAGCCCTCCCATATATCAGCATTGTAGTGTGAATAATACACGCTATTCATCTTATTTCTTGCCTATCTTTGTGTGGCTTCTATTAGTATCATTTTAATATTTTTTTGGATCACAAACAAATTGATGGTTTGCTTTTGGCCCACCCATTTTGATAAAATCTAACACATCCAATTCCTACATCAGTTATTAGTATCTAAAACTTTATGAACAGCTTCATTTCTAAAACTAGAAATCCACGAGCCTCAGCTCAAGAGTTTCCAAGTTCCTTTGTAACCTTTAAAGTAGACAAAAACAATGAGAAAATTAGTTCAGCCTGAAATATTATCATAAAATCACAAGTGCAATGTAGTAATCGTGTTTGTTTTACTAGGGTCAGTGACTCAGTAGGGTGTGTGCTAGTTGATATGTATTCTTTGATTTCGAATGGTACTGGGAAAGGATATCAATTAACTATGTAACTTTAGTTTTAACTTTTAATTCGTTGCTTTCTGTGATGCTTGGTGTATGTGTTCTGACTTCTGATGCAACATTATCGAAGATTATTGATGGTAAGTTCTGAATTCTGATGCTTAGCTTCTTTCATGCTTTTGAAATTTTACTGTTTCAATATTTTCTTATTGATTTAATGCTGATTTAGATATTGTTATGTATTTATGTTATTTAGGTTGAGTTGTTGATTCTGCAATGGATAATTCTGTCTCTATGAAAGTTGATGGTGGGAATGTAACACAAAATCCTGAAAATATGGAAAGATTTGAAACGGAAGAAGATATTAAAAAGAAAAAGACGAAGACAACAACATCTGATGTGTGGAGAAATTTCACAAAGCTTGGACCTAGTGATGATGGTATAGATCATGCTCAATGTGATGGATGCAAACAGAAGTTTAAGGCTGGTGGTAAACAATATGGGATATCGTCACTTAAGCGTCATTTGGACAGGTGCGTGAAAATAGACTTCGAGGATATTGGTCAAATTTTGATAGAAATGCAAAATAAAATGGGGGCTCTCAAAATAGATAATCATGTATCGTGTGAGATGTTTGCTGCCTTTGTGATTGATTGTGAATTTGTGATGTTCCTTTTTCTATTGTTGATAATAAAAAATTTAGGAATTGGGTAAAATACATTAGTCCAACTCTAGGCCTACTTACTAGAAATACTCTTAAGGAGGATGTGCTGAAAATATACTCAAGGGAAAAAGAAAAGCTTAAAAGTACTTTAGTAGCCATTCCTAATAGAGTTTGTTTGACTTCTGATTTGTGGACATCCATCACTACAGAGGGTTATTTATGCCTAACTACTCACTTTGTTGATTTGAATTAGAAATTGCAAAGTGAAATTTGGAGTTTTTGTCATATGCCTCCTCCTCAAACGGGATTTGAATTGTCTTCCAAGATTTTTGAGCTTTTAAATGAATGGGGAATTGAAAAGAAGATTATGACTCTTACACTAGATAACGCATCTGCTAATGATACATGCCAAGATCATTTGAAAAGTACATTAAATATGCATGATTAGTTTTTGTGTGATTGGGAGTTCTTTCATATTCATCTTAAATATGCATGATTAAAAATTGCTCATGATGCATTGGATAAGATTAGGGAAAGTGTAAAATATGTAAGGAGATCAGAAAGTAGAATGATAAGGTTTAAAGAATGTGTTTCAGCGATTCAGGGTTTGAGTTTAACAAGTGGGTTGCATCTAGATGTTACTACTCGATGGAATTCTACGTACATTATGCTCAAAAGTGCTATCAAGTATCAGAAGGCCTTTGAGTATTTGAAGGCAACCGATCATGCTTATAAGTATTGTCCTTCGGTTGATCAATGTGGGAGAGCTGTATGGATATGTGAATTTTTATACCCCTTTTATGAAACTACTAATTTGATTTCTGGCACATCTTACCCTACTTCGAATTTGTATTTTCTACAAGTCTATCATATTCAATGTATTTTGATGGGAAGTTTGAGAAGTGAAGATGAGCTTCTAAGGAGCATGGGAGAAAAGATGATGAACAAATTTAAGAAGTATTGGGAAAAGTATAGTGTCATTCTTGCATTTGGTGCTATTCTTGATCCTAGAAATAAGATTTCTATTTTAGAGCTTATATATGAAGAGATTGATGCTGAGACTGCAAAAGGAAAGGTGGAACATGTGAAAAAGAAGTTATACAAGCTTTTTGAAAAATATGACAAGAATTCTCTTCCAACTGTTCAAGCACAAGGACTTAGTATTCAATCTTCATCCATGGCCCATGCCCCTGAAAGTGCAAGCAAGAAGCGACTTGCGATTGTTGGCGTAAGTAATATTTAACATATTTAAATTCTCTTATTAGTTGTCATTATTCTATCCTAACAAGATGTGATTATTTCTATTTTGATAGAAATTGATGAAACGTAACCATCAAGCTGAGGTCTCTAGTAGAAAGAATCCACTTGATACATACTTGGAGGAGCCACTTTTGTCAAAGGATTGCTTTGAAGATTTAGATGTTTTGGAATGCTGGAAATTATATGAGAGTCGTTATCCGAAGTTATCAATCATGGCACATGACTTATTGAGTATTTCAATTACTACAATTGCATCGGAATCTGCCTTTAGTATTGGAGCTCATGTCATTAACAAATACAGAAGTCAAATATTGCCAGAAAATGTTGAGGCTGTGATTTGTACTCGCAATTGGAATAAAGGCTTTGTTGATGGTAATTACATTGTTAGTTACTAATTTAATATTTATATAACATTTAAGTATTTATATCTTGTTCTAAATTTGGGTATTCTTCTAATTTGTTGCCGTCACCTTTTGTAGTTGTTGCCTCTGCTTCACTTCTCGTCAACGATCCAAATCTGCGCACCGTTCTCTTGTCTGTCACCATATTTTCAGATCGTTCTTCGTTTTTCCGTGCACTATGTTTCTAGATCTGTACTTTGTTACCATGTTCTAGATCCGTTCTCCCATCTGGCACTATTTTTTTATTTTTATATAATTTAATTTTTTATTTGTTTGAAATTTTGTTAAAATAATTTTGTATTAATTTTGTTAGATTGAATTTTTTTGTTGATATTTGTTGGATTAAATTTGTTATTTAGTTTTAGATTATTATTGGTAGTTATTTTTTATTGAGATGTTGGCTGATTGTTAATGGTGGTAGTTTGGTTGAGATAGTAATTGTGTAGTGGTGGTACTGATAACAGTTTGCAATAAGGGTAATATTGAAATTTAACATGAATGTGATTTGTGTCTTCTGTTTTGTATTTATATACCAAACAAGTTTAAAAAAATTGTGTCTTGTTGTGTCTGTATTTTCAGTGTCTATGTCTCTGTGTCTATGTATTAAATGATACACAAAACAAACGCAACCTTGGGTGTTGGCGAGATCTAGGACAGAGTGATCTCATGAAATAACTTTCACTCTTACAATATATTGGTTTCATTCTTAGAATCGTTGATGATTATTTGTACATTTTTTTCTATACAAGCACAATTTCTACTTTAGCTATGCAATTCGTTTAGGTTTGGCATGTGTAATGGATTTGAAAATTATGCAAAACTATCACCACGAGGGAGTTAATGAAAAAGTTTACACAGTAGCACACACTTTATTTTATTTAAACTATACATTCTTCTTATGTATCAAAATATGTGATCATAAATTTTGTATTTTTGTTCGAGCTCCACAAGATCTTATATGACCTCCTAAACCATTAAATTCAAACTAGGATTTACCTACTGTCATTGCAAATTAACAAAACTATGTGACAAACAATAAAAAAAAATTGATGGAAAAGAGGCATACTTGATAGAGCGGATTCACCAAAAGAGAGAAACCCATGGAACAACGATAACACAGAAGAGGAGATGTTATTTAGCAATGTAGGAGACGATGCAAAGACCAGTCGTGATCCCACGAAGTGATAGAGGCAGAGTAACAATGGTAGAATGCACAGAGAGACACTGAGTGCAACGAGAAGAGGAAGGCCAGTGGAGGCAAGAGGTACAACATCAGTGACTAATGGGAAAAGATGAAGACAAACTTGTTTTGGGAAAAGGAAGTCGAAGTTGTTGTGAGCTAGGAGAAGGAGAGCGGTGTGCAAGGGGAAGAAAAGCAACAACAATGACTAGTGTAACACCCTCACTATCAGGATGTCACGCTTCCAGTTGCGCCATCCTGATAGCAAGAAATATTACGAAGACTTCACATACTTAGTAATAAAATAGGAGCCTTTAACCCGAAACCGTATCGTTGTTTTCTTTGAAAAACCGGAAAAATACTTTATGTTGAAAACAAACAAGCATATACAAATATACATAACTTCTTACATAGGTAGCTTATAAATATAATATAGATACACAACATACAATTCCTCCCTCTTACAAGATTATAATAATAAAGGCGAGGGAAAGAAAATAATATCTAAACTAAAACATAACATAAGAAAAACGCAATAAAACTCTTCTGAAACTTATTCATCCGTTCCCTGAAAAGATAAAGTTGTAGGGGGGTGAGAACCTAACCACACGGTCTCACCATGGAGTTTCAAAATTGTCATAAGAGGATATTTTAAGATAAATCTATTTTCAAGTTCAGTGATTATCGTTGTCTTATGAATCTTTTGAAAAATCGACGGTTTAACCATCCAAAAATCCAAAAGTTCTTTCAAAGAAATCAGTTAATTATTCAGAAATCTAAACTCACTTTTCTTATAAAAGAATCTTAAAAGTTTCCTCACAGTATGAATGACCAACCTGTTCCAAACATAGGTTTATTAGTTATATGTTGAACCAGCTTGATATTTTATACTTTACTAAATTTTATTCAGAAACCAACCACGGCCTCTGGCCCAAGCAATTTAATTAAATCTACAATCAATATCACATTCAGAAATAACCCTCAGATTCATCACTACTAGCATGAGAGATCTAACAATTGTTCAAACACATACAATGCAAACAAGGAAAAAACAATTAAAAAGCAGATACAGCATATAGCTCAGATAGCAATTAATAACAAATAAGCAATTAGGCAAACCAAAACAAATTCGAACTCAAACAAAGCATACAAATACATATGATGAATGCCTGTCCTATGGTTAATGAGCTGATTTGTTAGTTATATAGCCAAACCCGACATGTCCGGTAGCTAACCTGGGCACTGTCTCTTTGTTGTGCATTACTACCATTAGAGGAAATACGTGCCCTGCCACCATTAGACGAAATATGTGCCCTGTCACCATTAGACGGAATATGTGCCCTATCACCATTAGAGGGAATATGTGTTCTGTCACCATTAGAGAGAATAAGTACCCTGTCACCCTTACAATCAGAGAGAAAACACAGTCATACTTCTCATCAATCAACTTTAACCATGTCTCACTTATCATATTCATTCAATTTCATAATCAAACTCAGTTTTCATCATTCTTCTTCCTCATCCCTTTCCCGGAGCAAGTGAACAAACACCACTGCCTCTTACCCGGGGTTGATACATGAGCATCTTTCCTATCTTTTTCTAGTGAATTTGCATTCAATTTGTTGAGTTTAATCAGGAATTAATTATCTTTTAGCCATTATGGATGCTACGTCGTGTGCAATTTTGTTTATTTTAGGTAGCATTTGTTGGAGCTTTCGAAGAAAAAGAGAAGGCTATATAGGGCTAGAATGACTTAGAGGATGGAGAGGAAGCTTGCACAAATGGAAGGAGCACAAGAATTAAAGGAGATGACCAGCGAGGAGCGACGCGTGCACGTACCTGACGCATGCGCGTACCTGACGCGTGCGCGTACCTGACGCGTACGCGTGAGACGTGAAGAAGACCATCGACACGTACGCGTGACTGACGCGTACGCGTGACATGCGCCACGTGCAAAAAATGCAGAAAACGCTGATTATTTAATTAATTCTGATTTAACCTTTATTTTTTTTTAAAATAGGAAAAGATATTATTTTGGTTTTAGAAAATAGATTTTTAAATTAATTAGGATTAGATATAAAAGAGAAAAGAAACTTCTCTTCGGGGATTCCACTTTTGATTCCACCTCATTCCAATTTACAGTTTAAGAGAATCCTAGTTTCCACGCTTCCATGAGCAACTAAACCTCCACTGTTAAGGTTAGGAGCTCTGTCTATTATATTGATTGATTCTATTGTTTTTCTAGTTTAATTCATGTATTGATTTATAATTCAAGAATTGTTTTCATTCGTTATCTTATGAATTTTGGTGGAACGGAAGTATGACCCTCTTTCTAATTGAGTTCTTGTATAACTTGGAAAAGCTCTTTACTTGAACAACAGCTTGAAAATAATTTCTCCTAAATTCTAATTATATGGACTTAATGGGATACGTGACATATAATCCTCTTATATTTGGATAATTAGGATTTTTGTGGCATAATAACTAGAATTAAACTTCACCCTCTAATTGGAATTAATTGACCAAGGAATTGGCGGTTGATGAAAGTTAGAGGAGACTAGAAAAGTCTAAGGAATTAGGGTCTAGTCACATATAGTTTGCCATGAATTAAATCTTGCCTGATTAAATTAAATTAATAAGAAAAGTCAATCCGGAAAATAGATAACTCTGAAGCCTTAACTGCCTTCTCTATATTATTTTTCCAACTTATTTACTTGCCTGTCTTTTGATATTCTAAAATTACTGTTTAATGCTTTTGAACTCTCAACCACTATTTTCTGCTTGTCTAACTAAGTAAATTAATCAACCATTGTTGCTTAATCCCTTAATCCTCGTGGGATCGACCCTCACTCACCTGAGGTATTACTTGGTACGACCCGATGCACTTGCCGATTAGTTTGTGGTTATAAATTCTGCACCAGGCGTTTTAATTTTAATTTTATTTAAATTTTGCTTTAGTATTTTCGGGAAAAAAATAAATAAATAGCACTAATATTTTTCTTAATTTCTGAAATTAAGTCTGGTGTCCCCAAGTTATTTTTATTTCAATTTTTCCTGTTTATTTTTCTTGTTAATTTAGAATTTTTCTATCCTAATTTTGCCTACAAATTTTGAAATTTATTTATTTATTCTATTTAGTATTTTTATTTTAATTGTTTACACAGGTTACCTCACTGGGAATTCTCTGCATTCTGACGTAGAGAGTTCCATCTTTTTTTGTCTTCTGTTTGTTTATGCACAGGAACAGAGATAAGGAACCTCTCTTAGACTTTGATCTTGAACCTGAAAGGACTTTCAGGTGGCGTTTGCAACAAACAAGACTTTACAAGACTGCAGAATCCACTATGGATCCTAATAATGCTGTTAATGCCAATGTGGCAAATCCGAATGAGAATGAGCAACAAAGGAGATTCCCAGGTGATACAGTGATGAACCCAAGAGAAGATTGCAAGGTTATTCAATTAAGAAGTGGTAAAGTAGCTGGCTCTGAGACCAAGGTCAATGAGGAGTTAATTGAAAAAGAAGCTCCAGAGGAGAAGAAGGAAGAAGTAGAACATGCCCCTCCTAAGTGTGCAGACAACCCATTCCCTGATTCTCTTGACACTTATCCCACCTTGCCAAAGGCTCCTGAATACAAGCCAAAAATGCCATACCCTCAAAGGCTTCAGAAGGCTTCCAAAGAAAAGCAATTTTCTAAATTTTTAGATGTCTTCAAGAAGCTACATATCAACATTTCTTTTGCAGAGGCTCTTGAGCAAATGCCTCTCTATGCAAAATTTATGAAAGAATTGTTGACCCACAAGAGGAATTGGAAGGAACAAGAAACAGTGGTGTTAACCAAGGAATGTAGTGCCATTATTCAACAAAACCTTCCTGAGAAGATGCCAGACCCAGGGAACTTTGTCATTCCTTGCTAAACCTTACCTCTGCTCCCATTATAGCTCCCCCTGACTCAGATTTACCATTTGAATTGATGTGTGATGCTAGTGATTTTGCTATAGGAGCTGTTTTAGGACAGAGGCATGGCAAGCTTATACATGTCATTTACTATGCTAGTAGTGTGTTAAATGATGCCCAAAAGAATTACACAACTACATTAAAAGAATTATTAGCTATTATGTATGCTGTTGATAAGTTTAGGTCTTATTTAATTGGTTCTAAGTTTATTGTTTATACTGATTATGCTGCTTTAAAGTACCTTCTAACCAAACAGGATTCTAAACCAAGATTAATTAGATGGGTGTTGCTCCTTCAGAAGTTTGATATTGAGATAAAAGACAGGAAAGGGTCAGAAAATCAAGTAGCTGACCATCTCTCTAGAATTGAGCCTGAAGTAGGAGTACAACCACCCACAGCTGTGACTGAGACGTTTTCGGATGAACAATTGTTCCTCATTCAGCAGGCTCCATGGTTTGTAGACATTGCAAATTACAAGGCCATGAATTTTATTCCAAGGGAGTACAGTAGGCAACAAGTAAAGAAGCTATTGACTGATGCCAAGTACTACATTTAGGATGAACCATACCTTTTTAAAAGGTCTTCAGATGGTATAATCCGGAGATGTGTTCCGGATGAGGAAAAACAGCAGATTCTTTGGCACTGTCATGGTTCTAATTATGGCGGCCACTTTGGTGGTGAAAGGACAGCTACAAAGGTCCTTCAGAGCGGGTTTTACTGGCCGACTCTCTTCAGGGACTCAAGAGAATTTGTGAAGCACTGTGACAGATGTGAAAAAGCCACGAATCTCCCTACCAACCATGAAATGCCACAGCAGGGGATTTTTGAGGTTGAGTTGTTTGATGTGTAGGGTATTGATTTCATGGGACCTTTCCCACCCTCACATTCGTGCCAAGCTCAATAAGGAGAGAACCAAGTTATTGCATGACAAGAAGATTGTCATCAGAGTCTTTGAGCCAGGACAAAGAGTGCTTCTGTATAATTCAAGGCTCAAACTCTTTCTCGGGAAGCTAAAATCCCGGTGGTCATGACCGTTTGTAGTTACCAGAGCTTCACCATATGGTCATATGGAAATACAGGAAGAGAATTCTGACAGAAGATTTATCGTAAATGGCCAGAGATTGAAGCACTATCTTGGAGGTGAGATTGATCGTCAGAGGTTCGCTCATCTGCTGAGTTAGCAGAACTGACCGTCAAGCTAGTGACGTTAAAGAAGCGCTTGTCGGGAGGCAACCCGATAATTTCGTATCCTTAGTTTTTTTCGTATTAGTGATTTTCTTATTTATTTGATTTTTATTGAGTTTTTACTGTTTTTCTTTTGTTTTAAGTGTGTTCTGATCATGTAGCTATTTTATAACAGGAACCGTACTCCAAAAAAAAAGGCACACGACACGCAAGCGTCGCTGACGCGTACGCGTCATATGTGTGTGCGTGAAAAATAAAATTTAACAGAGAGTTGGGTAGGAGTAGTGCTGGTGGTGTGCCTGGCGCACAAGCAAGTCTACGCGTACACGTCCTTCACGCATATGCGTCGCTTGCGTTTTCACCAGTCCACGCGTACGCGTCCCCACGCGTACGTGTGACCCTGTAAATCGGCGTAAATGGGCGTATGGCCAGAGAGTTATGATGGTGTGGGGCTGGAACTGTGCTGGGAGCATAAGCCCTATCACGCGTACGCGTCCCTGACGCGTGCACGTCGTTTTCCCATCCTGGCCGTCCACGCGTACGCGTCCCTGATGCGCACGCGTCATATGCAATTTTGGCTCTTGTGCGTATCTGAACAGAGAGTTGTGCGTGCACGGGGCTGCCCTCGCGCCATTCGCACAACCAACATCACGTGTACGCGTCCCAGACGCGTACGCGTCACTTGAAATTCGCGCGATCCACCCGTACGCGTCGCATGCGACGCCCAATTAAACCACCTCAGCGCCTGATTTCAAATCATCCACCCCCAATCCTAATTCTCTCTTGTTCTTTTATCCTTTTATTCTTCTTTCATCATACTATTTTTTTATGTCTTTTTATGTCCCTCTCTATTTTCAGTTCTTCTTTGCTTGGGGACAAGCAAACCTTTAAGTTTGGTGTTGCCGCTTCGCTGATGGTTTTTCTGTTTAATTTTATGGTACCAAAGGGAGGCGAATCATCTTCACGGAGGAGCACAGCCTGAAGAATAAAATGGCCACTAGAATAATTGAGGTGGTTGAGTTCCTTTCATTCTATATTTTCTCCCATTCTTATTATATTATATTCCTGTTTTCTGCTATTTTACTTAGTTTCTGCATGATCTTTTGTTATTTCAATTTCTAGGTTCTAGTTAAATTAGTTATTTTTATTCTGTTAGTTGCTTTAATTCTGAAAGGTGTCTCATGTATTGCCCACTGAGCTTGAAATCAAAAAGAAAGAAGAAAAGGGGATGTAATGCATGAGAAATTGAGTTTATTTTTTTTAGAATAGTCTTAGAGCTTCGAAATGATATAAAATTTGCTATAGTTTCCTGACGTATAGGGGTGCGTACACGCACATGACATGCACGCACCGATGGATCAGCGTGGGTCCACTTTGGGCATCTCGTTGGGGGCAATTTCTAGCTCATTTTGGGCCCAATCCAACTCATTTCTGATGCTATTGAATCCAAGAATTAAGGGGAGAATGAACCAAGTAGCCATAGTTTAGTTTTCATCATGTTTTAGGATAGAATTCTAGAGAGAGAGAGGCTCTCTCCTCTCTCTAGATTTAAGATAGAAATTTGGGTAAAGTTAGGTTAATCACTCTCAAATTTCTCTTTCAATTCTTGTTTTGATTTCAATTCTCTTTATATTTTAGTGTTCCATTGTCTTAATCTTCTTAGTTTCTTATTTTTCTCTCTTTTATGTTTATGAACAATTGTTAGATCTTGATTTCCTCTAATGAAATTTTATGTTTCCATGCTTCTTTTATGTTGATCTTGATTGCTATTATTGATCTCTTGCTTATGCTAGTTATGGGTTTCCTTCAATCCGTGCATTTGGTGATGTTTACTTTTTGCATTCTAGGTGTTTGATAAAATGTTTTCTCTAGTTTTTAAGTAGTTTTCTTGACTCTCGGCCTAGGCTAAAGGAATTGAGTGACCTTGAGTCATTGGGTCTCAATGATTTGGTGATTTGAAAACCCTTGGTGATCAATTTGATACTCATTGATACTAACCCACTACTAATCTAATTAGTAGATAGGTTGGGACTTATGGGTTGATGTTGATTAAGCCATTTGATATACTTCAAGTATAGAAGTAAACTTAATGAGCTTGGTTCCTCATAATTATCAATATTTGGTTTGTAGACAAGGATGGTGATCTCAGTTACCTATGTCTAGCCAAAAGTACTTTTCCCTTTATTTTATTAGTTCTTATCATTTTACCTTTTGTCATTTAATCTTTCTTGTCATTTATTTTTCTTGCAAAAATATAAAAATCAAAACCCCCCTTGCATTTTTATGGTCAATAACTGAGCACTTCATTGCAATTCCTTGTGAGACGACCCGGAGTTTAAATACTTCGGTTAATTTTCATTGGTGTTTGCACTTGTGACAACTCAAATTTTTGATGTGGAAATTGTTTGTTGGTTTGGAGCTATGCTTACAATGAAGTAATTCTTTCTATAAGAAGAAAATCTAGACCGATACGACAAATTCTCATCTATCAAAATGGCGCCGTTGCCAGAGAGTTGCAATGGTGTTACATTATTGGCTATTGTGAATATGTGAATATATTTGTCTTTTGATTGTTTGTTAGCTTTTGTTAGGATTAGGACTTGTTGCTTATTTTTGTAGCTTTTGTTTTTATTTTCTATTATGAATTCTCATCCCTTTGGCTATGAGTTTGGTTACAACTATGTTGTAGGGAATAGAAGCTCCAATGGGGATGTGCATCAAGGGTTTGGGAATCAAAGATGGGAGGAGCCTCAAGGGATTGATCAACCTTCTTGGAAACAACAACCTCCGAATTCTTATGGGTATAATCCTAATCCTAATGCATATCAATCTAATGGATGTGGTGACCCTTATTGTGATTGTCAACAACCACCACCACATGCCTATGAATCACCCCGTCAACATGACCTTGAACCACCTTACTCACAAGTCCCCTACCACCAAACACCTCATTATGACCCTAATTCTTATCCTGCTGTGTTCAAGGATTTAACTGAGGTATAAAGATCAGAGAACTCATAATATGATCCAGATTCTGATTCCGCATGACATTGACATTCTTCTGATTCAAAGGAGAGTGAGATGCTAAAACTATTCAAGATTGCAGTTGTAAACCCCACTATAAGAAGAGACACGAGCTTAATCGAACTCTCATTCTCATGCAAATTCACACCTTAATCTTGCACTCATTTTGGTTGCTTGAGGACAAGCAACAATTCAAGTTTGGTGCTGTGATGCGTGAGCATATTTCCTATCTTTTCCTAGTGAATTTGCATTCAATTTGTTGAGTTTAATCAGGAATTAATTATCTTTTAGCCATTATAGATGCTACTTTGAGTCGTGTGCAATTCTGTTTATTTTAGGTAGCATTTGTTGGATTTGATGGAGTTTCCGCAGAAAAAGAGAAGAAGGGTATATAGGGTTAGAATGACTTAGAGGATGGAGAGGAAGCTTGCACAAATGGAAGGAGCACAAGAATTAAAGGAGATGACCAGCGAGGAGCGACGCGTGCGCGTACCTGACGCGTGCGCGTGATTTAGAGATTTGCCCAGCGATGCTGCGCGTACCTGACGCGTACGCGTGACACGCGAAGAAGACCATCGACGCGTACGCGTGACTAACGCGTACGCGTGACATGCGCCACATGCAGAAAATGCAAAAAACGTTGATTATTTAATTAATTATGATTTAAACTTTATTTTTTCTTTTAAAATAGGAAAAGATATTATTTTGGTTTTAGAAAATAGATTTTTAAATTAATTAGGATTAGATATAAAAGAGAAAAGAAACTTCTCTTCAGGGGATTCCACTTTTGATTCCACCTCATTCCAATTTACAGTTTAAGAGAATCCTAGTTTCCACTTTGAACCATGAGCAACTAAACCTCCACTGTTAAGGTTAGGAGCTCTGTCTATTATATGAATTGATTCTATTGTTTTTCTAGTTTAATTCATGTATTGATTTATAATTCAAGAATTGTTTTCGTTCTTTATCTTATGAATTTGGGTGGAACAGAAGTATGACCTTCTTTCTAATTGAGTTCTTGTATAACTTGGAAAAGCTCTTTACTTGAACAACAGCTTGAAAACAATTTCTCATAAATTCTAATTATTTGGACTTAACGGGATACGTGACATATAATCCTCTTATATTTGGATAATTAGGATTTTTGTGGCATAATAACTAGAATTAAACTTCACCCTCTAATTGGAATTAATTGACCAAGGAATTGGCAGTTGATGAAAGTTAGAGGAGACTAGAAAGGTCTAAGGAATTAGGGTCTAGTCACATATAGTTTGCCATGAATTAAATCTTGCATGATTAAATTAAATTAATAAGAAAAGTCAATCCGGAAAATAGGTAACTCTGAAGCCTTAACTGCCTTCTCCATATTATTTTTCCAACTTATTTACTTGCCTGTCTTCTGATATTCTGAATTTACTGTTTAATGCTTTTGAACTCTCAACCACTATTTTCTGCTTGTCTAACTAAGTAAATTAATCAACCATTGTTGCTTAATTCCCCAATCCTCGTGGGATCGACCCTCACTCACCTGAGGTATTACTTGGTACGACCTGGTGCACTTGCCGATTAGTTTGTGGTTATAAATTCTGCACCAGGGGTCTCAACTCTAAATCAAATTCATAAATCATCATTTTCGCAACCATAATTCATTCTTTACTGAATAACTCAAAATCAAATTATAAGAACCTAAATTAAAATCCAAATCCTTCTAATAGGCATTTCAAATGAAACTTTCGGTTTTTATAAAAATTTCGGCAGCATCTCCACTAAAACTCAAACTCTGCCACCCTTTTCGAGTCCCATCCAAACATTCCTTAAACCCTTCTCAACCATTTCCAAATCTCAATCATTTTTTAAAATTCAACCAATTCTAATATCAAATTATTTTATAATCGAACCAATTCCAATAATAAATCTTTTTCAAAATCAAACCAGCTCTAATATTAAATTATTTATAAAATCAAACCAAATCAAAATCAAATCATTTCCAAAATCAATTCATTTTCATATGTCAAATCATTTCCAAAGCCGATTCATTTACATTATTAAATTAACTCTAAATCCAAGAAAATCACTTTTCATAATATTTAACTAAATAACTTTTCAAACCAATTTCTCACCAACAACCGCATACCACTCAAGCAATCAGTGATTCAGTCCAGGAATCAACCACATCCATAAGACAAACAAACTCAGAAATATATTTTTCACATGAATATCTATTTATAACAACTCTGTAATATAAAATAAATTTTATGAAAAACCCCTACCTTGATGTCGCATTAATAACAAAATGAGAACAGCGGTAGTAACATTAGACACGACAACAGCGGCATCAATTTCGACAATACCTAGTATCAGTGGCATCAGTAGTCCCAACAACAGTGACCATGGTTGCAGCAAAATAGAGTGTTCAAATTCAATGGAATCGGAAATGGAAACGAATTCAATGGAATTGGAAATAGAGATAACTTACAATGAAATAACGAAGTAGCAACAACAGGGTTTTTGAAGCTCCAGTGGAAGTAGTGGCTCCACCAAAAATTAAAGAAAATAGGGTAATGGAACGACAGCAGCTCCGGCAAGGTATAGCTCTACGGCGGACTTCACCCACAACCAGAGGCACAATGGTGCAGCCTCTAGCAGTGGCGACAGAACGTGCTACAGTGGCGGTGACTTTCCACAGCACGGATGCATCGCCTCTCTCCCCACTGCGAGCGCTCTCCCACTCTCTGTTCCTTATTCTTGATGGTGACATAGCACAACGGATCTGGCGGTAGCAAGCTGCGGTGACGGTGACCCACGACGATGACGGCGACGAGGGTTGTGGCTTCACACAGTAGTGACAGAGGCAACTTCTTCCTCTCCTCTGGCTCGCTCTCATCTTTCTTGCGACAGGGCGATCTCAACAACGGCTAGCTCAAGCCGACGGTTCCGCAGCAGTGAGCTGGGCACGATGCCGGCGCGTTCCTCTCCCTCTCCTTCCCTTCTTCTTCCTCGATTCCCCCTTCTTCTCTCTTTTCCCTTTCTTTCTTTTCCCTTTTTCCTTCTGTTTCCTTTTCTGTACATTTAGGAATTTAGGGTAAATAATTTAGGAATTTTGTAAAATTAGGGTTTTATTCGATAATTCTAAGTTAGGGTAAAATATATACGAGTAATATAACAATTTTATAAAATATTCAATTATAATAAATTACTTAAGAATCTTAATTGGGGTAAAGTAAAATTATCTTCGAATCTATTTAATTATTTCTAATAAAATAATTTCTACAATTATAAAGTTTAAACTTAATAAGATAAAATCACAATTTATTCATATTTAGATTTTTTTCCAAAAATGTAGGATGTTACATTCTATCCACCTTACAAAAATTTTTGTCTTCGAAAATTGATATAAGATGGAGAAAAGATTTATATTCATATCCTCTTTTGAACATCTCATAGAAACCAAGAAAATCATATCACATAAATATAGAAGAAAATATATAAGGTAAGAACTTCAATCAAACTAAATTTTAAAATCCAAAATCAATTAGGCGCAATATTTGTTCAGAACTTTTGACAAAGCATGATCACCTCCTCTCGTCACCTCAAAATTCCATGACTCCTTGTAACCCCGTACGCTTACCAGTTTCACTTTCTGCATGCATAAATCGTGTCCTTAAGAACTAATATATAAAAAATGCTAAACTTGAGAAGAAAAGGACAAACGACACAAATGGTATTTGTGAGAAATCGGGAGAATACTCAAGTTTGCACTTGGACAAGGATGGTATTTCGCAAGGATTTGAAGGAATGCCTGAAATCATTAATAAACAAGAATGTATATAAACAATGAAATGTACCAAAACGAGAGTCAAATCGAAATCTTAAGGAAGAATTTTGAGTCAAAGAGTTTCGATATGAACAATAATAAAAATAATATAGCAATTTAGAACAACTTCAAATCGAGTCAGAAGAAATTGATTTATCTTTTTCAAAAGAAAATATATAAGTCCAACATTTTTCAAGAGAACCGTACAAAGTATAAAATGTTATGTTACACCAAATTAATTTCAAATTAAAACAAATCACGTGAGGTTTGTAAATTAAAACTTATTTGATGCTAATGGCAAAATATTTTCTTTAAGAGTCTTGGAAGATACTTAAGTATATGATTAAATAAGGATAGGCATAAATTTATAGAAAAGTTGGAAGAAAATTAGGTTCTATTCAAAGAATAAATTCTTAAATATTTTTTTTATAAATCAATAAAAGATAAGTGGTGTATCACAAATAAACAAGATTAAACTATATAAAGAAGTTTCAGAGTTTATGTAAGAAAGTATTTGCTGAATTAAAAATGATTCTATCAAAATTTAAAGAAGGATTATAGATACAGTCAAGTAAGAAAAGAATTGAATCGAAATTTTTCTCAAACAGGGTCTAAGATAAGTGCTTAAGAAGGAAATTACAAGATATGGTATGTTGTACTGAAATAAATCCGAGTTTAGAGCAAGGAGCATAGAGTTTGTAAGGTAAGGATAAATGTTTCAAAAAATTTGGACATCAACCAGATACAGAATCAAGCAAGGACATGCACGAATGATAAGATAAGGTTGGTAAGAAAGAGATTAGGAACTAAAAATTCCAATACAATTGATAGAGAAAGAGATAACGTGCAAGCTCGAATAAAGATCATATGTTGAAATAGAACTAATGTTTAGAACTTAATTCCTAACGTTTCCAAAACCTCAGAATTCGCATCACCTGTTACTTCTATTTCGTCTATGATAACCCATTAGTGTTCCCATATACATAAATCATTAGTGTTAAGTTGGCCAAACTTAATACCATGAGGTACGCAATGATAAACTAATAGCATTAATCAACAGACAATAATGCATATAAAACATAAACTCTTATTGCTAGGACAAGTCTTAAGGCATGACAAACACTTGAAGTATGCAATGAAGCATAGTCAGTCGACTCCCAAGGCTCTACAGGAAGGACTGCTCTGATACCATAATGTAACACCCTCACTATCAGGATGTCACGCTTCTGGCTGTGCTACTCTGATAGTAAGAAGTATTACGACGACTTCATATACTTAATAATAAAATAGGAGCCTTTGACTCGAAACTGTACCGCTGTTTTCTTTGAAAAATTGAAAAAATACTTTAACTTAAAAACAAACAAGCATATACAAATATACATAACTTCTTACATAAGTAGCTTATAAATATAATATACATACACAACATATAATTCCTATTCCTCTTATAAGATTATAATAAAAAAGAGGAGGGAAAATAATATCTAAACTAAAACATAACATAAGAAAAACGCAATAAAACTCTTCTGAAGCTTCTTCATCCGTTCCCTGAAAAGATAAAGTTGTAGGAGGGTGAGAACCTAACCACACGCTCTCACCACGGAATTTCATAATTCTCATAAGAGGATATTTTAAGAGAAATCTATTTTCAAGCTCAGTGATTATCGTTGTCTTATGATTCTTTTGAAAAACCGACGGTTTAACGACCCAAAAATCCAAAACTTCTTTAAAAGAAATTAGTTAATTATTCAGAAATCCAAACTTAATTTTCTTATAAAAGAATATTAAGAGTTTTCTAACTTTATGAATGACCAACTTGCTTCAAACATAGGTTTATTAAGTCTATGCTGAACTAGCTTGATATTTCATACTTTACTAAATTTTAATCAGAAACCAACCACAGCCTCTAGCCTAAGCAATTTAATTAAATCTACAATCAATATCACATTCAGAAACAACCCTCACATTCACCACCACCAGCATGAGGGATCTCACAATTGTTCAAACACATACAATGTAAACAAGGAAAACACAATTAAAAAGTAGATATAGCAAATAGCTCAAATAGCAGTCAATAACAAATAAGCAATTAGGCAAACCAAAATAAATTCAAACTCAAACAAAGCATCTATGGCTAATGAGCTCATTTGTCGGTTATATAGCCAAACTTGACATGTACGGTAGGTAACCCAAACATTGTCTCTCTGTTGCGCATTAATACCATTGAAGGGAATATGTGCCTTGACACGATTAGAGGGAATATGTGCCCTGTCACCATTAGAGGGAATAGGTGCCCTGTCACCCTTACAATCAGAGAGAAAACACAGTCATACTTGTCATCAATCAACTTTAACCATCTCTCATGGTGCGGGCCGGATCGTCGGTTAGGAAATTTCTCAAGAATGAAGGTAGCGTTGCAAGTATAGTCCCAACGAACAAAGCAACCCACGATCAAAGTATAGAATAGAGATGACACAATTCAAACCAAATTAACCGGGACTAGAATCCCGGGTCGTCTTCCCAAGAAACTAGTGACTACTGGTGCACAAGTTTGGTTGTGAAATCGGGGGTTTCAATAATGAAGCAAACAATTAAAGAAATTAAAGAACAACCAAAATTGTAATTAATTAACTAATAAATGAATGAAAGAACTATTAATGTAGCAAGAACAGGTAAGGCTCAAAATGATTGGATTGTGGTTCAAAATATAAATGGGACCTTGGCTTGGGTAGAGTTAGGGAATCCTTTCGTTGTCATAACCACAACTATGGTAATTATAATGGATTAATCTCACCTAGCAACTCTTAACGTCTAAGAGTAAGTCAACTGAGCATAATTGTTATTAATCCACAAATCCTAGTTAACTTACTAATTGCCTTAGTAAACTATCGTTAGTGGAAATAAGAACAACTGACAATCCAAGTATTACCACTAAATGTCGAACATTATGACTTTAGTATCCCATATACTCATTTTCCTAAGCCAATGAGTGGAAATCTACTCCATATTCAAAATTGATATTTTCACAAAGAGTTGGTGGGCATAATCACAAAACATAGCCGTAATACAAAAATACTTGAAACTATGAACAATCAATAAGCAAAATCAATAATGGCAACTCAAATAAACATGTAGTAACCAAGAATCATCAATTTCATCAACTAGAAATCAAAATTGCAAAAGTATGTATATATTAACAAAGTGGCTTTTACTATAAGAAAGTGTAGCACAAGTGTTGTATTTAAAGGAAAAATCAAGAAATACTTACAATGGAAGCAAGCTAGAATCCATGATCAAAATGGAAATTGCAACTTGTAATGTAAACCCTAACAAAACCCTAAGAAAGTTGAGAGAAAAATCTAAGAAAAACTAAATTGAAAACTTCTAAAAACTATCTAATGTTGTTCCTAATGGTATGGTATGGTTCTCCCATGTTTGCCCCTTCCATATGAGCTCTAGACTATTAGATTTGGGCCACCAATTCTCTCAACACAAGTTCAAAGTCATGTTGAAAAATACATGAATCAAGAAAAATAGTTTAAACAGAAAAAGACAGATACACCAAGAATTTCAAACAGGCATATGCAATTAGGATCAAACAAGGATGCATATGAACAGAGAAATAGGGTTGGAAAAACCAAACTATTTTCCAAAAGAAAAGGCAACAAGAACTTCACGATAGGCTAGGAAAGAATAAGGCACATGACTCCAACAGAATTCAAGACACATAACTGAGTAACCTCGAGAAATAGTTTCTAACGTTCTCAAAACCAACGAATCGCGTTACCTATTACTCATATATCGTCTATGACAACCCATTAGTACTTCCATATACATAATCCACTAGTTTTAAGCCGGCCAAACTTAATACCATGAATTATGCAATGCAAGACTAACATCATTAATAAGTAGATTGTCATGTGCATAAAGCTCTAATTCTTATTATTCAAACAAGATTACTACATGATAGATGCTCAGAGTATGCAATTAAAGCATAGTCACTCCATTCCTCAGGCTCTACAGGAAGGACTGCTTTGATACCACAAATGTAACACCTTCACTATTAGAATGTCACGCTTCCGGTTGTGCCACTCTGATAGTTTGGGTATTACGATGACTCTGAACATATTTAATATTAAAATAGGAGCCTGTTTAAAACTTAAAACCGCATAACCTTTTAGAAACACTTTTTCGTTGGAAACATATACATATATATACATACAAACCAGAAATAATGCATTAAAATTATATATATACATAACAATAACTTACAAACATATATATCACAAATTCCTACCCCTCTTACAAAATTGATAAAGATAAAGGCGAGGACAAATAATAACTAAGATAATACAAAATATCGAATAAACAGAAAATGAAATAAAATCTTCTGAAACTTCGTCGCCCATATCCTAAAAAGGAAAAATATATAGGGGAGTGAGAACATCGTCCTCACTAGTTCTCACTATAGGGTACAGAATTGCCATAATAAGATACGTAAATAAAACTATTTGTAAATTGCTTGTCTTATGAGTCTTTCCAAAAAACCATGGGTTCACATTCGAAATCCAGAAATCTTTTTTAAAGACTTGGTAAATTTCTCAAAATAAAAAACCTTTTTCCTTTCTTGTAAAATCTTAAAAATTTTTCCTAGACAGTATGAATGACCAACATGTCCCAAGAATAGGTTCAATTAAGTCTATGCTGTAAGAGTTTGATTTTTCATACTTTACTAGACCATAAACATGAAAGCAGTTACCTACGCGGTATAAATGATCATCATGTTCCAAACATTGGTTCATTAAGTCTATGATGAACCAGTCAGATACTTTATACATAACTAGACCTCAAACATACCAACCACGGTCTCAGGCCCATCCAATCCAACATGGCCCCCGGACCAAACAACTCAATCATCAACCAAATCATCACAAACTAACCAATCAAACACAATCACAATTAATGTAGTTCAAGCACAATCAAGAGCAATTACAACAAGTATAACAGTTGGAAGTTAACATAAGTATTCACATAGGTAAACCAATTACAATATGCACACCCAAACAATATCACATAGATGCAAATGATGAATGTCTGCCCAACTGGCTGTGAAATCAAATTCTCAGTTCAATTTCCAATCTGACACATTCCCATGGGAATGTCGCCTTTCATTCACGTATATAGATATGGAAACCCCCCACGGATATAGTGCCGAACACACTCCTGTGATCTGAAAGGATGTGAGTGGGATACTCTGCTTCCAACCTCACATCTACACATAAGCGGGATTAACCAATCGTCCTTACGCGGGTGCCGCAACCTTGACTAGCAGGATTAACCAACCGTCCTTATGCGGGCGCTGCAACCTCGACAAGCGGGATTAACCAACCGTCCTTGCTAGGTGCAAGTGACTTATCAATAATCTTCATAATATCCATAATCAATCAGACTCAACGTCTTATTTCAAAAATCATTCTTGGCCCATTTACTTTCAAATAACAAATGTATTCAATTGACATCTTGCCAAGAATCACTTTTCAAAATGGAGCCACTTTCCACATCTTTCCAAAACTTCCAAACAATTTCAAAACCATGCCAAATTCAAAATTTCTTTTGAAAGACTCAAAATCATTAATTTTAAATAAGGATTTGGTGATAAAATTCCTCAGCAGAGTCTCAAGACTTTAGGAAATAATAACCTAACTCATTTTCTTAAATTCATTGAAAACTTTTAAAACCTTAGCTTCTTGATTTGAATAAATAAAAATAGAATTTAAACCAAAACCAAGTCATGTATCTAAATATTCCAAACCAATTTCAAAACCAACTTACTTAAACCAAAACCAAATCATTTAAACCAAAAACCAATTTCAATTTCATCCTTTAAATCTGAAGCATTTCCAAAGGCTCAGAAATTGTTTTAGTTTTGCTAAATGAAAATTTCAAAGAATATTTCAAACTTTACCTAAAATGTCATAAAGCGAAATTGGTTGATTGATGAACGCGACTTTTGTGTGGTCTAGAATTCCACTAATGAATTCTCGTTGTAAAGTATAGTTTCTAAACCAAACAATAGTCCTTTCATACAAAAATTTAGGTTGTCACAAATAACAAACCCCAATGAATTTTTAACCAGAGTATTTGGACTCCGGGTCGTCTCCCTAGGAAACAATGTAATGCATGCGTGTTGGCTATGATGGGGTAGAAAAAGGGGGGGTTTGTTTATGAGATGGAAAGAAAGTAAACTGATTGAGTAAGTAAAGAAAGCAAAATACAGAACTCTTGGCTAAGACTTGGGTACTTGAGATCACCATCCTAGTTAACAAACTAATTATTGACAATTATGAGAGGCCAACCCATTAAGTCTACTTCTCGAAGCCTTAAGTACGTAACATTTACTCCTAGACTTGAAGTATGTCAAATAGGCTTGATCACATCCACTCCTAAGTCCTAACCTACCTACTAATTGGCTTAGTAGTGGGTTAGGTCAATGGGCTTCAAATTGATCACCCAGGGTTCTCAAATCACCAAACCCATTATGCCCAAAAAACTCAAGATCACTCAAGTACCTTTGCTTAGGCCAAAAGTTGACAAAAATACTCAAAAACTAAAGAGAGCAATTCATCAAACACGTAGAATGCAATAAAAGTCAACATCATAAATTGCAAGGCTACTAAAATTTACCACTATTAATTGCAAGAAAGGGAGATCACAACTCAATTCATCAATCAAAGAAACATCAACATCAAAATTGCATTAAATGTAAACAAATCCAACATGAGTCATCATCACAAAAGAGAGCAAAATGAGAAATTAACATAAAAACTAAGAGAGTCAAGATGTAGAGATGGGAAATTATCAAAGAAATAAGATGAGATCAAGTAATCAAACATGAAATTAAAATAGTCTAACCTAATCCTAACCTAATTCTAGAGAGAAGAGGGAGCTTCTCTCTCTAGAAAACTAATAAAAGGCTCATGTTGGCTAAACTAATTGCTCTCCTCTTGCTTGGGCTTTAATTCTGCATGAAATACACTCAGAAACAAGTTGGATTTGGGCCTGGGCAGCTCAGAAATCGCCCCAGCGTTTTGCCTTCAAGTGGGCCACGTGAGCGTATCGGCGCGTGCGCGCCATGTGCGTGTGCGCGTCGATTGGCAAATTCTCAACCCGCGCGGATACGGCGTGTACGCGTGCGCGTCTATAGGTGAAACCGCTTTTGCGCATGCGCACCTGGTGCGCGTGCGCGTCCTTTGGTGCATTTCCAATCTTTGTTTCTTCATGCATTCTCCCTTTTTGTATGATTTTCTCCTCATTTCTTCTATCCAATACTTGTCTTATGAACCTGAATTCACTCATCAAACACATCGAGGCATCGAAATAAATTAAAGTGAATTAAAATCACCAATTTAGGGCCTAAAAAGCATGTTTTTATACTTAAGCAAAATTCAAGGGAGAATTACAAAACCATGCTATTTCATTGAATAAATGCGAGAAAAGGTGACAAAATCCCCCAAAATAAGCACAAGATAAATCACTAAATCGGGGTTTATCAAATCTCCCCACACTTAAACTAAGCATGTCCTCATGCTAAAATCAAGAAGAAGCAAAAGGGTATTTAACATTTATTCAATGCAACTCACACACTCATGTATTCTCTTTAGATCACCACACATACGCATTGACTCTTATTGAACTTCACTTTGGGGCATTTTTTCCCCTTTTTATTGCTTTTCTTCTTTTTTTTTATAGCTAAAATATATACATAAGAACATCAATGCATATGGTTTACACATGATTAATACATGAGTATGTACCCAATTCCCAAGATTTTTCAACAAACACACTTTTATCTCTACCCAATGTTCCCAACTTTCCCAAAATCAAATGATAAACACTCTCACTAGTCTAAGCTAATCAAAGATCCAAATTAAGGGATATTTATTGTTTTTCACTTAGGCTTATAATGTGCTACAATTAAGAACAAATGGGTTAAGCATAGGCTTGAAATTGGCTAACAATGGAAGATAAAAGGTAGGCTTATTTGGGTAAGTGAGCTATTTGAACAATGGCCTCAATCATATAAATGCATGTATACACAAAATAATGGACATAAAGAATCAAACAAATTAAGGATTACAATCATAGGAGGAAAATAATGCACACAAGAATGGAAGTAAGTGGTTATGTATGATGTAACCACACAATTAAACTCAAATCTCACATGCTTGTGTTCTTAGCTCAAAACATAATCCACAAGTATATAGTTCAAGCAAGTTCTAAAAATTTTTTTTTCAACCAATTGGGGTGGTGCCCTAAGAATGAATTTCTTGAAAATTTTCATCATATTGACTATGCTTATGCTAATACAATATTGTGATTTAGAAAATTTAAAAAAAATATTTTTGCTAGTTTACCCTTTTTCAATCAAAATACATTTCTTATATAAAAAGGGTTGACTAGATTTTTAGCAATCCAAAAATTTCCTAATCACAATCAACACTAAGATGCAAAACATATATATATATATATATATATATATATATATATATATATATATATATATATATATATATATATATATACACACTAAGAGTGTGCATCAACCAAAATAAGAGTATCCACAATAGCAAATATGTACAGTAATCCCAAAATGATCCAAAACATAAAGTGCGGAATAAAACAAAATAAAGTAGTAGCGAATAGAAATGGTTGTCTGAAAGTTCACCACATAAATGTAAACACCGGTCACGAACGGTGACCTCCCCACACTTTAGAATCAAGCATCGTCCTCGATGCTACTACTGAAGCTCAGGATGGGGGTCAACAATCGCCCCAGGCTGTGGCTCATGCTCAGGCTCGGGCTGTGGGACTGGAGGTGGTACTGGCTGTGGCTCAGGTACTGGCTATGGCTCTGGAATGTCATGCTGGACCTCAGGAGTCTGCTGGGCCTCAGTGGTGGTCTGCGTCTCTGGTGGTACCTCTTGCTGTGTCGGCTCCTCACTATGCTCCTCCTCCTGGTCCTGCTCGTCAGAAGCGGGAGAGTCTGGAAATGGAAGGAGCTCAATGCCCTGTGATACGAATACCTGGTCTATGCGGTCAAGACGTCGCATGACACGACGCTCGAAGCGCATCATGAAGCGAAGAAGGCTCGAAGCGCACCATGAAGCGAAGAAGGTGCTGCACTACAGATAAGTCGGCTTAGGTGCTGGTGGTGGTGGTGGCAAGGATGCTGTGGCTGCTGTGGAGGAAGAGGGTCCTGCTGCCTCAACTACCGCTCTAGCCCGAGAACGATGTCTGGTCGGGGGCTTCTCTTGCACCCATCCACCCCATAGAATAGTAACTTCCTTATCGTCGTCATTTGGGGGTGGTGGTGTCGCATCATCGTCCTCCCACAGGACATCAGCTAGCTCAGCTAAACTAGTAACCAGTGTAGGAAACGGTAGCTGATAAACCACTATTTTATGGTTTATAATGTGTTTAATTATGTGGTTTTATCATGATCTTTACCCACTTATTCATATGATTAGCATGCATTTATATTTCCTTCCTAAAATTATTACATGAATGAAAACTTGCTTCCTGGAGACTTTTAATTGTGTATTTTAATTCTCCTTTATTCCATTCGATGTCGTGATCTGTATGTTAAGTGTTTCAGGCTTTATAGGGCATGAATGAGTTGGAGATTGGAAAGGAAGCTTGCAAAAATGGAAAGAACACAAGAAATTAAGGAGATGACCAGCGAGAAGAACATGCGGAAACCAAAAACAACATTCATTCTACATAGTTTTTAGTTTTTAGATCTAGTTTTACTCCTCCTCTAGGTTTTCTCTCTACATTGTGACAACCCTTCTAAATTGATAAGCGGATTTCTGGTTGGTTAAGAACTATACTTGCAACGCATATTTTATAACAATTGTTGACTCGCCAATTTCTACCACGTCAATTTTTGGCGCCGTTGCCGGGGAGTTGCAATAGAGTGCTAAAGTTATTGATTGGATTTTATTTATTTGCATTTTATTTTATTTTGCTACTATGAGCTGCTTGTTTCTTTCGTTAGATGACGCGTTCACTTCCTGAACCAAACTTGCCAGTATTCGATCCTGAGATTGAAAGAACTATTTCACGAATAAGGCAAGCTCAGCGTCGGTTAGTCCTCTCTGAGGGCGGATCTGAAACGTCACTTGAGAAAGAAACCAGCCCCCGTTCTACTGATTTGGTTGATTTACATGCAGGTAACATGGCAGCAGCTAGGATAGTTACTATCCAGGAGGTTGGAGCCCCTGATTTTACAATGCAAACATTTCAAGCGCATCACCCAGCGGTGGCTACAGACTTTGAAATAAAGATCGCACTGCTCAATTTGATGCCCAAGTTTCATGGCTTGCCTGCTCAAGAGCCTATCAAGCATTTTTCTGGCTGAAATTGAAGGAGCTGAGCAAAAATCTAATTCAAGGGGTATCTGAGATAAGATATATGATTCCAGTCTCCCAAAGTTTTATAACATCCTTTTGGACCACCTCTTTCATAGATGGATTCAGCCGCCTCTGTGGTTGCACAACTGGTTTAGCATCATCTTCAAGTCGAATCTTGGGCATACACCGAGTGGGACTGATTCTTTTAAGTCACTTATGGTCCATCCGAGCGCTATTTTGTGGGTTCTAAGGACTTTAATCAAGGCTTCTTCTTCCTGCTGCTGTAGACGGAGTTTATAATCACTGGATAAGTGTCGCCATCTCCTAGGAACACGAACTTCAAGGATGGAGGCAAGGGCTTGAGCTCGAGTTTAGGAGGCTTATCTTCTTCTCTAGGTGTGTTTAGCGTCTCCTTCTGAAGTCCTGGCTCATCCAGTTCAGGCAGAATGTTTTCAAGAATCGTGTCTAGGTCCTCTTCAGGTTTTTCGGCTGCAAACACTTCTTCAACCAGTGGCTCTATAGCATTTATCCTCATCCATTCCTCTGGGAGATCTGGATGTTGCATAGCCTCAACTACATTCAGTACAATCTCCTCATCATTGACTCTCAGTGTCACTTCCCCCTTTTGGACATCAATGATGGTTCGTCCTGTGGCAAGGAAAGGTCTTCATAGAATAATGGATGCATTTTTTCCTCCTCTATATCCATTATCATGAAATCCACAGGAAAGATAAAAGGTCCTACTCTCACAAGCATATCTTCAACCACCCCCACTGGAAACTTGAATGAGTGGTCAGCAAGTTAGAGGCAAATACTGATGGGCTTAATTTTTGAAATTGGAGTTTCCGCATTAATGACAATGGCATCAAGTTTATGCTTGCTCTAAGATCACATAAGGCCTTCTTTATACAGGTGTTTCCAATGGTACAGGGTATTATGAAGCTCCCCGGGTCTTGAAGTTTCTCCGGTAGATTCCTTTGAATGACTGCACTGCACTCCTTTGTGAGAACAACTATTTCTGCCTATTTCCAATCCCTTTTGTTACTCAATATGTCCTTCATAAACTTAGCATAAGAAGGCATTTGTTCTAAAACCTCTGCAAAGGGGATTTTGATCCCAAGGTTCTTGAAAACTTCTAAGAATTTGGCAACTTGCTTGTCATTTTCTTCCTTCTGGAGCTTCTGAGAGTATGGCAGCTTGCCCTGATATTTTGGGGCCTTTGGCAGTGCAGGATGAGTATCCAGGGTAACGAAAAAGGGGTTATCAGGGTGTCTGGGAAATACATCCCTTGGATTGGCGTTTATAGCTCCTCCCTTCTCTGGGCGTTGAATGCTTGAGCTACCCCCTCTTGGGTGTTCAGCACCCCTAATGGTGCTCTGGGTTGTGGTGTTTTCATGCCCTGGTGTCTCCTCTACATCCTGCGCCCTTTTGTTCTGAGGTTGGGTGTTCATAGTTCTACCACTCTTTAGTTGAATTGCTTGGCACTCCTTCCTTATCTGTTCAGACATTTGCTGTTTGGCCTAGTTCAACTGTGCTTCCATATTCTTGCTGGAGGCTCGGGTCTCCTGTAATACTTCTTGCAGGCTCAGTACTTGTTGTGTGAGAAAGCTCAGCTGCTGGGTTAAGGATTCATTTTGTTCAAGAATGGTGGGTTCAGTGGATACGACCTTAACTTCCCCCTTCATTGAGGTTTCACTGGATGAATATAAATATTGATTGATAGCGACCATATCAATGAGTTCATTCGCTTCTTCGGTCGTCTTCCTCATGTGTATTGAACCACCTGTAGAGTTATCCATGGACATCTTGGCCATGTCCGAGAGTCCATGATAGAAAATATCCAGCTTAACCTAGTCTGAGAACATTTCAGTAGGGGATCGTCTGAGCATCGACTTGTATCTCCCCCAAGCATCATGAAGAGATTCGCTCTCTCATATCCATTCTCAACTTACTTAGCTTCCTTGGAGAAAAGTATTGATTCAGAAAATTGTTCACTACTTTACTCCATGTGTTCAGGCTTGCTCTGGGTTGAGCATCCAACCATCTCTTTGCTTGGTCTTTTACAACAAATGGGAAGAGCAGCAGCCTATAGACGTCAGGGTCTACTCCGTTGGTCCTCATAGTGTCACAGATCTGCAGAAAATTAGCGAGAAACTCATTGTGTTCTTCTTGTGCGAGTCCATGAAATTGACAGTTCTACTGCACTAGTGTGATCAATTGTGGGTTGAGTTCAAAATTGTCTGCTCTGATAGGAGGTACACTAATGCTCCTTCCATAGAAATTAGAAGTGGGAGCTGTGTAAGATCCCAGGGTTCTTCTGGGTTGTGCATTTCCAATTAGATCTATAGTGATTTTGGTGTTCTTGTACCAACAAGAGACAAAGAAAAGTTGGAGTCTCTATGTCAAGGTCTATAGAGCTCCCAGTGAGATATCCAAAAGAAATAAAATTAAAATAAAGTAACTAATTAACAAGAAAATTCGAAACAAGAATGCAAGAATTAGTCCTTAAAGTTTCGAAAATTAGAAAGAAATTTTTTTAATTTGAAAATAAATAAATAAAAAAGTAACTAGAAATTTCAAAAAAAATTTTAAAAATTAGAAAGAAAAGGATTTTAAAATTTTTAAAATTAAAAAAAAAAAAAGAGAAAACACTAAAGAAACACCAAACTTAAAATTTGAATTTAAATGAAAATAAGATAACTTAAAACAAAATTTTCAAAATAAAGAGAAAGATAAATAAGATAAGTTCGAAAATTTAAGAAAAATAAATAAACTAGTAACCAAAAATTAAAATGAAAATCAAGATAAAATTAAATCAAAAGAAGGTTGAGAATCAAGGAAAAGATAAATAAGATAAAGATTTGAAAGTCAAGAAAAATAAAGATTCGAAAATTGAAAAGGAAAATTAATTAAACCAAAAAGAAAATCACTAAAGCGATACCAAACTTAAAACTTAAAATTAAATTAAAATAAGATAACAAGAAAAATTCAAAAATTGAAAGGAAAAGATAACAATATTAATTTTAAAAATTTAAAGGAAAAACACTAAAAGAACACAAAACTTAAAAATTTTTAAATCAAATAAGAGAAATAACTAAAAAAATTTGAACAAAAAGAAAAAAAAGAAAAATATAAACAAGATTGAAATCAAATGTTCAAGAAAGCAAGCAAGATCAATTTTCAAAAATCAGGAAGAACAACAATTAAACAAAAACTAGAAAAAAAATACCTGATCTAAGCAACAAGACAACCGGTAGTTGTCAATCACGAACAATCCATGGCAACAATGTTAAAAACTTGGTGCTCGCAATTAGGACTCGCACAACTTTACCGGCCAGTACACCGGGTCGTCCAAGTAATACTTCAGGTGAGTGAGGGTCGATCCTACCAGGATTGTTGGATTGAGCAAGTAATAGTTATCTTGCTGGACTTAGTCAGGCGAAAAGTAAAGAGAATTGTTGTTGTTGTAGCCGCATAAATCAAGAAAGTAAAGAAAAGCAATTAAAGATTGTTAAAGAGATAATATATGGAAGTAGTTAACGTTTTAGATATGCTTATATTTCCGGATTAATACTTCTTGCGGACTATTTTAACAATGAATGATTCATTCTATGGCAAACTATAAGTAATTAAACCCCAATTCCTTGGCAGTTTAATCTCCTCTGATTCTCATCAAAAGCCAGGGTCAGTGGTTATTCGATTCGAACGAGGGTGAAGCTCAGCATTCTAGTTTAGCGCCACAAAAACCTTAATTACCGAAAATTGACAGAATTTCATGTCACATATCCCAATCAGCCACAGGTAACTCTCAGTTTAAGAGGAGTGTTTTCAAGTTGTAGCTCAAGTGACCTTGGTCAGAGTATCACAAGAGCTCATGTAGAATTAGGGGTCATACCTCCGTTCCACCCCAAATTCATAGGATTAAGAACGAAAATAACACCTTAGAATTGAATCAAACATTAACTAAAAGAGAAGAGTAATAATATTAATCTATAGGAATAAGCAGAGCTCCTAACCTTAACCAGGAGGTTTAGTTACTCATACTTTATAGAGAAAACAAAAAGAAGATCTGAAGTAATGTGTATATGATGATCAAAAACCTAAGTGATCTCCTCTTTAAATAGTAAACGCTAACCCTAAAAAATGTCAATTTAATTTAAGAATTACAAAAATAAAATAAGAAAAGCCTAAGAAATTCTAAAATCCACTTTGGGGCCCACTTGGTGAGTGTTTGGGCTGATGCCTGGCGTTCAACTCAGGTTCTGGGCGTTCAACTTGGAGAGGGGAGCGTGCTTGCTGTTTTTTACTCCTTAGGTGGCGTTGAATGCCAGTTTTGGCGTTCAACTTGGGAGGTCAGTCCTTCTTGGACGTTGGACGCCCAAGCTTGTCGGTTAACACCAGTTTTGATAGTCATTCTGAAAGAAAAGTTTAGACTATTATATATCGTTAGAAAGCTCTGGAAGTTAGCTTTCTAACACCATTTAGACCGTATTAATTGGACTTCTATAGTTCAAGATATGCTCGTTGGAATGCAGGTCAGGATTGATAGTATCTACTATGCTTTCTTCGTCTCTGAACAAGATTCTGCCAAACTTGTCCAAAAATCACTTAAAATCATAGAAATAACACAAAATTCAAAATAACATCCAAAGATAAATTTTGCACTGAAACATAGTAAAAATTAATAAAATCTAACTAAAAATAACTAAAAAATACAATAAAAAAGAGTATAAGATATTCACGCATTAAGAAAGAGGATACAGACACTTTTATTGGATTAGATTTTTTATTAGAATTATGGATCACAAGAAATAGAACTCAAAAAGTTGGAAAATTAATAAAAATGCTCCATGCACGGCTTCGGCTGTTTCTTTTTGGGAGAGAGAGAAATTTATGCCTTATATAATGTGTGATTAGTGACTCATGTCACTTAATTAGGTGGAGAAGGCATGCGTCGCAACATGTGACGCATTAAGCGCTACGTGTCGCATTTTTGAGCTACTGAATTTTTGAGTTTTTGAGCTACCGAGTCAATAAAATTAAATTTTTAAATATCTTGAAAGGTAATCAAAGTAATTAGACACGGTAAAAACTCAAATAATTGTCTTAAGTGGTAGTATTTAATTAGAATAAAGATTGGATAAATTACTAATATAAATGACATGAGTAAAGCCGAACTTTTTTAATTTTCTCGGTCTAATATGAAGTGATCATCCTTTGTCAAATAAAATTAAATAATAACATAATATTAATATTACATTATTATTCATTTTATTTAAATATCGCAAAAGAAAATTTATCATAAACGTTATGCAAATAAAACGTAAAACTCGTTGCATATGCAACTGTAACGTAAAAAACAAAATGTTACGGTCCACATAATCAAGTCACATCATCACACTAATAACCAAAATGGATAACAAACTAACACATCATGCCTTTTTACTAATTTTAGCAACGTAATTAGTATAACTAGAATTTTTTAGACAATTTTAATGCACAACACTAATATTAAATATCAAAGACCACTTTAAAATTTAACTCTATTTAAAATTATAAAAATTAAATAGTTGACTGAAAATATTTATTTATTTATTTATTTTTTACTTTTCTTTCATATATAAATACAAGTTATACTAGAAACTAATAGCATCATGACATTTAAATTGAAACGACAGATAATTGAAATTTCTAAATTACCTATTAAGATTAAAATATCACATGTTTGGTTAAACCAAACAATATCCAAGATATGAAAATTTTACATCACCTAACAAATAGATAAATCTAAGAATCAAAATTCTCAATGACCAAAGGTTGACAATAGGTGTTCAAGAACCAAGAGATCAGAAAACAACACCCCACCTAACTCTGGAGGCGCAAGTTGCTGTGTTATAGTAGGGTTTGACAATCTTGAGATAAAACATTTGTGTCTTCGGTTAATGAATCCACCGTTACTTGGCACAAAACATGGTATTTCTTTTTCCCATCACGTAACTTCCATGTTGTGATTCCTGCATGATATTGCATGGTTAAAGAAAACGTGACATGCACTTTCTTGTTCACATTTGTCACGCTCTCTTGGACTTCTTTAGGTAGGTTATTATCTTTCAACTCTTTCAATTTTAACGTCATCGTCGTTGAGCTACAATGTTCTTGAAAGACAGTTGGAAATGCACCCGATGCGATTTCTTGTTGCTTTGCCGAGAGTGAAACCTGCCCTTCTTTGTACAAAATCCCTGCTTTTGAATTTGGATTGTGGACTTGTAAAGTGATGTTGTATGTTGGATTGGTTCCGTTCTGGAAACTAAACTGTTGGATTACGAATCTTGGATCCTTAGGCTTATTTAACATGATGTAAAAGCCAATTAGGAGGCAACCAATGCATAAAACAATGCCAATGTACATAACAATTCTTGCGTAGATCCAACATCGTCTCTTTCTATCGACTTTTACAGTTGTTTTCTGATATTTCTCAGCGATTCGGGCATTTTCTGGAGGAGGTACACGGTAGACTTGGTCCCTAGGGACTTGGATAACATAGGTTCCATTATTGTTGATGTTTTCCAATTGGAGTTTGCAGAGTTGGTTCTGATTGGGGTCAACTTTAGGCGATTGTGGCAATGAAAATGATGGAGTCCGCTCCTCCATGGGAGTATGGGGAGCGGTGAGATGTGGAGAGGAAGGAGAAGGGATCGGAGGAGAGAATAGTCAAAATTATTTGCGTGGGAGGTAAAAGTGGGGTTTGTGCATGCTATGCACATTGCATGGAGTTGGAGAGGATGAGATTTGGAGAGAATTTTGGGTTAAAAAAATGTGAGATTGAGGTTTTGGAGAAAAAATAATTAAAGAAACGAAAAAAGTGAGATTCAGAAGATATCCCAATATTAGATTAGATTTTGAGGATGTTTTTGTGTCCCAATTAATTTTTGTCACTTAACTCGCGGTTGAGATTCAAAGCGAAATTGTTTCGTTGACGAAAAAAAAAAGTAAATTATTTCCTTTTGTTATTATGTTTACTGTTTAGACATATTTTCGAATAGAGTAATTACTGGTTCCTAAAGTTTCTAATATCAGATATTTCTGTTTTCGTTATATAATATAACTTTTTTAATTTAATCTATTTAATG
>NC_029791.2:56746174-56767623 GCF_000816755.2 Arachis ipaensis
TGAACTAAGTTGAAAAAAATTGTATTGTCAAACAAAAATAAATATTAAAGACTATTTTATTTATTTCTTTAACTTAACTTAATGTGCTCTTAGATATAGTGTTTTGTTATTGTTCATGTTCCTTTAAGATACGAACACAGTAACACACATCTTTCGTTTGGTTTGGTGAGACACAAATTTAATGAATATAAAAAGATATAGATGGACATAAATACACAAAATTTATATACCACTTTTAAGTTGAGATACTAAAATATAGACACAAAACACTGATTTTTTTTCCTTTTTCTCCTTGAATAGTTTTTAAATTTCAATTTTAACTCTAAAGTCTAATAATGTTTCTTTCTCCTTTTTTTTTCCTTGCTTCTTCCCTCTCCCTCTTCATTTCTCCATCTTCTTCTAATCTCTCACTATCCTCTCCCCTCAATCACGCCTTCCTTTACCATCATTGTGATGCCGCCACTCTTTGTCATTCGTTCAGATTTGTTACCCACCACTAAAATAGTCGCAACGTTGTCGCCATGCAACTCTAGCAAAACAGCAAAATAGCAGCGCCATCACCGTCCAACCTTTAGAGATAGCAAGTCGCCGCGCCATTGCAAAGTTATCATTGTCGACTCCTCGCAATCCAACAACTCACAGCATCATCATCATCCACCCTTCGTGGCCTAGCATTTTGCAGTGTCCACCCCTCGTGACCCAAGAACACTCTTTTGTGTCTTTGTTACTAAACGGAACCTAATTTCTATGGTGTACATATTCTTAGTTTTTAATTAAGTTGTTTGGTCGGTACCCACTAAATTTTTTATATTCATTATTTGCAATAAATTTTCTTTTTCTTTGCCTATATTAAAAATAACTTCACTTATTATTTTCTTTTATTAACATTCACTATTATTGATTTGATTTTTTTAATTTTAAAATTCATTTATCCACACTTATATATATATAAAAGAGAAATGCTAGACAAGCATTTCTTGAACTAACCAAGTATTCGCACGCTCTTTCTTTTGATTCTTCTTTTTTATCGTCGTCATCATCATCTTCTTCTTTTGCATGTTTCTTTCTTTAATGTCTTTGTCATCATCACTACCGCCACTGCTACCGTGGTGATCATCACTATCGCCACGGTTTTCTGATGTTGTTATTGTTGTTTAATTTTTTTATCTCTTTTTTTTCTCCTTGTCCTCTTTTATTATTATTATCGTCGTCGTCATCATTTTCATCTTCTTCTTCTTCCAACAAGTGAAATATGCATCGTCATCATTTTCATATTCTTCTTCTCCCAACAAGTGAAATATGCATAGTACATAAATTTTGGTGTACGACATAAAAATATTAGGGAATAACACAAAAATTTTGATGTACAGTACAGAAATTTTTGGAGGACTATATACTCAAAACATTGACTCACCCAACTAACAAAATATATTCGCAGCAAAAAGTTGTGTGCTATTTGCAAAAATTTGTATGCTATGTCACGAATTTGTATATTGTATCAATGATATATGCACAACACATAAATTTTGGTGCACTTTACAAAAATTTTGGTGCATAGCACAAAATTTTTGATGTGCAGCATAAAAATTTTGGAGAACTACATATTCCGAACATTGACTCATCCAACTAACAAAATACAATCGCAACAAAATATATTTATGCTATGTGCAAAAATTTGTGTTACATACAAAAATTTATTTATTGTACCAATAAAATATACAGAACACATAAATTTTGGTATACAATACAAAAATCCACTACAAGAAAAAAGGCCTATGGCCACGCTTTTTTCTTGCCACGCTTCAAAAGCGTGGCCAAAAATGGTCAATGGCCACGCTTTTATGAGGGTGGCGATAGATTAGAGATTTGGCCACTTTTTTTTTTGCCATTTTGCCAAAGCGTGGCGAAAAAGATCAACGCACCGTCACTCACCCTTTTTTCCACCGCCATTCCCTTCCTAACAGCACTAACACCTATCAGCTTTGGCAAAAACTAAAGAAAGAAGGAAAGAAAAGAAAAGAAAAGAGAGGGGGAACGAAGGAACAGAAGGGAGAAAGGAGGGGGAGAGAGGGCCGCGACGGGGGAGAAGAGAAGAGGTGAAGGAGACGCGCCGGCGTTGCTGGGTGTTGCCGCCGCCGTCGCAACCTTGCCGAGCCTTGGAGGGAGACCCCGCCGTTAAGCCGCGTCACCGTCGAACTCGTCCAACAGCGCCACCGCGCTCAGCCCTGTCTCGCGTCGCCACTGTGCCATGCGTCACCGCCGTTCGCACTGTCAGTTTCGCGCAGGGGAAACCATGGCCGTCGAGGGTCCATCCACGCCGTAGTTGAAGCTTGAACGCCGCTGCAACCACCGCGTGTTATCGTCTTCAAATCGCCGCCGTTGGAGTCGCGAACAGAGATCGCTCGCAAGGGAAATCGTCGCGGAGCTTCCGTCTTCGCCGCGTGCTGGGCTCGCCGTCGTTCTGCCCGCGCAGTTGCTGCGTTGCCGGAGCTCCTCGCCGCCGCTGCTGGCCCCGGAAACCGCCTTTCAAGCCTGTGTCTGTTGGTAAGCCCTAACCCTGCTCCAGCTTCTTTATCCGTTAAGTTCACCTTTATCGTGAGAGTTGTCGCTGAGGTTGTCTGTGCCAGGTTATACGGTCACCGTGAGTCTCTTTGCCACCGTCCAAGCTGCCATCAGAAGGATCCACCACAGCCTCCTCTGTTCTTGTCTTCGAATCAGTACTGCCCTTTTCCAGTTTCAATCCCAATTCTGCTATTTCTGAATATGTAACTCCTCAGTCCTTACTCTGGAATGAATTTGTCTTTCCTCTGAAAGTTGCCCTGGATGAACTTGTTTATTGTGCTGTTTTGGTGTTGATTCTGGACTTGTGATTGCTGTTTGTTGTATTTTTTTTCATTGTCCAAAATAAATGCTGTGGAAGTGTTACTGTTTCATTAATTTTTCTTGGTTGGTTGTTGCTGAGTTCTGCTCTGCTTGTTGCTTGGTCCATATTATATGAACTGCAATGATTTCAGTTTGTGGAACTGGTTAAGTCATATGAATTATGTTTGCTGCTTGCTTGAACCTGGGAAACATGCTATTTACTGCTGCTGTTTAATAAGTGTTGCTGCTTCGTGCCATGTGTTAGCAACTCGTTTTCTTGTTGCGATTCTTTGTGCTTATTATGCATTCATGCTCATTACATCCTTAATCATTGGCTGCTGTTGATTTCTCAATTTGCATTTCCTCTTCTTCTCACTTTCTATGCATGCATATATGATGTTCATTCTTGGATTCTTTTGGGGGGGTGTTTGCCTAAATTTGATTGGCATTGGGAAATTGTTGTGTGATCATGCAATTGCACTTGGATTCTTTTGCAACAATTATTCATGGATCTTATTTTTCATTTTATGTACGATCTAAGGGAAGGAAGTTTGAGAGGGCTAGAGGAACAAAGAACAACAAAGAACAACAAAGGACTTAGTGTTTAAATTATATTGTTTCTGTATTTTTCTACCGTTTTTAGTTTTGGAATTTGAACTCGAAATTTATTTTTGTATTTGAATATTAGTTTATTAATGTATAAAATAATTAAAGCAAAAATTGTCACTAATTACTGTTTGATTTGTCTTGCAATAAAAATTGCATACTATATTTATAGGTTTGGTAATAAAAAAAGATTGAAAATTTATATTGTAGTAATTAAGATCAAGTAAGGAAAAGAAATTTTTTTTTTTTAATTTAACAAGCCTTTCGCCACGCTTTTAAAGCGTGGCTGTATGTCTCCCTATCGCCACGCTTTTAAAGCGTGGCCATATCTCTCCCTATTGCCACGCTTCAAAAGCGTGGCCATATCTCTACCTATCGCCACGCTTTTAAAGCGTGGCCGTATTTCTCACCTACAGCCACGCTTTTCCAAGTGGCTGTTTGTAAAAAAGCGTGGCAAACAAAAAGCGTGGCAATAGATTGCAAAAAGCGTGGCGATAGAGCAACCGCCACCCTTTGATAGGTCACCCTTTCGAAAGCGTGGCGATAGCTCAAAAAGCGTGGCAAAAAGCTATCGCCACGCTTTTTTCAGCTTTTCGCCACGCTTTAAAAGCGTGGCAAAAGACGTGTTTTCTTGTAGTGATCTTAATACATAACATAGAAATTTTGATGTGCAGTATAAAAATTTTTGAAAAATTTCATACTCAGAACACTGATTTACATAACTAACAAAATATATTTGCAATAAAAAATTGTGTGCTATGTGCAAAAATTTGTATGCTATATGTTAAAAATGATGTATTATATCGATAAATTTGTGTTATACTTCGAAAATTTGTGTACTATATCAATAAGTTTCTATGCTCTCCAACAAAAATTTGTGTACTGGAGAAATCACAAAAAATAAAAAGTGTTGACGTATGCATGCGTTTTTTTTTTTTTGTTAAATTTTACACCAACTTAATTGAACATGGTTATAAAAATACTTGTACTTATAACATCACTCTATATATAAAAACCAAAAAGTAATGACCACCTTTAGCTTACTAATTTTAGAAAGTAGCCATTATCATAATAGTTAAAATCACAATTAACTCTTAAAATTTTTTTATATTATGATTTTGAATTAGTCAACTATTTTTATAAAATTAATATTAGGTCAAATAATTTTAGGATTTCATATTTTACTTACTTAAATTTATTTTTTTGATTTTATATACAATCTTTACTTTCTCTGCCTTGGCCACCACTATCATTTTAAGCTACACAAATTATGAGTGTTTAGATCTAAACTGATCCCAAGAAAATCCTCAATCCAAATAAAAAATTAAAACAAACCGGAAAATCATCTATCGTTCTCTTCTCACTCCACTAGTCTAGTCATTTCTCCTTGAGCTTCATTGTTGTCCACGAGTCGTCGTCTCTCTGTAACTGCGTCTCTCTACCACCGTCGAGTTTCCTCTCCATGACTCCATTACCTTTTCCTCGAGTACCGCCACCTTCATTTGGCCAGCATCATTGCTGTCCACTTCCTTGAGCTCTATTGTGATGTTTTTGTCCTCTTCTTTGATTCATCATCCCACTAGCTCTGGTACTATTTTCAATATTTTTTTGACTCTCTTCAATCTATGGCTTTCCCTTCTTCAATCTGCAGTTCTCTTGTTTGTCCCTTGTTCCATTTCTCTTTCTCTATTCTCCATATGAGCTCTATTTTAAATATTTCTTTCAGTTTTAATCTTTTAATTTTTTTAATGTCTATAAAAATCAAAAGTTGAATTTATTTGTTCTAATTTAAAGGTTCAACAATGTTAGCTCCATTTTATGAGGTATAACAAAACTTTTTTTTTTTCACTTTTATCTTGCAAACAAAGGAATTCATTGGTTAATTTGAGTTTCTAATGAGTTTGATTATAATTTTGTCTAATTGGTTAACTAGGAAGTTGACTCCAAGTGAACTTTGAAACAATCAAACTTCAAGAAAAAGAAAGTGATACACCACTCTTTCTTCATAACAATGAGCACTTGACACATACGGTATCTTTTACAAGTATATATAATAAAACCTTAAATTCTTTAAAATATGCTACCTCTAAGGACGCCTTGAGGCTATCCCAACTTCAAGATCGAAGAAACTGTTACACAACTCTTTACTTATACTTGTGATGCACACAATGCAAGAATAAGAATCAAAACTCTTTTGAAAGAGTAGATGAATATAATTTAAGTTCTATGAACCAAAAAGATTAATACAATTGAAGTTCTATGAACCAAACTATATGTGTCCATCATATTTATGTAAAATCTCCTTGTAAATATATAGAAATTGATATTGAATCACAATAATGCATAGAAGGAAGTTTGGCTACTAAAGATAGCTTCAATCTCTCTTTTTATAGGATATCAAACCTTAGAGACATTATAAGGTAGGTGGAAATGAACCGTTATGTCAAAACTAGTCGTTACAGATTTTTTGATATGTATCCAATCAATTGTTTCTTCAACCAATTGATTGGTTAAACAGTTGTATTCTAATATATTTAAATTTTTACTCCTCTAGCTAATTGTTTCAAGCACCTAATGAATTTTTTTTGAGATACCAATCGTTTGGTTGAATCCTCCAATTTATTGTATTCGATTATAGAATCGAAATATTAATTGTACTCCCTTTAGTCGATTGGTTGATGCATCCTATCGATTGTTTTTGTGATTGCTAATAGATTCACATACTATTCGAATTAATTGGTTCGTTTCCAAAATAAATAACTCTATTCTATTTTAAAACCAATCAATTTTCTGCTTAAGAAATCAATTGTTCGAATCGATTTGACATTTAACCAATCGATTGTTGATGACACGTCATTTTAAGTGATTTTTAGGATTATTTTTTATTTATTTTCTTAGATTTTAAATCAAATTTTTTATGTTTTCTAATAAAATTTAATAAATAATCAAATATTTGGAATTGGGATAGTATTTTTATGTTTTCAAAAGTTTTCTAGCTAAAAACACAGAAGAATTAAAGAAAAACTCAAAAAGAGCAAAAGCGTGGCTTAACGAGAAAAAGCGTGGCCCAAAGAACTGAAGCATGCATGCTTGGCAGATAAGGAAGCACGCCTAGCGGACCCATCCTCGTGCTCCAGTATGCCCGGCGGACCAACATCTACACCTGGCGTGTGTGTGCATCCTAGAAGGAGGTTTCGGGCTTTTGCCCAATATTCTCTAATACAAGTTCGGATTAAAAATAATTATAACTCTCAAGAAGCACAATTAAGACCCAAGCTTAATTATCCATATTATTAGAAAAATTTGTTATTAATTCTAGAAGATTTGTTATTAATTCTTTCTAGAAACATAAGAGATTCAATTGTTAGATTTGATTTGAATTATTGTTTCGAATTTTAAAATTATAAGTCAGTAATTAGTTAGCTTATCTTTTTATCTGAAAGATAAGATTATGATAATTATCTTATCTTCTTCTCTGTAAAGAAAGATTAGTTTAGTTTGAATTTGAATTATAGAATTAGGATGTAAATAAGTAAACCTAGTTCACAGAGAGACATCCGGTTCTTCCGTAATCTTTTTTTCTTATTTTTCTTTCACTTTTTCATGGATAACTAATTCTTTGTCAAAGGGTTAGGAGCTCTGTTTATGTTTTCTTTGGGTTATTAATCTATGTTCACTTTATTTTGAAGTTTTACATTAATCTATTTCATGATTGAGTTATTCGTTCTTCATTTGGATTAGTAGTATCGAAAGGTATGCTAATCTCTTTTAAATTCTTTTATTATAATTGGAAAATTTGATATTTGAATTAAAGTTTGAAAACTCTTTCACATGACTCTTTGAATTTGGCTAGGAATAATGGTTCAATTATTGTGCGACACATACATGGTTTCCAATCACTCAATTTTGAATAAGTGACATATAATTCGGATTAGAACAACTTTGCAAATTATGTTTTCTTCTAAGATTTAACTGGATAAGACTAGCTTGAATACGTGACATATAATTTGACCTAAGGACTACTTTTAAATCTTATTTGAATCTAAAAACAGTTTTGTGCTTAATCTATTTATTAATTAATTAACGACTAATTAATGCTTGAAAAACTGAGGAGCCAATGAACTGGAAATCAATTACTTAAGATTTGTCGTGAAAGATCTTTGCAAACTTCAAGATAAGTAAACAATGTTTGATTTCTCTAAAAGTATAAACATCTCCGAAGCCCTTGACTCTCACCATCTTTGTCTTCTCTCAAAGCAACATTCAAACTCTCTGTCCTTAAGCATTCAAGCATTCAAGCATTCGAGCACTCAAGGTTCTCAAGCTCTTAGTAAGACACAAGCTTGCCCCCTTCAAATCAGGTTTATTAATCTAATTAGCACTTGACCGGGATACAAGTTTCAGTTGTTAAAACTCAAGATGCATCCTATGACATTGCTAGAAGCAAACACCCAAGGGGACACTTTTGGCTATGCTCAACCCACTACTGAGCAAGTTAATTACATGGGAAACTCCTCCAGAAACCCCAATAATGATTCCTAGGCCAATACTTCCAATCAAGGATAGAGGAATCACCCTAACTTTGGGTAGAGAGAGTAGCCACAGAAGTCCCAACAGAGCTTCAACAATAACCAGGGCGGATCCAATTAGAACAGGTTTAACAACCGACAGTTCTAGCCCTCTCAGCAGCAGCAAAAGCCCTCTCAAACACAGATAATCTCTGACTTAGCCACAATAGTCTCTAAACTTTCAAAGGCCACTCATAGCTTTATACAAGAAACAAGAGCTTCAATTCAGAACTTGGAAGTATAAGTGGGTCAGTTGAGCAAGAAGATACTTGAGAGACCTCCTAAGACTCTTCCCAGTAACACAGAGGTAAACCCAAGAGAAGAGTGCAAGGCCCTCATCATGCGCAAGGAAGCCGAGCCTAGAGGGATGCATACTACTGAGGAATTTAAGGAAGAAAAGGCTCAAGAAAAAACTTGAAGCACATTGCTACATGCCCCATTGGTGGCACAGGAGCCTGAAGCACCACACCCTTAGAAGCTTCAAGAGGAGACCAAGGATCAGGAGTTGACTCAATTCTTAGAAATCTTTAAAAAGTTGCACATCAATATTCCTTTTGCTGAGGTGTTGGAGAAGATGCCTCCCTACAAGGCCAATTTGAAAAGCGCACTCTCTGAGAAGAAGGCCTTCAAGGGAGATGAAACTGTGGTGTTGACCAAGGACTGCAGTGCACTAGTTCAAAAGAGGCTACCTAAGAAGTTGTCAGATCCTGAAAGCTTCCTAATTTTCTGTACTATTGGGACTATCACATTTGAGAAGGCATTGCGTGATTTGGGTTCAAGCATAAATCTGATGCCTCTATCTGTGATGAAGAAGCTGGGGATCCAAGAGGCGTAGCCTACAAGAATAGCACTGAAGATGGCAGACAAGTCTCGGAAGCAGGCATATGGATTGGTGGAGAATATTCTAGTAAAGGTTGAAAACCTTTACCTCCCTGCGGACTTTGTGATACTTGATACGGGAGAGGATACAGATGACTCTATCATCCTAGGAAGGCCATTCCTAGCCACTGGAAGAGCCCTGATTGATGTTGAGAGACGAGAATTATGCCTGAGGATGCATGAGGACTATTTGTTGTTCAAGGTTTTTAAACCTCCATCAATCTCTAACAAAGGAGGTACTTGCTTGCATGATGGTGGTGTTCACTAGAAGTCCAATCATAACACATACTGTGAACAGGATCCTGTCTCTGGAGCTTGTTGAGCTGATTCGTGAGAGCACAGGAAAGAAGTTCAGAATGAGGGGTGAAGATCTGAGCCCCTATGATCCTTTTCCTTAGAGGAGCTACCCGTCAAGCTATTGACGGAAAAGAAGCGCTTGTTGGGAGGCAACCCAACCATAAGTATCCTTTAGTTTGTTTTAGTTTTATTTTAGTTTTGTTTTAAGTTTGTTTTTATTTCATTTTTCATTGATCTTTAGAGTTTTTCTAGTTTTTCTAACGTTTGTGATCATGTACAGCAATTAGAACAGGAACAGGAGAACTTAGACAGAAAAATAGCACACCCTGGAGAAGACATGCTGGGGGCGCTAGACACCAGGGAGGGCGTTTAGCGCCATAGGGGGAGCAGCAAATATGGGTGTCTAACTCCCACTTTGGGAATTTTACATTAATTTAGCACTACCCTTGGGGCGCTAAATGCCAGGCATTTAGCGCCAGCGGTGCTCATCCCAATTATAAAAAAAAGGGAGGTTGATCCTCTGCTGGCATTAAACGCTAGAACTGGCGTTAAATGCCAGAACTGGCGTTTAGCACCCAACAGAGCTGTTTCAAATTTGAAGGAGGTCTTGTCCAATGGTTTACCCCACTCCCTAACCACTTTTATCTATTCAAACTTATGCATTCTTTCTCCTCCTTACCCACTTTTTCATCCACATTCATCTATTCCATCACCCATCACCTCCCTTGATTCTCTCAACCAACCTCCCACTCCACCCAATCCACTCTCATCTATCCCATCAATCTCTCCTCCAAACAACCCAAAATTCAAATTTCAATTTCATCCCCCCACCGATACCCCATAACTGAAACCCAACCCCTCCCCACCTATAAATACCCCACTCTTCCTCCACTTTTATCACACCTTATACTACTCTCTTCTTTTTACTTACCTTTCACCATACAAACTCCCTTTTCTTTCTTTTCCCCTTCCCCTTAGTCAATGCCGAAGACTTCCCCTCTATTCCCTCCTATCCATTTTATTTCTTATTTTCTATTTTTATTTTACTCGGAGATGAGCAAATCTTTTAGGTTTGGTGTTGGGCACTCCGCTTTTTCTTCATTTTTACTATGTCCATGGCACCCAAGATCAGAGAATCCTCATCAAGAAAGAGAAAAGAGAAGGCTCCTACATCCGACCCATGGGACTTCACCCGGGTCTTTTCCAAGACACATGAGGACCACTTTTATGAGGTGGTGCATAAAAAGAAAGTGATTCCCGAGGTCCGCTTCGATCTAAAGCAGGGTGAGTACCCGGAGATCCTGTACCAGATTCTGAGTTAGGGTTGGGATGTTATGATCAACACTGTGACTAAGATTAGAGTATTGATGGTGCGAAAGTTTTACGCCAATGTTTGGGTAACATACAAGCATGTCAGTGGCATGAACCCGGAGCCGAAGAATTGGTGCACCATGGTCAGATGGCATATCATGGAATTAAGCCCAGAGAGTGTGAGGGTGGTATTGCAGTTACCAACATCTGGAAAGGACCCTCATTCATACACTCGTAGGGTCAACACTGACCAACGTTTGGATCAAGTTCTTGCTGACATTTGCCTCCTCAGAGCTCAGTAGAGGAGGGATTCTAGAGGTAAGCCGTTGATAGACCACTATTTTATGGTTTATCTTGTGCTCAATTGGGTGGTTTTTATCAAGTCCTTACCCACTTATTCATATGATTTGCATGATTTTACAATTTCTTCCTAGTTTTGTTCTATGATTGAAAACTTGTTTCCTAAGCCTTTAATTTATATATTTTAATTCCCCTTTATGCCATTCGATGCCGTGATCTGTGTGTTCAGTGTTTCAGGCTTTGCAAGGCAAGAATGGCTTAGAAGATGGAGAAGAAGCTTGCAGAAATGGAAGTAGCACAAGAAATAAAGGAGACAACCAGCGAGCATCGACGCGCACGCATAGCTCACGCGTGCGCGTGATCTGGAGATTTTTACAGTGACGCGTGCGCGTACCTGACGTGTACGCGTGGATTGAAGTTCTGCTAGACGACGCGTGCGCGTGCTTGACGCGTACGCATGACACGTGAAGATGACCAGTGACGCGTACGCGTGACTTGCGCGATCTGCAGAAAATACTGGGGGCGATTTCGGGCCGAGTTTGGACCCAGTTTCCGGCCCAAAAACACAGACTAGAGCCAGGAAACGAACAGAGACTCAAGATACATTCTCATTAGCGTAGTTTTAGTTTTAGATCAAAATCTTAGAGAGAAATTACTCTTCCTCTAGGTTTTCTTTCACATTCATATTTTTAGTTTTTTGCTTTTGCTTTGGATATTGAGAAGAGTCATTACCTCCATTGAAGTTGCTATTATCCCAGTTTGTTTTTTTATCCCCTTACTCTTCCATATCCTTAATCTTTGTTCAGAGTTACAATTGGATTATTTTTAGAATTTATTAATGCAAAGGATTATTTTTACCTTTAATTAATTCTCAGTTATTATTTATCATGTCTTCCTTTTATTCCCTTTTTAGTTCTGTGCAAGTTATATTCATGTCAATGGAGTAGACTCCCAACTTGACTTGGGGGTTGATTAAATGGAGACATTAGAGTTGGAATGCTCAAGTGATTAGTTAAATTGAAAGTTGTTGGCTAATTCTCTATTTACTAATGCTAGACCTTCCCAAGGGAGAGGACTAGGATTTGCGAATAAGAGTTAGCTCAATTACTTGACTTTCCTTTATTTATTAAGGGTTAACTAAGTGAAAATAACAACCTCTTTATACTACATTTGAGAGAATTCCAACAAGGACAGAACTTCCAATTAATCATTCCCCCAGTCAAGGCTTTTTAATTAGAATATATAAATCTCTTTTAATTTTCATTGCATTAATTTACAATTATTTATTTCCTGTTATTCAACTCTCAAAAATTCTCGGAAAACCCTTGATTAATAAGATAGCACCCTTTTGTCAACTCGTTAGGAGACGACCTAGGATTCATACTCCCAGTATTTTTATTCTAATTTTGTGACAACCTTTCTAAATTGATGAGCGGATTTTTGCTGGTTAAGAACTCGCAACGTATTTCTATATTGATTTCTTAATGGGCCAATTTCTGCCCTCCATCAATTTTTGGCACCGTTGCCGGGGAGTTGCAATTGTGTGCTAAATTATTAATTAGTGTACATATTTTTAATTTTCGCGTATTTGATTTTATTTTATTACCATGAGCTGTATGTTTCTTTCATTGAATGATGTGTTCGTTGCCTAATCCGAGCTTAGCCGCATTTGATCCTGAAATTGAAAGAACTCTTTCACGTATTAGGCGAGCTCGGCGTAGGCTAGCCTCTGAGGGTGGTGAAGTGGTTGTTATCGATTCACAGTCTCATCTGAAGGCGAATCTGAAGCGCCATCTGAGGAAGAAACAAGCTCCTTTTCTACTAATTCGGTTGATTTAGGCGTAGGTAATATGGCGGAGCCCAGGAGGATCACTCTCCAGGAAGCTAGAGCTCCAGACTTTACTCTGCAACCGTATCAAGTGCGTCATCCAAATATGGCTGTAGATTTTGAACTGAAGACTGCATTAATCAACTTGATGCCTAAGTTTCATGGCTTACATGCTCAGGAGCCTATCAAGCACCTAAGGGATTTTAAGACAGCCTGTTCTACTGTTAGGCGTCATGGTGCAGATGAAACTTCTATTTTGCTAACTGCTTTCCCATTTTCTCTTGAGGGAAAGGCGAGGGAGTGTTACTACAATCAACCTGAAGCGACCGTTACTAACTGGGATATGCTCAGGAGAGAATTCCTGGAAAAATACTTTCTAGCTGAAGTTACAGATAGACTAAGGAAAGAGATCTCTTGCATTATTCAAGGCAAATCAGAGACTCTTTATGAGTACTGGGAGCGCTTCAAGAATCTTCTGGACGCATGCCCCACCACATGATTGACAGGTTAGTGTTGATCACCTACTTCACTCAAGGCATGAAGCCTCGGGATAAGACAACATTGGATGGTGCAAGTAATGGTTTTCTGAAAAAGTACAAGACTGCAGATGAAGCGTAGCAACTGATCAGTGACCTAGCTGAGTCCACTCGGAATCACAGGCACAGGAACAACCACCCTAAAACTGTTGCGGAGGTTTCTTCTAGTAGTGAGACTACTGCTTTCACACAGGCTATATGTGAAATGACTAACTTATTGAAGCAGATACAGCTGAATCAACAACAACATCAGTCTCCCTCACCACAACAAAGTTAATAGTTAGTTCCTCAAAGAGTATGCGGTATATGCTGATTACACTTATTACACTGATGAGTGCCCGCAGCTCCAACAAGAAAACAACACTTTGGCAGCTACTCATAATTTCTATGACCGCCCGAATCAAGGATACAATCAACAAGGTGGAAATTACAACCAAGGTGGAAACCATAATCAAGGTTGGCATGACAACCCCAACCAGGGATGGAGAGATAATTTCAACAAAGGATGGAGGGACAACTACAACAGAGGAGGCAGAGACAATAATGGAAATCAGAGGTGGAACAACAACAGACAGCAGAATCAAAACCAGCCTTATAGAGCACCTTACCAAAGGCAGTCCCAAGCGCTTCAGAATAACCAACAGCAGGTCCCTCAAATTACTTACCCATCTTCTTCTCCCAATGTCGAGTTGCTTCACTCTCTTGTACAAAGACAAACAACCATGGAAAACACACTTACTGGTCTGACTTCTGCTATATAAGCTCTCGTCTCTCAGATGGGATCGTCGAGTACCTCCAACACTCAACCTTCAAGCTCCAGTACAATTCCTTCTCAACCTATACCCAACCCCAAGGGTGGCATCAATGCCATCACTTTGAGGTCCGAAACCACACTACAAAAGAAGAACCATGAAGAGCCAAGCTCAAAGGAAAACATACAAGTTGAAGGCGTTGTGGAGGCAGAGGATGCTGAAGAAGAGGATGTAGTACAAGACTTGGTTGAAGAAGAAGCAGCACGGCCAAGGAATAGAGCACCAAGGGATGCAGAAGCTACAAGTGGCGCCATTCCTATCTCATTTCCACACCTTGCTAGGAAATCCAGAAAGCAGATGGAACTAGACCCTAAAATGGTAGAAATATTCAAAAAGGTTGAGGTAACAATTCCACTTTTTGATGTCATTCAGCAAGTACCTAAATATGCTAAATTTCTAAAGGATTTGTGCATGCATAAAGATAAATTACAGAATTTAAAAACTATTCCTCTAGGTAGTTCCATTTCTGCATTAGTAGGTGATATACCTGAAAAATGTAGTGACCCAGGTACATGCATGGTTACTATTACTATAGGTGGTGTGAAATTTCCTGAATGTATGTGTGATTTAGGAGTGTGTGTTAGTATAATGCCATTGTCTGTATATGATGCTTTGAGGCTCCCTCCCTTAAAAAGGTCGGTAGCTCGTTTTGTTTTAGCAGATAAAAGCATTATCTCTGTGGTTGGAATTGCTGAAGACATGCTGGTGAGCATTAAGGGGATCACATTTCCTATTGACTTCTATATTTTGGAAATGCCCCTTAATGACTCAGGAAGACCATCATCCATCCTGCTTGGAAGACCATTCCTGAAGACTTCAAAATTCAAGCTGGATGCCTTCTCAGGAACTTACTCCTTTGAGATAGATGGCAGAGCAGTGAGCTTCAATCTGGATAAAGCTATGAAGCACCCCCTGAAGATCATTCTATCTTCTAGTGCGACATCATTGATGAGACAGTAGCTGCAATTCACCAGGAGGAAGTAGAAGAGAGCTACACGGAGCAAGATGCAAGTGTGGGGACACCCCCTGGACAAGATGAAGACACATTACAATCATCACTGGCTCCAGATGATCAAGTGCCTAGCCATGAGCAGAAATTGAAATTAAAGCCCCTTCCACCCCACCTCAAGTATACTTACCTTGAGGATAATCAGAAGCTCCCAGTTATCATTGCAACACTACAAAAAAGGAGGTTTAAAATGGCATTTATATTACGGCGGCGGTTTTGAAGAACCGCCATAATATTCAGACATAATGGCACTTTTAGTTGTTGCCATAATTGACTATGTGTTTGGTGGCGGTTTTGGTGATTATGGCGGTTTTGAACCACCTTTATCATACGTATATAAAATGAAAAATGCAATCCCTAACTGAAACACTATACATATGCATACGATGGCTCACTGAATCTCCCTTCTATATCTCCCTCTTCCTCCTGTTCAATCCATCGCTATACCGCCTCTTTCACCCTCCACCATTGCTTCTCTTCAACAGAATCGAAGATTCCAAGCCACACACACGTTGTTTCCCCGTTGTGCGACGATTGCGGATCTTCTTTCTGATCTCGGATCATCTCCGGTGACATCTCCACCAGCAACGACCTCCTTCGGCGATATCTCTTCCCGTGGTAATCTTCTCCGGTGATGTCACCTCCAGCTTCCTCTCCTTTCCATCCTAGCTCTGCGCCTTCTCTGCCAAAATCTTCAGCGTCTTCTCCGATGACATCTCTCTATTAAAGATCTCTAAATCCAAGCCATCACAAACAGAACAAGCACAACTCTCCCCTGCTTCCTCTATTCTTCTGTAAGTACTATAGATCTCTCTCATCCTTTCTCTTGTCCCTTCTTTAATTTTTTATTTTATTTTTGCGGTATAACAATATAATTAATTACTATTTGTTCTTCTGTTGCTGGTTCAAATTGATTAATAATTAAGGTTTAGGCATGACATCTTAATTATATGATTGTTAGGGTTTTGAGAGACAGGAATTGTATCTTATTGTGTTTTGAGCACCATGTGTTTGTTTTTATGTGTGTGTGATGGTTAATGTATCTAAATTGGTACTTTTGTATATCAGCTTCTAGTGTGCTTCTAAATTGGTGGTTTAATCTCTGCTTGATGATCTTAATTTTTTATTTTATTTTTTTTGAAACTTATTACATAAGAGTATGTGATTCAGTTTCTGGCTGCATTGAGATAGATCATTTGGTGACTTCATTCCAAGCTACTTTGTGTTTGATTTGATAGGACAGTCAATTTGTATGATATAAACGTGCTTAACTATGAGAATATGGGACTCAGTAGTGATTAGCTAAGCATGGATGTTGACTAGCTAATTTAATGCATATTCTTTGTCTCTAAGGGAATTATTGGTGCACGAAATTGTGATCCCTGGTAATGGCTCCAAAAACTTGGTGCTCTAATCTTAATTCATAATTTGTCACAACTTCGATACAACTAACCAGCAAGTGCACTGGGTCGTCCAAGTAATAAAACTTTACGTGAGTAAGGGTCGATCCCACGGAGATTGTTGGTAAGAAGCAAGCTATGGTCATCTTGTAAATCTCAGTCAGGCGGATATCAAATGGTTATGGAGTTTTTGAATAATAATAATAAATAAATAGAAAATAAAGATAGAAATACTTATGTAATTTATTAGTGAGAATTTCAGATAAGTGTATAAAGATGCTTTCGTTCCTCTGAACCTCTGCTTTCCTGCTGTCTTCATCCAATCATTCCTACTCCTTTCCATGGCAAGCTTTATGTAGGGCATGGAGGTTCTCGATCATACTGGAATAGGATTCACCCTCTTTTTGTGTCTGTCACTACGCCCAGCAGTCGCGAGTTTGAAGTTCGTCACAGCCATCCCTTCCCAGATCCTACTCGGAATACCACAGACAAGGTTTAGACTTTCCGGATCTCAGGAATGGCCATCCATGGGTTCCAACTTATACCACGAAGATTCTAATATCTCGAACTCGGTCCCCTGTATTAGATATCTAAGAGATACTCAGTCTAGCTTGTTTGCATGTAGAATGGAAGTGTTTGTCAGGCACGCGTTCAGAAGTGAGAATGATGATGAGCATCACATAATCATCACATTCATCATGTTCTTGGGTGCGAATGGATATCTTAGAAGCAGAATAAGTTGAATTGAATATAAAACAGTGGTACTTTGCATTAAAACATGAGGAACAGCAGAGCTCCACACCTTAATCTTTGGAGTGCCGAAACTCTACCGTTGAAAAATACATAAGTGAAAGGTTCAGGCATGGCCGAATGGCCAGCCCCCAAACGTCTAAGATAGCATAAAACTAATCAAAGATGATCCGAAGATCTAAATAAAAAGTCCTATTTATACTAAACTAGCTACTAGGGTTTACAGAAGTAAGTAATTGATGCATAAATCCACTTCCGGGGCCCACTTGGTGTGTGCTTGGGCTGAGCTTGAAGTCTATACGTGCAGAGGCTTCTTTTGGAGTTGAACGCCAAGTTGTAACGTGTTTTTGGCGTTCAACTCTGGTTCCTGACGTGTTTCTGGCATTTAACTCGAGACTGCAGCATAGAACTGGCGTTCAACGCCCTTTTTCGTCGTCTAAACTCGGGCAAAGTATGGACTATTATATATTGCTGAAAAGTCCTGGATGTCTACTTTCCAACGCAATTAGAAGCGCGCCATTTGGAGTTTTGTAGCTCCAGAAAATCCACTTTGAGTGCAGGGAGGTCAGAATCCAACAGCATCAGCAGTCTTTCTTCAACCTCTGAATCTGATTTTAGGTTATTGGCTTTTTGCTCTTGCCTTTTGGTTTTAAGAGCTTTTGGCTTTTTCTGCTTGCTTTTTCTTTTTCTAAATTTTTTTTCTGCAAGCTTTGTATTCACTGCTTTTTCTTTCTTCAAGAATCATTTTTATGATTTTTCAGATTATCAAATAACATGTCTCCTTGTCATCATTCTTTCAAGAGCCAACATATTTAACATTCATAAATAACAACTTCAAAAGATATATGCACTGTTCAAGCATTCATTCAGAAAACAAAAAGTATTGTCACCACATCAATATAATTAAACTAAGTTCAAGGATAAATTCTAAACTCATGTACTTCTTGTTCTTTTGAATTAAAAACATTTTTCCATTTAAGAGAGGTGATGGATTCATAGGATATTCATAACTTTAAGACAAAGTTACTAAATACTAATGATCATGTAATAAGACACTAACATAGATAAGCACTTAACATAAAGAAAATGAAAAACAGAAAATTTGAGAACAAGGAATGAGTCCACCTTAGTGATGGTGGCGTTTTCTTCTTGAGGAACTAATGATTTCCTTGAGCTCTTCTATGTCTCTTCCTGTCTTTATTGCTCCTCCCTCATAGCTCTTTGATCTTTTCTAATTTCATGAAGGATGATGGAGTGCTCTTGATGTTCCACCCTTAGTTGTCCCATGTTGGAACTCAGTTCTCCTAGGGAGGTGTTGATTTGCTCCCAAAAATTCTGTGGAGGAAAGTGCATCCCTTGAGGCATCTCAGGGATTTCTTGGTGATGAGCTTCTTCATGCGTCTCTTGAGATCCATGAATAGGCTCTCTTGTTTGCTCCATCCTTTTCTTAGTGATGGGCTTGTCCTCATCAATGAGGATATCTCCCTCTATGTCAATTCCAGCCGAATTGCATAGATGGCAAATGAGGTGAGGAAAAGCTAACCTTGCCATAGTGGAGGACTTGTCAGCCACCTTGTAGAGTTCTTGAGGTATAATCTCATGAACCTCCACCTCTTCTCCAATCATGATGCTATGGATCATAATGGCCCGGTCTATAGTAACTTCAGACCGGTTGCTAGTGGGAATGATTGAGCGTTGAATGAACTCCAACCATCCTCTAGCTACAGGCTTAAGGTCCAGTCTTCTCAGTTGAACCGATTTGCCTTTTGAGTCAATCTTCCATTGAGCTCCTTCCACACATATGTCCATGAGGACTTGGTCCAACCTTTGATCAAAGTTGACTCTCCTTGTGTAAGGGCGTGCGTTCTCTTCCATCATTGGCAAGTTGAACGCCAACCTCACATTTTTCGAACTAAAATCTAAGTATTTCCCCCGAACCATGGTGAGATAATTCTTTGGGTTCAGGTTCTTACTTTGATCATGGTTCCTAGTGATCCATACATAAGCATAGAACTCTTGAACCATTAGAATTCCAACTTGTTGGATGGGGTTTGTTAGAACTTCCTAACCTCTTCTTTGGATCTCATGTCGGATCTCTGGATACTCATTTTTCTTGAGTTTGAAGGGGACCTCGGGGATCACCTTCTTCTTGGCCACAACATCATAGAAGTGGTCTTGATGGGCTTTGGAGATGAATCTTTCCATCTCCCATGAATCGGAGGTGGAAGCTTTTGTCTTCCCTTTCCCTTTTCTAGAGGATTCTCCGGTCTTAAGTGCCATCTATGGTAATGGAAAAACAAAAAGCTTATGCTTTTACCACACCAAACTTAGGATATTGCTCGCCCTCGAGCAAGAGAAGAAAGAAAAGAAGAAGAAGAAGAAATGGAGGAGAGGGAGAGAGAGTTGTGTTGTGTGAAAATGAAGAAGAATGGAGGGGTTTATATAGTGGAGGGAGGGGGGTTAAGGTTCGGCCATATGGGGTGGGTTTGACTGGGAAAGTGATTTTGAATTTTGAAGGTAGGTGGGGTTTATGAGGTAGGTTTATGGGGAAGAGTGGATGGATGTGAGTGGTGAAGAGTATGAGTGGAGGTAGGTGGGGATCTTGTGGGATCCACAGATGCTGAGATGATCCTGTGGGGTCCACAGATCCTGAGGTGTCAAGGATTTACATCCCTGCACCATTGAGGCATGTAAAATGCCTTTGCATGCAATTCTGGCGTTTAAATGCCGAATTGGTGCTTGTTCTGGGCGTTCAGCGCCCAGATGCAGCATGTTTCTGGCGTTCAGCGCCAGCTTTCCTCTGGGTGCAATCCTGGCGTTTAAATGCCAGACTACTGCTTGTTTCTGCCATTTAACGCCAGTTTCATGCTCTGTTATGGCGTTAAACGCCAGCTAGATGCTCCTTACTGGCGTTTAAACGCCAGTAGGCTCTTCCTCCAGGGTGTTCTATTTTTAATGCTATTTTTCATTCTGTTTTTAATTTTTCAGTAGTTTTTGTGACTCCACATGATCATCAACCTAATAAAACATGAAATAACAAAGAGAAAATAAAATAAAAATGATTAAATAACATTGGGTTGCCTCCTAACAAGCACTTCTTTAATGTCAATAGCTTGACAGTGGGCTCTCATGGAGCCACACAGGTGATCAGGTCAATTTTATAGACTCCCAACACCAAACTTAGAGTTTGGATGAGGCCTCCCAACACCAAATTTAGAGTTTGATTGTGGGGGCTTTATTTGACTCTGTAGTGAGAGAAGCTTTTCATGCTTTCTCTCCATGGTTACAGAAGGAGATCCTTGAGTTTTAAACATAAGGTTGTCCTCATTCAGTTGAAGGATCAATTCTCCTCTGTCTACATCAATCACAACTCTTGCTGTGGCTAGGAAGGGTCTTCCAAGGATGATGGATTCATCCTCTTCCTTCCCAGTATCTAGGATTATGAAATCAGCAGGGATGTAAAGACCTTCAACCTTTACTAACATGTCCTCTACTTGTCCATAAGCCTGTTTTCTGGAATTGTCTGCCATCTCTAGTGAGATTCTGGCAGCTTGCACCTCAAAGATTCTCAGTTTCTCCATTACAGAGAGTGGCATGAGGTTTATCCATGACCCAAGGTCACATAGAGCCTTCTCAAAGGTCATGGTGCCTATGGTACAAGGTATTAAGAATTTTTCCGGATCCTATTTCTTTTGAGGCAATCTCAGTTGATCCAGATCACTCAGTTCATTGGTGACCAAGGGAGGTTCATCTTCCCAAGTCTCATTACCAAATAATTTGGCATTCAGCTTCATGATAGCACCAAGGTACTTGGCAACTTGCTCTTCAGTAACATCTTCATTCTCTTCAGAAGAAGAATACTCATCAGAGCTCATGAATGGCACAAGGAGGTTCAATGGAATCTCTATGGTCTCTAGATGAGTCTCAGATTCCTTTGGTTCCTCAGAGGAAAACTCCTTGTTGATCACTGGACGTCCTAGGAGGTCTTCCTCACTGGGATTCATGTCCTCTCCCTCCCTTGTAGGTTCAGCCATGGTGATTAATTCAATGGCCTTACACTCTCCTTTTGGGTTTTCTTCTGTATTGCTTGGGAGAGTACTAGGAGGGGTTTCAGTGATTCCTTTACTCAGCTGGCCCACTTGTGCTTCCAAATTTCTAATGGAAGACCTTGTTTCATTCATGAAACTCACAATGGCCTTAGATAGATCAGAGACTAAATTTGCTAAGCTAGATGGATTCTGCTCAGAATATCGTTCGGAAAAGGTAGTAGGTGAGTCGTTTTCTGTCTCTC
>NC_029791.2:56767642-56787265 GCF_000816755.2 Arachis ipaensis
TACAGGATTCCTCTCAGAAGTGTACATGAACTGGTAATTAGCAACCATGTCAATAAGTTCTTGAGCTTCTGCAGGCGTTTTCTTTAGGTGAATGGATCCACCTGCAGAATGGTCCATTGAAATCTTTGATAACTCAGACAGACCATCATAGAATATATCCAGAATGGTCCATTCTGAAAGCATGTCAGAAGGACACTTTTTGGTCAGTTGCTTGTACCTCTCTCAAGCTTCATAGATGGATTCTCCTTCTTTCTGTCTGAAGGTTTGAACATCCACTCTAAGCTTACTAAGCTTTTGAGGAGGAAAGAACTTGGCTAAGAAAGCCGTGACCAGCTTATCCCAAGAGTTCAGGCTATCTTTGGGTTGATAATCCAACCATACTCTAGCTATGTCTCTTACAGCAAACGGGAAAAGCATAAGCCTGTAGACCTCGGGATCAACCCCATTGGTCTTAACAGTATCACAGATCTGTAAGAATTCAGTTAAGAACTGAAAAGGATCTTCAGATGAAAGTCCATGAAACTTGCAGTTCTACTGCATCAGAGAAACTAATTGAGGTTTCAGCTCAAAATTGTTTGCTCCAATGGTAGGGATGGAGATGCTTCTTCCATGTAAATTGGAATTAGGTGAAGTAAAGCCACCAAACATCCTCCTTGCATTATTATTATTTTCGGCTGCCATCTCCTCTTCCTGTTTGAAAATTCCTGTAAGGTTGTCTCTGGATTGTTGTATTTTAGCTTCTCTTAGTTTCCTTTTTAGAGTCCTTTCAGGTTCAGGATCTGCTTTAACAAGAATGTTCTTGTCCTTGCTCCTGCTCATATGACAAAGGAGGGAATAACAAAGAAAATATGGAATCCTCTATGTCACAGTATAGAGATTCCTTTGTGTGAGTAGAAGAAGAAAAGAATGTAATGTAAGGAAAGAAAAGGGAGGAGAATCCAAACACAAGGGTGAGGAGAGCAGAGATATGAGATGAAGAGAGGTGTTAGTAAGTAATTAAATAAATAGAAGAAGATGAGGGAGAGGGAATTTCGAAAATTAATTTTGAAAAAGAGTTAATGATTTTCGAAAATTAATATAAAATTAAAATTAAAATTAAAAATTGAAACAATTAATTAATTAAAAAGAATTTTTGAAAAAGAGGGAGGTATTTTCGAAAATTAGAGAGGGATAGTTGGTTAGGTAGTTTTGAAAAAGATAAGAAAGAAACAAAAAGTCAATTAGTTAGTTGAAAAATATTTGAAAATCAATTTTGAAAAGATAAGAAGATAAGAAGTTAGAAAAGATATTTTAAAATCAAATTTTTGAAAAAAGAAATATGATTTAAAAAGATATGATAGAAAGATATGATTAAAATTAGTTTTGAAAAAGATTTGATTTTAAAAATCAAAATTAATGACTTGACTCACAAGTAATTACAAGATATGATTCTAGAACTTAAAGTTTGAATCTTTCTTAACAAGCAAGTAACAAACTTGAAATTTTTGAACCAAAACATTAATTGTTGATGATATTTTCGAAAATATGATATAAAATTAAGAAAAATATTTTTGAAAAATATTTTTAAAATTTTCGAAAATAAATATGAAAAATGAAAAAGATTTGATTTTTAAGAAAGATTTTGAAAAAGATAGGATTTTCAAATTGAAAATTTGATTTGACTCATAAGAAACAACTAAATTTTAAAATTTTTTGAAAAATTCAATCCAAATTTTCGAAAATTTATGAGTGAAAAAGGGAAATATATTTTTTTGATTTTTGAAATTTTAATGAAGAGAAAAATATGAAAAAGACTCAATGCATGAGAATTTTTAGATCAAAACAATGAATGCATGCAAGAACACTATGAATGTCAAGATGAACACCAAGAACACTTTGAAGATCAAGATGAACATCAAGACTTATTTTTGAAAATTTTCAATGAAAGAAAAACATGCAAGACAACAAACTTAGAGATTTTCAATAATTAGACACTAACAAGTTAAAAATGCATATGAAAAACAAGAAAAGACACAAAACAAGAAGATATGAAGATCAAACAAGAAGACTTACCAAGAACAACTTGAAGATCATGAAGAATACTATGAATGCATGAATTTTCGAAAATATTTTTGAAAAAATAAAAACATGCAATTGACACCAAACTTAAAAATTGACTCAAGACTCAAACAACCAACATGAAATATTTTTGATTTTTATGATTTTATTAAATTTTTTTTTTTTGGATTTTTGTGTATTTTTATTTTTTTGAAAACATATAGGGAAAAGGAAGCAATGAATTCACAGTCCTCAATCAAGATTCCAGGAATCATACCAGGTTAGTCTAAAGCTTGATGGCTAGCCAAACTTCAGCATACCATTTTGAAACTTTAGAATTCATTCTTAAAAATTTTAAAATAATTTTCGAAAACAAAGGAAAAATTTTTTTGAAAGATTTTTGAAAATTTTTTTTTTTTGAAAATAAAACAAAAAGAAAATTACCTAATCTGAGCAACAAGATGAACTGTCAGTTGTCCAAACTCTAACAATCCCCGGCAACGGCGCCAAAAACTTGGTGCACGAAATTGTGATCCCTGGTAATGGCTCCAAAAACTTGGTGCTCTAATCTTAATTCATAATTTGTCACAACTTCGATACAACAAACCAGCAAGTGCACTGGGTCGTCCAAGTAATAAAATCTTACGTGAGTAAGGGTCGATCCCACGGAGATTGTTGGTATGAAGCAAGCTATGGTCATTTTGTAAATCTCAGTCACGGGGATATCAAATGGTTATGGAGTTTTCGAATAATAATAATAAATAAACAGAAAATAAAGATAGAAATACTTATGTAATTCTTCTAGTTCGTGACGTGTTTCTGGCGTTTAACTCCAGACTACAGCGTAGAACTGGTCTTCAACGCCCTTTTGCATCGTCTAAACTCGGGCAAAGTATGGACTATTATATATTGCTGGAAAGTCCTGGATGTCTACTTTCCAACGCAATTGGAAGCTCGCCATTTGGATTTCTGTAGCTCCAGAAAATCCACTTTGAGTGCAGGGAGGTCAGAATCCAACAGCATCAGCAGTCCTTCTTCAACCTCTGAATCTGATTTTTGCTCAAGTCCCTCAATTTTAGCCAGAAAATACCTGAAATCACAGAAAAACACACAAACTCATAGTAATGTCCAGAAATATGAATTTAACATAAAAACTAATAAAAACATTCCTAAAAGTAACTATATTCTATTAAAAACATACTAAAAACAATGCCAAAAAACGTATAAATTATCTGCTCATCAATTACCAATCTTCATTCATGCTAATGCGGTTTAAGTTACCCTTTGTATTTTGGTTTGTTGTGGTTCTTTCTTGAAACTAGAAATAGGGACCAAAATTTCAAGAGATTGTTAAACTAGAAATTAAACTTTCTATTTCTTGTGTAATTATTTGAACTAGAAATTAAACTTTCTGTTTCTTGTGCAGTGATCTTAGCAACAACCATATTAGAGGGCCATTCCATTTACTGTGTAATAAACATTGTGAATATACTGCTTAAAAAATAAATTATAAACATTTTAAATATACTACTTTTGTGCTGTATGCAGGCTGCCATTGTGAATTCACAGACCCTTGAAGAAGTTGCAAGACTTAAAAAGGTCCTTGCTTTTCTAGATCTGATGTTACTTGTTCAATTTTGATTTTTGCTCTTTGCTGTTTACTTCTTAGATGACCCTTTCTTCTGATTGCTCATTTTTGTAAAGAGAATTTGTTGTCCTTTGTATTCCTCCTCTGCTGTCTAATTTTCTCTTTAATCCCAAAACAAAAAAATCATTGAAAAGCCTTGTTATAATATTTCCTTTGGCTGTTATCTTCGTTGAGGATTTCTTTTCATCTAACTTCAATTTCTTATCTATGGTTAAATATATATATAAATTGTAGTTTTTATCATCTATTTTTTTAATTAAAAATAAATAATAATCTCAAGTGGGATGAAAATTTCTAATAGATAATTTGAAGCTCTAACTTTTTTGCTTCTTTGAATCTCCAGTGGGCAGTGACAACAAGTGGCATGAGGATTGTTTGTACAAGACATTTTACTTTTTAAATTGATGAGCTCGTTCAATTGTTTTATTGAAGACTAAATTTGCTGAAAGGTTCATAGTTGGAATCTAAAACAGGTTTAGGATTAAATAAGTGCAACAGATCAAATTTACTTGAACATTATTTCTTTGATTTTTAACAAAATAGTATCTCTTGTTTTCAAGATTTTGTAAAAACAAAAGTTGAAATCATTAAATCTGTTTTTATTATGCTTTTCTAAATCTTGTAAAAGTAAGAAACATTAAGAAGAAATCAAGGGATGATAACAGAAAGCAAATCATTTACTTTCATACGTACATGGAGGGTAGCTACATGAATATTTATTTGTGTGTAGATGGTGATATATTCTTTTTTTGTGTGTAGATGGTGATATCAAGATTTGTTCACAGCAAGGGAAGGGTATTGCAAGTTGAATTCATTGGCTAAGGTTTAAAGAACATGCAATATTGTAGTGAAATATTCATCAGAAAGTTCCTTGGCAGGTATATATATATATTTGGTTAATTAATTAGTTTTTTCACAAGAATTAATTTAATTATATATGGACTCTTAAGTCTTAATTAATAAATATACCTCTAATCAAAGAGTGGAAGCTGTAGACTTGAGTGTCATAAGTCATAACTATAAAATTGGTCAACAAATTGAAAATCACGTTAATAACCTCTGTTACAATTACCATATGAATACAACGAATAATTAACACACGATAGTAAATAAGGATTCTGAAAATAGATAAATAGCTAGAGGGAATTAAATTAAAGTTGAAGAAAGAATTATTGTTTTATTTGTAAGGTGGTCCTGACTGCAAGAAATTAAAGAGGAACAAACATGTGATTAAGTAAAGGTAATATTTATTATTTGCTATAATGTTATGAGAATACGTGGCAACAATAGTTTCAATTATATTATAATATGTGATACAATTTGCAAAACTGAATTGATCTTAACCGTGCCATGCAATTTCAGAATTTTCATGGTTTATTTATTTAGTGATTATGGTATAGTATCGTTTACTTGAGCATTTTTCTTCTCTTCATATTAGCACTCTTCTTCATGCTTCTAGCACTTAACTTGGCCATTATGATTATGATAAAGAGTAGAATGAAGTAGTAGCTCTGAATTCAAGTAGTACTGTATAAAAGTGCAGTTTGTGTGATTGTATATATATATATATATATAGAATGGAAGTGGTGGTGGTGATGGTGCATGTGGTATATGGCAGTTTTAAGATAAGATATAATTTGGAGGGTAGCTACATGGATATTTATTTGACAAAACAGAGAGAGATCGATAGTTGAAATAGAGTTAAATTAGTGTGAGTTTCCTTTTCCTAATTTGCAGAAAACAGAGGATTTATTGTGCAAATAGTTAGTGTATGTGAGTTTTCTTTTTTGATTGAATAATTTCATATTAATAGTTTCAGATTCAGTTTTATATCTTTTTTTTATTGTGCTCATAATTATATTTTTGTTGTAGGGATTGGATCAAGAGAGTGACATTCCATCACCAAGAGAGTTAAGAAGTAGGTCTTTTGGAGCGAGCAACAAAGAAGCATGATCTTGTATGATAAAGATTTTATGTATTAAGTATTATTTTTGAAATTATTGAAAAATGTTATCTTTGATATTTTTGTTTTTGGATTATGATTTTTTATTTTCAGAGACTGTATGAATTAAAAATCTTGTTATGATGTTTGATTTAAGGTTATACTTTTTGGTTATTATGAGATTTTAAAGTTTAAGTTCTAAAAATGTCACTTTAAATACATAGTTTCAATCTCATTTTAAAAAGTATAAAATTGCAATTAGGTAAAAACGACGGCTAAAAATGTCATTTTAAACAAAAATGGTGCCATTATATCCTGGTAAAAACGGCAGTTAAAAAATGCCATTTTAAACGAAAAGGATGCCATTAAACCTTGGTAAAAACGGCGGTTAGAAATGCCATTTTAAATGAAAAGGATGCCATTAAATCCTGGTAAAAACGGCGGTTAGAAACGCCATTTTAAACAAAAAGGATGTCATTAAACCCTGGTAAAAACGGCGGTTAGAAACGCCATTTTAAACGAGAAGGATGCCATTAAACCCAGGTAAAAACGGTGGTTAGAAGTGCCATTTTAAACGAGAAGGGTGCCATTAAATCCGGGTAAAAATGGCGGTTACAAACCGCCATTTTAAACAACAACAAAACCGCCATTTTATCTGGTTAAAATGGCAGTTAAAATCGCCATTTTAACCGCCAGAAAACCGCCGTATTATCCACTGGTTATTACGGCGGTTTTCAGAAAACCGCCGTAATAACCAGAATGGCGCCCAGAATTCCGGCGTTTCTTGGAAGCGCCGTTTTCGGTAATAATAGCGGTTGTAACCGCCGTAATTACCTTAAAAAACTGCCATTTTAACCCTTTTTTTTGTAGTGTAAGGGAACTCACTCCCCAACAGGAGGAGCAACTGCTCAGTGTGCTGAGGAGTCACAAGAAAGTAATTGGGTGGACCTTGGCGGATATAGTAGGCATCAGCCCACAAGTTTGTGAGCACAGAATATTCTTAGAAGAGGGAGCAAGACCTGTCCGTCAACCCCAAAGAAGACTGAATCCCACCATCTTAGAAGTTGTCAAGAAAGAAGTGACTAGGCTACTTGAAGCAGATATCATTTACCCCATCTCAAACAGTGAATGGGTCAGTCCAGTACAAGTGGTGCCCAAGAAGTCTGGAGTCACAACAGTAAAGAATGAGCATGGAATGATCCTGACAACTAGAGTGCAGAATTCATGGAGAGTTTTCATTGATTACAGACGTCTCAACCAAGCTACTCGCAAGGATCATTACCCCTTGCCATTTATTGATCAGATGCTTGATCGCCTGTCAGGTAAATCACATTACTGCTTTTTAGATGGTTATACAGGCTATTTTCAAATTCATATAGCTCCTGAAGATCAGGAGAAGATTACTTTCACATGTCCCTTTGGAACGTATGCATACAAAAGGATGCCTTTTGGCTTTTGTAATGCACCAGCTACCTTCCAAAGATGCATGATGAATATCTTCTGAGATCTTATTGAGAACTGTATGGAAATTTTCATGGATGATTTCAGCGTATATGGTGATTCATTTAGCCTTTGCTTGGATAGTTTAGCTAGAGTATTAAACAGGTGTGTTAGTTCAAACCTTATTTTAAATTTTGAAAAAATGTCACTTTATGGTAAAACAAGGGATTGTTCTAGGACATGTTGTCTCTAGTACTAGTATTTCTGCAGATCCAGCAAATGTAGATGTCATTTCTAGTTTACCTTACCCCTCCTCCGTGAGGGAAGTTCGTTCGTTCCTTGGCCATGCAGGTTTCTACAGGAGATTTATCAAGGATTTCAGTAAGGTAGCATTGCCTTTATCCAGACTGCTGCAGAAAGATGTTGAGTTCGAGTTGAGTAAGGACTGCATGAATGCATTCGATCAGCTGAAGATCACCTTAACTCAAGCCCCAATTGTGAGAGGACCAGACTGGAGCCAGCCATTTGAGATTATGTGTGATGCTTCCAACGATGCAGTAGGAGCGGTGCTGGCTCAGCGCGAAGGTAAGGATCCTTTCGTAATTGCTTATGCTTCTAAAACCTTAGACGCTGCTCAGTCTAATTACACTACCACTGAAAAAGAGCTTCTGGCTATTGTTTTTGCTCTAGATAAATTCCGAGCCTATTTACTTGGTACTAAGGTGGTAGTGTACTCAGACCATGCAACTCCAAAATATTTATTAGCTAAAAAGGAGTCCAAACCAAGGTTAATATGTTGGATACTGTTGCTACAAGAATTTGATTTAGAAATTAAGGATAGGAGTGGTAACCAGAATTTAGTGGCAGACCACTTGAGTCGCCTTGAGCACATTAAGACTGACTCCACCCCTATCAATGATGCTTTTCCATTTGATAGCTTGCACGCAGTATCTGAAGTACTTCCTTGGTATGCACCTGTAGCTAATTATCTAGTTAGCCATACTTTCCCTCCTAATTTTACTAAGCATCAAAGGGACAAGCTGAAAAGCGAGTCTAAATATTATATATGGGATGACCCATATTTATTGAGGTATGGTGCTGACCAGGTAATTAGAAGGTGTGTGCCCCAATCAGAATTCCAGTCCATTTTAGAGGCTGCCACGCTTCTAAGAGTGGAGGACATTTGGTCCCTCAAAGAACAGCTAGAAAAATTTTAGACTGTGGATTCTGGTGGCCTACTCTTTTTAAAGATGCTACTACCTTCTGTAAATCTTGTCCCCTATGCCAAAGGTTTGGTAATATATCCAAGAGGGATGAGATGCCCCAACAGATTATGCTTTTCTGTGAAATTTTTGATGTTTGGGGCATTGACTTCATGGGTCCATTTTCAAACTCTAGTGGTTACCTTTATATAATGCTAGCTGTGGATTATGTTTCTAAATAGGTGGAAGCAATTCCTACCCACACTGATGACACTAACACTGTTATCTCCTTTGTTAGAAACCATATTATCTGTTGCTTTGGATCACCTGAGTGATCAAGGCACTCACTTTTGTAACAGGAGACTAGCAGGACTACTAAAGAAGCATGGGATCATTCACAAAATAGCAACAGCTTACCATCCCAGACCAATGGGCAAGCAGAGGTGTCTAACAGAGAAATAAAGCGCATTCTGGAGAAGATAGTAAAGCCTCATAGGAAGGACTGGAGCACCAGACTTGTTGATGCGCTCTGGGCATATCGAACAGTGTACAAGACACCATTGGGATGAGTCCCTTCCGCTTAGTGTACGAAAAGGCTTGCCACCTTCCAGTAGAGGTGGAACACAAGGCTTTCTGGGCTGTGCGGGAATACAACATGGGATTTGAGAAAGCTGGTGCTGAAAGGAAGCTGCAACTGGCAGAACTGGAGACCCTTCGACTTGAAGTTTATGATAACTCTAGATTATACAAAGAGAAGGTGAAGGCTGTACATGACAAGCATATCAAAAGAAGAGAGTTCAGACCCGGGGATCTGGTTCTTCTCTACAACTCCAGGCTGAGACTCATGCCAGGCAAGCTGAGATCCATATGGGAAGGTCTCTACAGAGTGGAGAAAGCAGAGCCATATGGAGTCTTCCACCTGAGTCATCCTTCAAGTTCCAATTTCATCAAGGTCAATGGACATCACTTAAAGCTTTATCATGGTGAGAAGATGAAGGAACACAAAGAGCTAGAGGTCTTTCTCTTAGAGGATCCACCAACAGAAGCAGAATAAGCTTGTGGACCGTCCAACTTAAGGACGTTAAAGCAAAGTGCTAGATGGGAACAACCCACCATGGAATGATCGTTCTTTTCTCTTTTTAGTTTTGTTTAGTGCCTCTTCTCATAATTTCTGCATATAGTCTGCATTTGCATCTGCATTCTGCATAAAAAAAAGTGGCAGAAAGTTGCGTGGGAGCAATGCAGAAAGTGTGCCAATTGCACAAGCATCGCCACGCGCAGGTGTCCCTCACGCGTGCGCGTCATTTGGATCTTTGGCACCTCACGCGTACAAGTCAATGACGCACACGCGTGACCTAGGAAAATCGACGTAAAAGGGTGCCAGGCTGAAAGTTGTGCTGGCCTGGTGCGGGAACTATGCCCATGGCACAAAGTCACTCACGTGTACGTGTCCCTGACGCGTGCGCGTCATTTCAGATTCTGACCACTCATGCGTACGCATCAATGACGCACACGCATCGTATGTTATTTTGGCACACATCCTGAGACAAACAGAGAGTTGTGCGCGCGCAAGGCTGCCTTCACGCGAGTAGCACAAACACGGTCACGCGTACGCGTAACCGATGCTCACGCGTCGCCTCCCCATTTACGCGACCCACGCGTCCGTGTGGAGTACGTGTGCGCGTCACTCGCGCAACAACACCAAATCCCTACGCCGCCACTTTTTCATATCTTTTCTTTTCCAATCCTAATTTCTTTCTTCTTTCTTCTTTCTTTCTCCTCTTTCCTCTTTATTCTCCATTCTTTTTCTCATTCTTCTTTCTTTATTCTTTTCTTCCTCTTTCCCATTCCATCATATTTTCTTCACCTCACATTCTCCATTACATCTCTTTGCCACCTCCTTCTCAAGGTTCTTTCTTTCTATTTTCTTTCTTCTCTTCTTATTATTTATTTATTTTTGCATTATTTTACTTGGTGTTAGAAATCTAATTGGGTGATTGTTTTCTTCCATAATTGCTTGTGGATTATTAAGGAGTTATTTGACAATTATCACTAATTATTAGGTTGTTTGCATGTTCAACTTTAATACTTTCAATAATATATCTACCATGCATACTAAGTGTTTGTGAAAAAGCCCGTATGGCATTGTGCATTTTTACTTATTCTACCCTTCTACTCTAATGCCTGTTTTTCACAAAACCCTTTCAATATTTTATTAATTGAATATAATTGTCAATACAAACGTGATGGTTAGTCTGTTATGAGTGATAATACAATTTTACTTTTGATGCTTGATCTATGCTACTCATGCCTTTGCCGGCATGCTAATAAACATCTTGCATCTACTTGCCATAACATGCACATGCTATATTTCCATTGATGAACTTATCACATGTAGTTGCGACCACGTGTTAACGACATCCTTCTTTACTATGCAGTGCTTATCACTCGTACTATCCTCCTCCTTGCTTTAACCCTTGGCTTTACATGTTACTTTCCTTTTCTCTTTTCAGGATGGCCACCAAGAAGGGTAAAGAGAAAGCTGCTCCCAAACCACCAGCAAGGAGAGGAACAAAAAGAGTGCTAGCTGAGGAACCACCCTCAACATCAGTCAAGCCACCCACAAAGCGAGTCAAGAGGATCATCAAGGTCGATGAAAAAGAGAAAGCCTTTCTAGCAAAGGACACTGCGCAGTTCACTAACCGTTACTGTGAGCAGATGTTTCCCATCCTGGCTGAGTGAAACTACAACAATGAGCACCTACTCATCCTCCCTACCCACATTATTGAGTTTGTAGAGCCCCGTATTGAGCGCAGACAATGAAGATTCTTACGGAGACAGCCACGGCAGGTCAACCTTTCATGGGTAGTTGAATTCTACTCCAATTTCCACATGCCAACCCTACAGTCTGTCTATGTTCGTCATAAGAATATCCCTATTTCCGAAGAGGCCATTCAGCGAGCTTTTGATCTCCCCCATACTCCAGAAGGATTGGACACATATCAAGAAGCCTCTTTCAAATGCCAGACATACCAATTTGAGTGGGACGTCGTTCTCAAAGTTATAGCACAACCTGGCAGCAGATGGATCTATGGATACCATCGATCCCGACCTAAGGAAATATTGGCTTCAGTACTCACCTTGGAGGCTCGAGTGTGGGCACAGATTATGTCTCACTACGTCTTTCTGAGCACTCACGAGTCCTCCTTCACTGCAGATATGGCTGTTCTCCTCTGGTGAGTCCTTACAGACCAGCCTCTCAACCTACCAAGACACCTCCGGGACGCCATAGGACACGTACAGATTACAGGCAACCTACCCTTTTCCGCCTTGGTTTCAGATCTAGTCTCGACAGCCGGAATCTCCTACAGAGCTGGGGACACCAACACTATACTTTCGCGGGAAGATCAGATTGTCCCCAATGGGAAGTACATCAGACCTCCAGCAGCCACTATCAGCCGGACCGCAGACCCGGCCGGAGACACCCCTTCTCCTTCCACATCACAAGCACCTTCAACAAATCAGCTACTCCTACAGATACTTCAGAGGTTGGACCGGCTTGACCGGCAGGCAAAACGAATGGAGCACCGTAACAAGCGCCAATTTACATACCTCAAAGAGCTGATTGTTGGCAACCACCACCTGAAGAAGAACCAGACACTCCGTACTCCACCTCACCTACCAGCACCGGGAGCCATGACAACCCCGACGGTGGAGATGCTGTTACAAGCCCCCCTTTGATCCTAACTGATGGCACCGAAAATGGTGCCAAGCTTTAAATGTGGGGAGGTCGGTCAGTACCTGACTTCTGGAGGTAACCTCTTTTTCTTAACACTAATATTTTAGTTTTTCTTTTGTTAGGTAGAATATATTACATGATAATAATTGTTTGCATGTATGTTTGCTTGGTTAAAGTATTAGAATTCTTTTCAAATAATGGGTAGCCAAATAGCCTACCCCTTCAATTACCTTTGTTAGCCACTTTGAGCCTTTTAATCCCCATTTATTCTGTAATTTCACCACATCACTAGTCTTAAGCAGAAAAACAAATTAATTATCCCAAATTGAATCTTTGGTTAGCTTAAGATAGAGATTGTGTATCAACTAAGTATGGGAAAACTATGGGAACATGGGTTAATAGGGAATGTGTTATGATAAAATATTAAGAATTTGGGTACCTACTCATGTGAGACTAGAAAAATTAAAAATCCATGTGCATTGATATGTTATGTTTACTTTTGTACTTTTAATAAAAAAAATTTCAATAAATAAATAAATAAATAAGGGGACAAAATTACCCCAATATTAAGTTAATGAAAGATCAATGCATATGTGATACAATTAAAGAAAAGCTGATGCATGAGTATGAGATGAAAAAATTGGAATTTTGGGTAGCTAGGCATGATTTAAGAAGAATATAGAGTGTATATAGGTGAGAGCTTAGGTTAGTCAAGGATTTAATTTATAGCTCACTCAGCCATATATATACCCTCACCCTTACCTTAGCCCCATTACAACCTTGAAAAGACCTCATGATATTTGTATTGGTACATTAAATATTTGTTGATTGGTTAGGTGAAGAACAAAGTTTAGAAAGGATGACTAGAGAAGACTAGAGTGGATTACCCTATACACTTGAGTGATTAGACTGTATATACACTACCAGTGAGGGTTCAATGCTTGATTTTATGTTTCCTGCTTTCATGAGCTGTCTACTTACAAGTCTACTTGTGTTTACTGTATGATTTAAATTAGTGATATCTGATTTACGTTTGCCTTAAAGAACTGATTTACTTTTAACCAAGTATACGGAATCATCCTAGCATATAGTTGCATTCATACATAGGTTGCATTTCATGAGTCTTACTTTTCACTATCTATTCTTTTGATCTCCTTGAGCTAAGCATGAGGACATGCTAATGTTTAAGTGTGAGAAGGTTGATAGACCACTATTTTATGGTTTATCTTGTGATCAATTGAGTGGTTTTTATCAAGTCCTTACTCACTTATTCATATGATTTGCATGATTTTATAATTCCTTCCTAGTTCTGTTCTATGATTGAAAACTTGTTTCCTAAGGCTTTAATTTGTATATTTTAATTCCCCTTTTTACCATTCGATGCCGTGATCTGTGTGTTCAGTGTTTCAGGCTTTGTAAGGCAGGAATGGCTTAGAGAATGGAGAGGAAGCTTGCAAAAATGGAAGGAGTACAAGAAATAAAGGAGACAACCAGTGAGCATCGACGCGCATGCATAGCTCACGCGTGCATATGATCTGGAGATTTTTACAGTGACGCGTGTGCGTACCTGACGCGTACGCGTGGATTGAAGTTCTGGTAGACGACGCGTGTGCGTGCTTGACGCGTACGCGTGACTGACGCGTACGCGTGACATGCGCGATCTGCAGAAATAACAGAAAATGCTAGGGGCGATTTCGGGCCAAGTTTGGACCCAGTTTCCAGCCCAGAAACACAGACTAGAGCCAGGGAACGAACAGAGACTCAAGATACATTCTCATTAGCGTAGTTTTAGTTTTAGATCGAAATCTTAGAGAGAAATTACTCTTCCTCTAGGTTTTCTTTCACATTCATATCTTTAGTTTTTTGCTTTTGCTTTGGATATTGAGAAGAGCCATTACCTCCGTTGAAGTTACTATTATCCCAGTTTGTTTTTTTATCCCCTTACTCTTCCATATCCTTAATCTTTGTTCAGAGTTACAATTGGATTATTTTTAGAATTTATTAATGCAAAGGATTATTTTTACCTTTAATTAATTCTCAGTTATTGTTTATCATGTCTTCCTTTTATTCTCTTTTTAATTCTGTGCAAGTTATATTCATGTCAATGGAGTAGACTCCCAACTTGACTTGGGGGTTGATTAAATAGAGACACTAGAGTTAGAATGCTCAAGTGATTAGTTAAATTGGAAGTTGTTGGCTAATTCTCTATTCACTAATGCTAGACCTTCCCAAGGAAGAGGACTAGGATTTGCGAATAAGAGTTAGCTCAATTACTTGACTTTTCTTTATTTAGTAAGGGTTAACTAAGTGAAAATAACAACCTCTTTATACTACACATGAGAGAATTTCAACAAGGACAGAACTTCCAATTAATCATTCCCCCAGTCAAGGCTTTTTAATTAGAATATATAAATCTCTTTTAATTTTCATTGCGTTAATTTACAATTATTTATTTCCTGTTATTCAACTCTAAAAAATTCTCGGAAAACTCCTGATTAATAAGATAACACCCTTTTGTCAACTCGTTAGGAGACGACCTGGTATTCATACTCCCAGTATTTTTATTCTAATTTTGTGACAACCTTTCTAAATTGATGAGTGAATTTTTGCTGGTTAAGAATTATACTCGCAACGTATTTCTATATTGATTTCTTAATCGGCCAATTTCTGCCCTCCATCAGCCGTACAAGCTAGGTATGCATGACCTCAAGCCAGTTGCTCGAGGATGGTTGGAGTTCATCCAACGCTGCATCCTTCCCACGAGTAACTATTCCAAGGTTACAATTGAGCAAGCAGTGATGATTCACTGTATTATGCTCGGCAATGAGGTGAAGGTGCACGAGGTGATCCCTCAGGAGTTCTACAAGATAGCTGACAAGTTCTCCACCACTGCGAGACTGGCTTTCCTTCATCTCTCCTACCGCCTATGTGCAACAGCTGGAGCTCACGTCGATGGAGATATCCCAATTTCCATTAAGAGACCAATCACAAAGAAGGATATAGAGCATGCTAGAGAGCTTGGGCAGGACCACAGCAGGAGCCAGTTCCACCGCTTCCATAGAATCTTCCGGAGATGCCTCAGGGAGTTTACTTCCATTTTCGTGACTACTGAAATCAGTTGACCATATCTATAGGGGAGCTGACATCATCAGTTGATCAGTTGAGGCTAGAGCATTAGGATCACGCTGCACTCATCCATCAGATGATAGAGGAGCAGAGGAGGTAGGGGTTATATAGAGGAGTTTAAGCACTCTAGAGGATTTTTTGGAGGGAGCAGTAGCCACCATCACTGAGGTGGTTGAGTTTTATTCACCCTTCCTTTATCTTATTTCTATTTTTCAGTATTTCATTCTATTTCCTATTTTCTATTCTAGTTTTTGTATGATCACCATTAGGATTTCCTTGCTTTCTAGTTTAGTTTTTTATTTTAGTATTTTATATTTATTTTAAAAAAAATATGTCTCATGTATTATGCACCGAGTTTAAAGATTTATCAAAAGAAAAAGAAGTAGTGAAATGCATGAGATTTTGAGTTATATATTATGAGTTTTCAAGTACTTTGATGTGGTGACATTATCTTTAATTCTGAATGTATGCATTAACTGTGCATATTTGATATTGGAGTTGAGAATATTGGTTAGGAAAAGGAACTTAGAGAAGTATTATTGATTCTCTGAAATAAGAAAAAGATTGATTCTTGAAAAAAAATAAACAGTAGAAAGAATTGATAAAGAAAAGGAAAATCAAAAGAAAAGGTGCAAGGTTTTGAGCATCAATGGTTAGGAGGGTCAAAACTTATCTAAAGCTCAAAAGAGTGGTTTTTGTAACAACCCAACTTCCAGTACGTCATGATCGTACCAAAAGTAAGGCGTTACTAACCTGTTTTCCTAAAATCAACTATTTAATATTGAGCCTTTAGTTCGATATTGCATTTAAGTTTTTAAGAAAATACGAGAAAATTTTGTTTTTATTTATCAAAGTCATATATCAAAGTTCACCAAGTAATAATAACCACATAATTACTATTAATAATAATATTATACAAAAGAGTTTTAATGAAAACTCAGATACAACTCCTATCCCTTTGTATAAAATAGAATTCTAAGTCAACAAAGGCGAGGGAATTCTATGAATGTAACTTCACTCATACATAAAGTCTAACAATCGCTAGTAGCTTCAAACTGAGTCTTCGAACCTGTGTCACTGAAAGGGTGGAAAATTTTGGGGTGAGAACAAACCACACGTTCTCAGTAGAGAATGGGAATGTCGTAAAAGTAATGATTAACATGCAAATAATTAACTTTACTTAATAAAACCATTTTTGTCGAACCTTTGAAAATACTTTTTAATCTTATTTTAAATAATTAATTACTTTCTTTAAATTTCTAAAGCCAAAACAGATCTCAATCATAAAACTTGTCATATTAAATATCTCTCAGCCACATAATTGATTCTCAGTCACAACAACAGTTATTAATCATCTCAATACATTCACAAACTACTAGCACAAGTAAGAGATTCAATTCAACACACAAACAAGTCACAATAACACAAGCAACACAATCATAGAGAAGTAATACAAGTAAACACAACCAAATACAAATGCGCAAATATTATGATGCATGTCTGTCCTAAGCAGGCCATGAGCTCACGTGTCAGTTTACACCCTACAGCCCGACATTACCTAGGAACATGTCCCAGATATGGTTTCCCTTTATGTCCATAGTGCATACGCGTCGGTGGTTAAGAATACCACTCCTTCGTGACTACTGGCAGTCAGCGCAAAGCTCGACCCCATAATATACGCACAAGGGAAAATAGTGATCCTCAATTCGTGGGTGTCCCCGAGATCAACACACAAACAAAACAAAGATCCTCAGTTCGTGGGTTTTCCCGAGATAAATATACAACAAAACAGAGATCCTAAGTTTGTGGGTTCCCCCGAGATGAGTACACAATGAAAGAAAGATCCTCAGTTCATGAGTTATCCCTGGGATCAACACACAACAGTCAATAAGTTATTCCTGTAATCAATGATTATCAATTTGTGGGTCTTTCCCGCATATAAAATAGTTAACAGTTCGTAGGTTTCTCCGGGACCAATGATCATTTAGTTCGTGGGTACCACGCGTATTTAACCAATTATCAGTTCTCTATTTTATTTTTCCTTTGAATTCTTAACATATTTTCTTAAACCTTTCTTAACTTCCTCAGGCATTTGTCCTTAAAAATCTTAATCAGTTCATAATTTCTACTGTAGCAATTTTAACTCAAACCAACTTTAAAATTATTTTTCAGTTTAATTCTCTATCAAAAGACTCAAGAAAATTATTTTTTTTAATTTATTAAATACTTTTCAAAACATAACCCTCTCATTAAAGGAAATCAAATAAAACTCTTTCTCAAGTTTACTAACTTCCTAAAGACTCAAATATCATCTCTCTTTACCATTTAAATTAAAATATTATAAATTCACCAAACTCCTCAAAAGGTAATCCTCTATTTCAAGCACAAAACATAACTCTTTTCATATTAAAATCAACTCTTTAACGAAATCCTTTTTCTTAAATAAATCGAAATCAAAACATAATTATTTTATACATAAATTGAACTTAAAATAGTATAATTCTTTCTTTAATAAAAATTTTGGCAACACCTCCCCTAAAACTCGGACTTAGCCACCCTCACGGGTTCCTTCTTTCTCAACATCTCATCAAACCTTTCTCAACAATGATCACAACAGATTCTAAATTAATCAGAAATTTAACAATTCGTAATTATTAAAAATTCAGTCATAATTCTTAATTCTGACATAATCAACCAATTATCAGTTCGTGAGTTTTCCCCGTAGTTTAACAACTAGCAATTCGTGGGGTTTTCTCACTTTTTATCATTTTTCATTATCCCTTCCAAACTTCAACAATACATCAGTCTTTTATCAGCACTTATCAAATAGAAGATTCTTAATTAATTATTTTGCTTTCCTTAGTCATTTATAAAATTATTCGTGAATCATCAAGTTACAGCTTTAGTCAAGAAACCAATTTTTTAAGAAATCAGTTTAACAATCAATTTACGATCCCTTTACAAACCAAAAGTTTAAACCTGACTTATCAAAATCAATTCAACAACCAATATACTGCCAACAAGCAAAAATCAAAATTTCCGGCAAACGCCCATCAAGCAATTCTCAACTCATACATCACTTTAACCAAAGCATAAAGATACGTATTCACAGCCAGTCCAATTAAATAGGGTTCAGTAAAATAATCAAACCATTGATCATTATCATAATGACCTCAAAAGTAATCACAGCTTACAGCCACAATTAGAATCTATAAATTATGACACAGAAAATTAGTCTAGTCATTAAATCATCACTTTTCAAAGCCTCAACTCAACAATTTCGATTACAACCAACTAACAATTCGAATTTTTTAGCATTCACAAACAATCAAAAAATCAAACGTATATTCATAAAATTAGTCACTTTTACCGTCATAAACCCAAAATTAATTCATCAATTAATCACGCAAGACATTTAATAATTATCTGCAATCATTCACTAGACTTCAATGGCATTCATAAATATAGAAGTTAATTTTAAAATAAATCCCCTACCTCAGAATATCAAAATTGTCGAAATTGAAGACGGAATTGTGGTGCGATGATAAGTTGGTTTGTACCCAAAATGAAGCAACTCCTTCATCCCTTATCTACCAATGTTAGCAGCATTCCCAACAGCTTTGACAGAGCAACAACAATGTGAGGTGGCCACGGCAACAAGCAGAAACGATGAATTCGAATCGGATAAAGGTAACAATTCTAGAAATTCAGGGCAAAATCAAATTGGAACAAGAGGAAGGCTAAAAACATGGCAGTGGAATAAACAAAAATGTCAAGTGAAGATTTAGAACGCAAATGTCTTACAATAATTAGAAAGTAATAACAGAACAAAGAAGCAGCGGCAGCAGTACGAACGACTGCACTAGCAAGCTCGGATGGTGGCAGGGCAACTTGCGCCTCCATCACGTGACAGAGACGGCGACAACCACGGTGACGACGGTGATGGCAGCAACACTATTTTCCTCCCTGGTTGTCGCGTTCTCGCTACGGGCTCCCTCTCACTCTTCGGGTTCTTCCCAAGTGACGATGGTGGCTTCACTCGACGGCACCAGGGCACGAGGGCGATGGCGACACCTCCCACAATGAGCCCTAGTAGCGACGGCAAGGCGATTCGATGATGATGGAGGCATGGCAGTAACGCAGCAGAGGCTCCTTCCTCCACTGGCTCTCGCGCGGTTCTTCCTTCCTCTTGTGACAGTGTCGACGGCGACTTGGCAAGTTCAAATATAGTTTAAACTCAAAATATTAACTATTTAAATTAATTGATATAACTTTTAATTATTTTTCTATCACCGGAACTTTAATTTCAAATTATAAAATAACTAATTAGAATAAAAATTGTACAAAAATATTAATTGACTTAAACTAAAGCATTTTTTAAAATTAATCTAATCATTTCTAATAAATTAATTTCTAAGAGTTCAAATTAATAACATAATTCATTCATAATAGAATTTATTTAAATTAAATTATACAATTCTTTCTTTCT
>NC_029791.2:56787460-56812190 GCF_000816755.2 Arachis ipaensis
TTACAATTATTAAAATTATAATTTCAATTATACCAAATATCCAATAAAGATTATATATAAAAATTCTAATTAATTTAAACTCCAATTATTATAAAAATTACATATAGCTCCTAATTTTTTTTTAAATTCATAGTAACATAAAGCTTTATTTAATTACTTTCAGTAAAATAATTTTCTTAAAATAAAATCCTCAACAAATATAATAAATTTAACTATTCAAAAACTCGGGATGTTACATTCTACCCACCTTAGAAAAGTTTCGTCCTCGAAAATTGTTATAATAAAATAAATTCGAACTTAAATAATTGAAAACAGAATATAAGGACAGAAGTATAGACATGGACAAGAATAAAGATTTGAAAAGAGTCAAGTAAGCAAATAGATTTACAAGTGAAGAGCATATATTTTATACACTTTTGGCATCATTTTCATATAGTTTTTAGTATGTTTTGTTTATTTTTTATTAAAAAATTATAGGTTTTAGTGTTAAATTCACATTTTTGGATTCTAATTTGAGTATTTGTGTTTTTGTGCAATTTCAGGTAATTTCTGGCTGAAATTGAGGAGCTGGAGCAAAAGTCTGATTCAGAGACAGAGAAAGCACTGCAGATGCTGTCTGGATTTGACCTCCTTGCATTCAGAAGAGCTTTTCTGGAGCTTTAGAAGTTCAAATGGATCCTTCTCAACGGCTATGGAAAGCTGACTTTCAGAGCTTTCCAGCATTGTGTAATAGTGCATACTTTGCTTCAGATTAAAAGGCCCAAAACGGGCTTCCAACGCCAGCTTCCTACCCCTCTTCTAGGCGTCCAGCACCCATGGAGTAAAGACCAGCATCCAAACGCCCAAAGAGTACCCCCTAGCTAGCGTTCAATGCCCTAGAGGCCTCCTAGCACGTAGATCTCATCAAAGCTCAGCACAAACACTCACCAAGTGGGCCCCGGAAGTGGATTTTAGCACTAAAAAGACTGTTTTACCCTTACTAGTCATTTGTTTAGTATTTAAGGGATTAGATTAATGTTATTCGAACATCTTCAGCCACTTTACACCATATTTTTGTTTACCTCATTGTATTTTCTATCAGTATGAGTTTCTAAACCTCCTAGCTTGAGGGGAAGAGACCTGCTGAGTCCTATGAATTAATAAAAGTATTACTATTTCTCTTCGATCTGTGTGTGATTAATTCTAAGATGTATATTCGTACTTCAACATGGTGAATAGGATGATCAGTGACAATCAGCTCTGTTCATCATACTAAGACGAACGTGCCAGAAAAATACCTGCGTCTACTTGGGTTCGTGTGAATACTTCAGTGGAAAGCACAAACCACCAGCTTGATTATACATCTCTCAGACAGCTAATCTACGACTTCGTTGGAAACTTCTCGAGACACCAGTTCAGCCAATTTATGGGGAGATTAGGTTCTCTGTGGTAGAGGCTAGAACCCAAGAATGCAACATTCTCTGATCCAGAAGATCCGACCTTGTCTGTGGCGTTTTGAGTAGCATCATTAAGGAGAATGGACTGTACGAGCTTCACCCTCAAGCAGAGATGGATCCACACTAACCCTGGGGTTCAGATCCAGAGGAGTATTGACGACCTCTCAATAAAGGTGTTAATCACTTACAGCCTGCCATTGAAGAGATCACTCTCAAGCAAAGAAGGCAGTAAAACCAGAGTTAATTCAGAAAGACAACGCAACTCCAATGCTTAACCATATTCTTATTACTGAATCTCACAAATACAAATCATGAATAGTTTGCCCTTGAATTCTGATTTTGCTTAACTAAGACCTGCAAGATAACCATAGCTTGCTTCAAACCATAATCCTCGTGGGATCGTCCCTGACTCGCTCAGGTATTACTTGCACGACCCAGTGCACTTGCTGGTACAGCTGTACGAAGGTGTTGGGATTCGTGCACCAACAAGCAAGCAAAGGTATACAAGAATGACAAAGTATGGTCGGGAAACAAGAAATTCACAGGCTGATGAGGAAATTCAAAATAAAGAATTCAAATGAAAATAGCAAACAAAGAGATGGCACAAGTTCCTGTAGCACGAATAAAGATTATACGTAGAATCAAAGCTATCTTAATAACCTCTAACGCTCCCAATCCCTATGAATCGCATTATCTATTACTTCTATTTCGTCTATGATAACCCGTTAGTTTTCTCATATACATAAATCATTAGTATTAACTTGGCCAAACCTAATACCATGAGGTACGCAATGGTAGATGATAAGCGGATATTTTATACGCTTTTTGGCATCATTTTCATATAGTTTTTAGTATGTTTTGTTTAGTTTTTATTACGTTTTTGTAGGTTTTAGTGTTAAAATCTCATTTTTTGATTCTACTTTGAGTTTGGGTGTTTTTATGCAATTTCAGGTAATTTCTGGGTGAAATTAAGGAGCTAGAGCAAAAGTCTGATTCAAAGACAGAGAAAGCATTGTAGATGCTGTCCGGATCTGACCCCCTTGCATTTGGAAGAGCTTTCTGGCGCTGCAGAAGTCCAAATAGAGCGCTCGCAAAGGCTATGGAAAGCTGTTTTTCAGAGCTTTCCAGCAATGTATAATAGTCCATACTATGCTTCTGATTAGAAGGCCCAAAACTAGCGTCCAACACCAGCTTCCTACCCCCTTCCAGGTGTCCAACGCCCACAGAGCAGAGACCAGCATCCAAACGCCCAAAGAGAACCCCTAGCCAACGTTCAACACCCTAGGAGCCTCATAGCACGTGGATCTCATCAAAGCTCAGCCCAAACACTCACCAAGTGGGCCCCAGAAGTGGATTTTATCACTAGAAAAAATGTTTTACCCTTACTAGTCATTAGTTTATTGTTTAAAGTAGAAGATCACACTTTGTTAAAGATGTTTCACCCATCATTCAGCATTATTTCAAGTTTCACATTGTATTTTTCTTTCAGTATGATTTTCTAAACCTCCTAGATTGTGGGGAGGAGCCCTGCTGAGTCCTATGAATTAATAAAAGTATTACTATTTCTTCTTCGATCCGTGTTTGATTTATTTCTAAGATGCATACTCGTTCATCAACATGGTGAATAAGATGATCATTGACAATCAGCTCTGTTCATCATACGAGGACTACGTGCCTGACAACCACCCGTGTCTACTTGGGTTTGTGTGAATATGTGGCTTGAAAGCGCGAACCGCCAGCTTGATTATGCATCTCTCAGACGGCTAATCCACAACTTCATTGGGAACTTCTCGAGACACTAGTTCAACCATTTTCCGAGGTGATTAGGGTCTCTATGGTAGAGGCTAGAACCCAAAGAAGCAACATTCTCTGATCTAGAAGATTCGACCTTGTCTGTGGTATTTTGAGTAGGATCACCAAGAGAATGAACCGTTAGAGCTTCACCCTCCGTCAGATTGGATGACCACGGACAATGGCGTTTGATCTGGAGCAGAGGAGATCAATGACCACGGGCAATGGCGTTGATCACATACAGCCTGCCATAGAAGAAATCACTCACAAGCAAAGGAGACAGTAATACCAGAGTTAACTCAGAAAGGCTAAGCAACTCCAATTCTCAACGATGTTCCTATTACTGATTCTATTTAATATAAAAAGTAATTTATACATTATTCCTCTTACAACTTCAAACTAATGACTTCTTGATTTTGCCTGCTAAGACCTGCAAAGTAACCATAGCTTGCTTCAAACCACAATCCTTGTGGGATCGACACTGACTCGCTCAGGTATTACTTGGACGACCCAGTGCACTTGCTGGTACTGCTGTACAAAGGTGTGGGGATTCGTTCACCATTAGACTAACAAGGTTAATCAATAGACAGTCATGCATATAAAACTAAACTCGTTATTAGAACAAGTCACAAAGCATGACAGAAACTTAGAGTATGCAATGAAGCATAGTCAATCCATTCCCAAGGCTCTAACAGGAATGAACTGCTTTGATACCATGTTGTATCGACCCAACTTCCAGTACGTCATGATCGTACCAAAAGTAAGGTGTTATTAACCTGTTTTCCTAAAATCAACTATTTAATATTGAGCCTTTAGTTCGATATCATGTTTCAATTTTTAAGAAAATACCAGAAAATTTTGTTTTTATTTATCAAAGTCATATATCAAAGTTCACCAAGTAATAATAACCACATAATTACTAATAATAATAATATTATACAAAAGAATTTAAATGAAACTCAGATACAACTCCTATCCCTCTGTACAAAATAGAATTCTAAGTCAACAAAGGTGAAGGAATTCTATGAATGTAACTTCACTCATACATAAAGTCTAACAATCGCTCGTAGCTTCAAACTGAGTCTTCGAACCTGTGTCAGTGAAAGGGTGGAAAATTTTAGGGTGAGAACAAACCACACATTCTCAATAGGGAATGGAAATGCCGTAAGAGTAATGATTAATATGCAAATCATTAACTTTACTTAATAAAACCATTTTTGTCAAACCTTTGAAAATAATTTTTAATCTTATTTTAAATAATTAATTACTTTCTTTAAATTTCTAAATCCAAAATAGATCTCAATCACAAAACTTTTCATATTAAATATCTCTCAGCCACAAAATTGATTCTCAGTCACAACAACAATTATTAATCATCTCAATACATTCAGAAACTACTAGCACAGGTAATAGATTCAATTCAACACACAAACAAGTCACAATAAGACAAAAAACACAATCACAGAGAAGTAATACAAGTAAACACAACCAAATGCAAATGCGCAAACATTATGATGCATGTCTGTCCTAAGCAGGCGATGAGCTCACGTGTCAGTTTACACCCTGCAGCCCGACATTACCTAGGAACAAGTCCCAGATATGGTTTTCCTTTGTGTCCATAGTGTATACGTGTTGGTGCTTAAGAATACCACTCCTTCGTGACTAGTGGCAGTCAGCGCAAAGCTCGACCCCATAATATACGCACAAGCGAAAATGGTGATCCTCAGTTCGTGGGCGTCCCTGAGATCAAGACACAAACAAAACAAAGATCCTCAATTCGTGGGTTTCCCGAGATAAACATATAACAAAATAGAGATCCTCGGTTTGTGGGTTCCCCCGAGATCAATACACAACAAAACAAAGATCCTCAGTTCGTGGGTTATACCCGAGATTAGCGTACAACAACACACCGATCCTTAATTCATGGGTTATCCCTGGGATCGACACACAATGGTCCATAAGTTATTCCTGTGATCAATGATTATCAATTTGTGGATTTTTCCCGCATATAAAATAGTTAACAGTTCGTAGGTTTCTCCGATACCAATGATCATTTAGTTCGTGGGTACCACGTGTATTTAACCAATTATCAGTTCTCTATTTTAATTTCCCTTTGAATTCTTAACATATTTCCTTAAACCTTTCTTAACTTCCTTAGGCATTTGTCCTTAAAAATCTTAATCATTTCATAATTTCTACTGTAGCAATCTTAACTCAAACTAACTTTAAAATTGTTTTCCAGTTTAATTCTCTATCAAAAGACTCAAGAAAATCATTTTTTTTAATTTATTAAATACTTTTCAAAACATAACCCTCTCATTAAAAGTAATCAAATAAAACTCTTTCTCAAGTTTACTAACTTCCTAAAGACTCAAAAATCATCTCTCTTTACCATTTAAATTCAAATATTATAAATTCAACAAACTCCTCAAAAGGTAATCCTCTATTTCAAGCCCAAAACATAACTCTTTTCATATTGAAATCAACTCTTTAACGAAATCCTTTTTTTTAAATAAATCGAAATCAAAACATAATTATTTTATACATAAATTGAACTTAAAATAGTATAATTATTTCTTTAATAAATCAAACTCAAAACATAATAATTTTTTTAAATAAATCAAATTTGGAATATAATTTATTCTGTTCTTAATAAATCAAATAGCACGTGATGACAAGTCATCTTAGCCTAGTTTTACTAGTCTTTTTCTTTGTTTTTATTAGAATTTATGCACTTTCTTGCATTATAAGTAAGTAATTTGGAATGGAAATGCATGGTTTCTTTGAATCAATTAACCACTATTTAATTGAAGCTAAATCATGAGGTTTAAGCTAAATTTAATTGATTTTTAATGATTTATAAACCTTGTGAATTTGGTGATACTTTGATTGGTTGTTTTGATTACTTGTAGGTGAAGAAAAGAAGAAAATAAGAAAGCGTGGCCTAAAAAGCGTGACCCAAGAAAAAGAAGAGTGTAGCAAAGGAAACAAAGAAACATGGCATATGGAAGGAGGAAGCATAGCGCTCTCTTCAGAAGCGGAGCACTCTCTATTGGAAGCACAACAAAGAATCAAGAAAGCAAGCTTGGTGCTACGCTCTCCTTGAGAAGAAAGCACAATTTGGAACCAAGAAACAAGGGAGGGAAGAACAATGCTCCGCTCTCCTTGAGAGCATTATCGGGTTCCAACCAAAACAATTGCAAGGGAAAATGTTTGCCAATGCTTGCCACAAGTTTCGAACTCATGAGCAAGGGGGAGTGGGGAGCGCTACACACAAAGGAAAATGAGCCATGCTTGGCTAAAAGGCTACCTCCAAGGATCGAACACAGCACCTTAAGGAAGCAAGGAGCAAGGTGCCACTTTGTGCACAAAAGAAATCAGCCAGCGCATGCTTCCCCAAGGTTTCGAACTTGGGATCTCAACCAAACAAGAGGAATGCTACGCTCTTGCTGAGAGCAGAGCGCTACTCCTTGGTGCAACATGCACAACTTGACACGGCCAGGAGACCTGGAGCGCGCATCATGACACGGCCAGGAGCTTGGAGCACGCAAGACACCCGACACCAAGGCAACAATGCTCCGCTCCCCACAAGAGCGGAGCGCTATCCTGAATGCCTCCCAAGCCTTGGCACGCAACAAAGGGATCCAGCACAAGCCTCAATGCTCCACTCCCCACAAGAGCAGAGCATCCTCCTGGGAGCAACACATGGGCTAAAAATCTAATAAAAAATCCAATTGAATTCAATTCTTCACCAAATTAAAAAGCCCACCCAAATTCTAAAATCCAAGAATAGAAAGTGTATAAATAGAAGCTAGTTTGATTTAGTGAAGGACTTTTACCTTTTTGATTTTTTTGAGAATTTTCATTTTTGTAATTTTGAGCTTTTTACTTTGAATTTGGATCTTAGAGAATTTGGAAGGAGAATTGATCTCTCTTCTTCCTTGTTCTTGCTTGAGCACTCTTTACTTCTTGTCTTGGATCTTGGGTGGGGAATTGAAGAAATTCTGTTTCAATCTCACCTTGAGATCTCTTTGTTTTATCTTTCTGCATAATTCTAAGAAACCTTGATTTGCATTTCAAATTCTGTTTACTGTTTTCTCTTCTACTATTTCTGCAACTTACTTTTCTATTTCTTTTGCAATCGTTCTTGTTGGATCAAGAAAGGATTTGAGATCTAGAATTGTTTTCTAGTCTCTTCCACTCCTGAGATCTTTGATTTCTCTTTTCAATTCTGCAACTGAGCTACATTTACTTTCTGTTTTATTTTCTCAAAGCATTTCTACTTTTCTGTTTAGATCTACTTTACTTCAATTCACCTTTTACTCTTCTGTTTGTTGCAATTCCCTTATTCTTGTTTAAATTCTGCAATCCTAGTTCCCAATTCCCTTTACAATTCAAGCAATTTACATTTCTTGCACTTTAAGATTCAGTCATTTACATTTCTTGCAATCTAAGTTTCTGCAATTTATATTCCTTGCACTTTAAGATTTAGCCTCTTTAATTTCTCTGCACTTTAATTTTCAGTCAATTACCCCTCTCCCTTTACATTTCATGCAATTTAGCTTCTGTTAATTACAAACCACTCAAACCAATACTTGATTCGCTTGAATAAATCAACCATTAAACTAAAATTGCTCAATCCTTCAATCCCTATGGGATCGACCTCACTCATGTGAGTTATTATTACTTGATACGACCCGGTACACTTGCCGGTTAGTTAGGGTGTTAGAATTCGTTTTCCAAAATATACCATCAAGTTTTTGGCGCCGTTACCGGGGATTGATTAGATCGACAATGATTAAGTGAAGTGGAGATCTAGATCAACCACTTTTTCTTTTCTGTTTCTTTAACTTTTGATTAACCCACTAACTGTTTGAATTTTTGCTTAAGCTAACTAAAATTTCATTCTAGCAATGGATTGAAGTGTTACGGTCCTTCTGGTTTTATGTGATTTTTATGTTTTGTTTGCATGTCAGGGACAATGGGAGCTATACCCACCTTTTGTGAACAAGATGAAAGAAATCTTAGGAGATTAAGAAGAGCTGAAAGATGGAAAAATATTGTTGGAGAAGAGGATTCGGAAGAAGAGTTCCAAGATATGGAGGAACACTCAACAATCCCAACGAATCCACCAGGAGGAGCAGCCAATAACAACAACAATCCACCACAAAGAAGAGTTTTGGCCTCCTACACATTTGCAAATCCTAGACATTATGGGAGTAGCATTCTTACCCCAAATGTTAATGCAAATAACTTTGAACTAAAGCCACAACTCATCACCTTGGTTCAAAATAATTGTTCTTATGGAGGAGGACCACTTGAAAATCCAAACCAACACTTGTCTACTTTCTTGAGGATTTGTGACACTGTCAAAACCAATAGAGTGCATCCTGACATCTACAAGCTGTTATTATTTCCATTTTCTCTCAAAGACAAGGCTACTCAATGGTTGGAATCCTTCCCAAGAGACAGCATCAACAATTGGGATGATCTAGTGAGCAAGTTTCTTGCCAAGTTCTACCCACCTCAAAGGGTTATTAGATTGAAGACTGAAGTACAAACATTCACACAAATGGATGCTGAACCTTTGTATGAGGCATGGGAACGATACAAAGCTCTAATCAGGAAATGTCCTCTTGAAATGTTCAATGAGTGGAACAGATTGCAGAATTTCTATGAAGGCTTGACATTGAAATCTCAAGAGGCTTTGGATCATTCAGAAAATCTCATTGACATGGTAGCTAACAACCAGTATTTCTTTACTCACCAAAGGCAATGCCAACCATCACAGAGAAAAGGAGTAATAGAGTTGGAAGGAGTGGAGTCAATTTTAGCTCAAAACAAAATGATGCAGCAGCAAATTCAACAACAATTTGAGCAAGTGGCCAAAAGAATTGATAGCCTCCAAGTTGCAGTAGTCAACACAAGCCAACCATCATCCACATGGGGAACAAATAAAGAAACTCAAGAGGATCAACAGCAAGAACAAGTCCAGTATATGCACAATCAAAATTCTGGGACAAATGAGGTTTATGGTGACACTTACAACCCTTCATGGAAGAACCACCCTAACCTCAGATGGGGAGAAATCACAATCAACCTCAACAACCATGGCAAAGGAACTCAAATTAAAACAGTTGGAAAAACACTAACCACAACAACCAGCAAACCAATAACCAAAACACATACAGAAAACCACAAAACACTTACCCAACTCTAACCATCATCTATCCAATAACCAAGCCACCAACCAAAACACTTACCCTCAACCCTCAACACCCCACAATCAACCAATCTCACAAGAATCTCAGAGGATCACCAACTTGGAGATCTTAATGGATAAAATGATGAAGCACCAAGACATGACAACAAAGAACCAGGAGGCTTCCATTAAGAATATGGAGAGATAGATTGGACAGCTCTCCAAGCAAATTGCTATTGAGAGACCTTTGAGCTCACTTCCAAGTGACACCATTCCTAATACAAAGGAGGAATGCAAAGCTATACAACTAAGGAGTGGAAAGATCTTGGTGAAGAATGAAGAAGCAACCAAGAAGTCAAAGGAAAATGAAAAGAAGCAGGGTGAAAAAGAGGAAGCCAAAGATGAGGATGTGACAGCAAGCAAGTATACTCCAGAAGAGTTCAAGGAAAAGGATAAGCAGCCACAAAATTCAAGAAAAGGGAAGGAAGCAATTGAAGAGCCAACTAAGGATCACAGGCAGGAAGTGAATTTCACACCTCCATTGCCATATCCTCAAAGGTCCAACAAGGAGACTAAGGACCAACACTTTCCAAAATTTCTTGAAATCTTCAAGAAACTGGAAATCAACATACCCCTGGCTGAGGCACTTGAGCAAATGCCCCTATATGCCAAGTTTTTGAAGGAGCTTATTAACAAGAAGAGAAGCTGGCAAGAGAAGGAGACTATTATGCTCACTGAAGAATGTAGCGCTGTGATTCAAAGGGGTATCCCACCAAAGCTCAAAGATCCAGGGAGTTTTGTGGTCTCATGCACCATAGGCAAGATGACAATGGAAAACGCCCTATGCGATTTAGGCGCCAGCATCAACTTGATGCCCCTCTCAATGATGAGAAAGCTTGCTATAGAAGAAATCAAACCTACTAGAATGTCACTAGTGATGGCCGATAGATCAATCAAGACACCCAATGAAATTGTAGAAAATTTACTAGTGAAGGTTGGAGAGTTCATCTTCCCTGCAGACTTTGTAATCTTGGACACAGAAGGGGAAGGAAACAACTCAATCATCTTGGGAAGACCATTTCTAGCTACATCAAGAACCACTATTGACGTGGAGAAGGGAGAAATAACCTTCAGGGTACATAGTGAACAAATGGTAATCAATGTCTTCAAATCAATGCAACATCCCTCTGAGCAAGAAAATTACATAAAGGTGGATGTGATAGAAAGCTTGGTAGAAGAAACGTTTGAGGACAACTACCAAGAGCACCAGGAAGAACAAGGAGAGGAAATGGTAGAAATATCCATTGAAAACAAGGAAGAGGAAAAGCCAAAACAGGAGCTGAAGCCTCTCCCTCCTCACCTCAAATACGTGTTTTTTGGGGAAGCAGAAGCCTGGCCAGTAATCATAAACTCTTCCTTGAACATGGAAGAGGAAACAAAGTTGATTGAAGTCTTAAAAGCTCACAAAACAGCCTTGGGTTGGACAATTGAGGACATCAAAGGCATCAGCCCTGCCATCTGTATGCATAAAATTTTATTGGAGGAAGAGTCAATGCCTGTGGTTCAACCTCAGAGAAGACTCAACCCAACCATGAAAGAGGTGGTTCAAAAAGAAGTGATGAAGCTATGGAATGCTGGGATAATCTTCCCAATCTCGGATAGTTCATGGGTGATTCAAGTTGTACCAAAAAAAGGAGGAATGACAGTCATCACCAATGAGAAGAATGAGTTGATCCCCACTAGGACAGTGACTGGGTGGAGAATGTGCATAGATTACAGGAGACTGAATGATGCTACAAGAAAATATCACTTTCCTCTGCCCTTCATTGATCAAATGTTAGAAAGATTAGCAGGCCATGCCTATTACTGCTTCCTGGATGGGTACTCTGGGTACAATCAAATAGTGGTGGATCCCAAAGATCAAGAGAAGACTTCCTTCACATGCCCATTTGGAGTTTTTGCTTACAGAAGGATGACCTTTGGGCTATGCAATGCCCCAGCCACTTTTCAAAGGTGTATGCTTTTCATTTTTTCTGATATGGTGGAAAAGTTTTTAGAAGTCTTCATGGATGATTTTTCTGTCTTTGGCAGTTCATTTAACACTTGCTTGCATAATTTAACTCTTGTTTTGAAAAGATGCCAAGAAACTAATTTGGTGTTGTGCCATTTTATGGTTCGAGAAGGAATAGTTCTTGGGCATAAAGTGTCATGTAAAGGTATAGAAGTTGATAAAGCTAAAATAGAAACTATTGAAAAACTCCCTATACCTGTTAATGTGAAAGCAGTGAGGAGTTTTCTTGGGCATGCTGGCTTTTACAGGAGGTTCATCAAAGATTTTTCAAAAATAGCAAAACCATTGAGCAACTTGCTAATGATTGATACACCCTTTATCTTTGATGATAACTGTAAACATGCCTTTGAAACTCTGAAGAGAAAACTCATTACAGCACCAATTATCACACCCCCTGATTGGAACTTACCTTTTGAACTCATGTGTGATGCAAGTAACATCGCTATTGGTGCTGTACTGGGGCAAAAGAAAGACAAGTTACACCATGTCATATATTATGCCAGCAAGGTGTTAAATGAAACACAGAAGAATTACACCACCACTGAGAAAGAACTTTTAGCAATTGTATATGCATTTGATAAGTTTAGGCAATACTTAATTAGCTCAAAGGTTATAGTGTATACTGACCATGCTGCTCTCAAGTATTTGATGTCTAAACAGGATTCAAAGCCAAGGCTTATTAGGTGGGTGTTGTTGCTATAAGAGTTTGATATTGAAGAGAGAGATAGAAAGGGAAGTGAAAATCAAGTAGCAGATCACTTATCAAGAGTGCCACAAGAAGCCAAGCAAGATGAACCACAACAAGTAAATGAGAATTTCCCTGATGAGCACCTATTCCAAGTTCAACAAACACCTTGGTTTGCTGACATAGCAAATTACAAAGTAGGAAGGAAAATACCTCAAGAATTTCCCAAGCAACAAGTGAAGAAGCTACTCAATGAAGCAAGGAAGTTCTTGTGGGACGAATCTTTTCTATTCAAGAGATGCTCTGATGGAATGATTAGGAGGTGTGTCCCTGAAAATGAAATGAAGGACATTTTGTGGATTGTCATGGTTCAGCATACGGTGGACACTTTGGACCAGAAAGAACAGCTACAAAGGCACTACAGAGTGGCTTCTATTGGCCAACCATCTTCAAGGATGCCAGAGAGTTTGTTCACCAATGCAATGAATGCCAAAAAGCTGGAGGATTGACAAAAAGAAACGAGATGCCTCAAAATTTCATCCTGGAAGTAGAACTATTCGACCTATGGAGTATTGATTTCATGGGACCCTTTCCCCCTTCCTACTCTTTCAGATACATCTTGGTAGCAGTAGAGTATGTCTCAAAGTGGGTGGAAGCCATAGCCACAACCACTTGTGATGCACAGATTGTTCTTCAATTCCTTAAGAAGCACATTTTCACAAGATATGGAGTACCCAAGGGTCTTGTTAGTGATGGTGGTGGTCATTTCTGCAACAAACAGATGGAGAAACTCCTCCACAAATATGGAGGAATCCATAAAGTAGCCACGCCATACCATCCTCAGACTAATGGCCAGGCTGAATTAGCAAATAGGGAGTTGAAGAAGATCCTAGAGAAAATAGTGGGAAGCACAAGAAAAGATTGGGCCAGGAAGTTAGAAGATGCACTCTGGGCATACATGACAGCTTTCAAAACTCCCATTGAAAAATCCCCCTTTCAGCTATTGTATGAAAAATCATGCCATCTCCCTGTAGAGCTTGAACACAGAGCTTTTTGGGCTACTAAACCCCTCAACCTCGATTCTCAGGCAGCAGGGGAGAAAATATTATTACAACTAAATGAGTTGGATGAATTTAGGCTAGAAGCCTATGAAAATGCTAAGATATACAAGGAAAGAGCCAAGAGGTGGCATGACAGGAATATTCTAAAGAAAGAGTTCAAACCAGGACTGCAGGTACTCCTATACAATTCACGGCTTAAGATTTTCCCTGGCAAGCTCAAGTCCAAATGGACTGGCCCATATTTAGTGACAAAGGTCTTCCCTTATGGAAGTCTTGAGTTGCTAGATGAAGCTACACATAGTCATTTCACAGCAAACGGGCACAGAGCTAAGCCTTACCTAGGAGGGCAGTGGGACAAGGAAAAAGAGGTTCAGAACTTAAGCTAAGCAAGAATGAAGGATGTCAAGCTAATGACAATAAAGAAGCGCTTGTTGGGAGGCAACCCAACCTGAGGTAGTTTTCTTTTCATAACTGTTTCAATAAAAAGGTTAATTAGCTTTATCTATATTGCAAGAAGCTAAGTTTGGTGTTGCACACCAAAACAATTTAAGGGAGAATGAAGGATTTTAAGTTTGGTGTTCCACCAAAGCCTCATCATGAAACACATTCTCACTTTCTGCCTAATGCTAGCCTCAAACATTTAGATAAACTAGTTAACTATTTGCTGTTTCATAGTTTATAGTTTCATTACCTTTAGCAAGGAAAAAGGATTCCACATATGGTTAGTTTGCTGCATGAGAAACGTTGGCAATGAACTAAGTTTGGTGTTCACACACCAAAGTAAGTTCAAGAGCCACAAATAAGCTTTGCATATTAATCAATTACCTAAAGGGCTTGAGAAACAAGAAACTTTTGAGAATCATGCAGGAAAACAGCAAACATTTGAAGACAATCTGCAGTATAACTCAAAAGAGACATAACAGAAGGAAGAATGAAAAGCTGTAACCCAACAGGTTGTATTTATACTTAATCCTTGTAGTTATGAATGTCTTAATTCAGGGATTCCTTCATGCCTTGCTAAAGTAATCAATTAGTTGCAAATAAAAGTACATGCTAAAGAAAGCTATCTGCAATTTTTCTTTAGTTTAAAAGTTATCTGCATAATAATTGTCATCCTTCATTAGCTTGAGTATTTTGCTTTGTTTCCCTTGCTGTCTGAATAAAAGAGAGATGTTTGATTTGGAAAAGTAATTGTTCAATGTTGCAAAAGTTAGAATGAAAGTTAGTGGTGGTATGTGTTTGATTCAATTGATAGCTCATACAATAATTGCTGCATAATGACATGTTACTTGAAGCTTAAGCTAGTTTGTTGCTATGATCCTTCAACTAATGAAAATCCCTTGAAAGTAAATCAAAACAGAAAGAAAAAGAAATAGAAAAAGCCAAAAAGTGGCAAAGAAACAAATAATAAGGCTAGACACCAATAGCTTGGTCCCTAGGACATATGCCTGTCGTGTTTTTGTACTAGGATATGCTTGGACAAGTAAGTTCTAAGGAGTATTTCAAAACTTGGCCACTTAGATCAACTGATTTGGGATTGCCAACTGAAAGTCCACAATAAAGAGCAACCTAGCTACAAGACACTTAGTTATCCAAAGAGATGCTGAGCACCAATGATCCTAGGAGGTAAAAAAGTGAGCCATGTGTCTGTGGTGAAGAAATGTTGAGTGAAATTAAGCCAAAGGCCACTACAACATTTGCCACCAATCCTTCAATGAGTAATAAGCTCTCTAAGCAAAAGAAAGAAGACAGAAATATTGTTTGTTTTGACAGCAAGTAATAAATGAACCACTCTTGATCTGCATGAAACCCCATGAACCAAGTTCAACTATCTGCTTAATAAGGACATATATACTTCTCTATTTTATTCTATCTTCTCTTATGTTTTATGCTTGCTTGGGGACAAGCAAGTTTTAAGTTTGGTGTTGTGATGACAAGTCATCTTAGCCTAGTTTTACTAGTCTTTTTCTTTGTTTTTATTAGAATTTATGCACTTTCTTGCATTATAAGTAAGTAATTTGGAATGGAAATGCATGGTTTCTTTGAATCAATCAACCACTATTTAATTGAAGCTAAATTTAATTGATTTTTAATGATTTATAAACCTTGTGAATTTGGTGATACTTTGATTGGTTGTTTTGATTACTTGTAGGTGAAGAAAAAAAGAAAATAAGAAAGCGTGGCCTAAAAAGCATGACCCAAGGAAAAGAAGAGTGTAGCAAAGGAAACAAAGAAACATGGCACATGGAAGGAGGAAGCATAGCGCTCTCTTCAGAAGCGGAGCACTCTCTATTGGAAGCACAACAAAGAATCAAGAAAGCAAGCTTGGTGCTACGCTCTCCTTGAGAGCAGAGCACAATTTGGAACCAAGAAAACAAGGGAGGGAAGAACAATGCTCCGCTCTCCTTGAGAGCATTATCGGGCTCCAACCAAAACAATTGCAAGGGAAAATGTTTGCTAATGCTTGCCACAAGTTTTGAACTCATGAGCAAGGGGGAGTGGGGAGCGCTACACACAAAGGAAAATGAGCCACGCTTGGCTAAAAGGCTACCTCCAAGGATCCAACACAGCACCTTAAGGAAGCAAGGAGCAAGGTGCCACTTTGTGCACAAAAGAAATCAGCCAGCGCATGCTTCCCCAAGGTTTCGAACTTGGGACCTCAACCAAGCAAGAGGAATGCTACGCTCTTGCTGAGAGCAGAGTGCTACTCCTTGGTGCAACATGCACAACTTGACACGGCCAGGAGACTTCACTACAAGAAAAATACCCATTCAGCCACACTTTTTTTAAGCTACATTTGAAAAGCGTAGCCTATTCTATGAATAGGCTACGCTTTTCTCCGTGTTGCCTTTTTATAAGAGAAAAGGATACACAATTGTGGCATCATTTAAAAAGTGTAGCCTTAGGTATTATAGAAATCACTTATAAAGCGTAGCCGTAGGTTGATATCTATGGGTACACTTTTCATACCAAAGGAAGCGCTTTTAAAGAGTAACATATTTGTTATATTTTGAGTGCACTTTAAAAACGTAGCCTAATGTATCTAGGCCAAATGCACCCAAACACTTAGTAATTTTTCTTTTCCTTATCACCAAATCACACTCACCTTTGAATACCCTCACTTTCGCCATCTTATCAGAAAAAAGTTTCGCCCCTCACCTTCGCAAATCACCTTCGAATTAATTCTTTAAAACCCTAACCCTAACACACCCACACACTCACACTCATTCTCACCATCACTCACCACCCGCACCACGCCCCTTTTCACACACACACACACCCAGATCCGAGAGAAAGAGTGAACCAGAGGGAGGAGAAGAGGAGACAGAGATGAGAGAGCGCGATCGAGAGAATAGAGAGTGAGAGGGGGTCACCGCCGCAACATCGCTGCAGCCGCCGCCATTGCCGTCACGGAGCAGGGAGCCCGGAGGGGAGAGAGAGACGATTTGCATACGAGATGGAGAGAGAGGATGAAGATGCGACGCAAGAGAGGAGGCTGTTCCGCCGTGCACTGTTGTCGCTCCTGGGGTCGATTGAAGCCGCCGCCGCAGCTAGGGCTTGCCGTGCTCCTGGGGTCGATCTCTGCGCTTCTCATCATTGTCTCTGTGCTCACGTCGTTGATTAGGTATGTATTAATTTCCATTTGGTTCTGAAATTTGAGGGGTTCCGATTTTTGAAAGCGGTTTCCGGTCGGTAATCACAAACATAGCTACTATGCTCTTATTTATTTCTTGTATTTCAATTACAATGTTGAAATTTGAGAGTAAACCAAGTTGATGCATGAGCCAGATACGCCATTGTTGTGGTAATTTCAGAGATAATAGTGTGTTGAGTTCTTTTTCAGAAGGGAGCTCGAAGAGTTAGGTGTGACACTTCCAAAGGATGCATTCGAACTGATTTTTGTTTTCCTCCAAGAGTGGTAAGTGGTGTCTGCTCTCTGCTGCATCACTTTAGTTTTGTCTCCATATTGATTCTGTTTTTATTTTTTTAAGTTGATATATAATTAATTAGTTAATTAGTCCTTTATGGAAGACATGCATAACTTCCACCAAAGCTTCCAGAAATTTGATTCCCTGCCCACTACTACTACCATAGTACTAACTGTCAAGCATTTTTTGTGTTTTTGTTAATTTCTTTTTCTCCAATCCATAAGATTTGATCATTGAATAGTATACTAACTTCTACTGTATTTACGATTCGCTCGAATTATTCAATTGGGTTTCCTTGAATTTTTGGTTTCAATATTCAATAGAAACACCTTTATCTATGTGCGTAGCTATTATTGTTGAAATAATTTGCATATCCTGAATGTTCAATACATGTTTAATTAATGCTTTTCCTCTACCATGTTTCATATTGTAAGTTGTAATTTCTATCTCATTAGCATGTGAATCAAATTAAAAATTAATTTCTATCTCGTTAGTTGAGTGAACTTATACAATTGTGTTTAATAGGTGAAAGATACAAATTATTGTTGAAGAATTTGGAATTAAGTTCTGCATTTTGTCATTTCTTTTCATGCTTTGGCCTTTCAGGGACAAACTCCACTTTTCCCCAAAATTTCAGCCACGAGGCTGCTGGGCATGTAATTTTGGTATTTCTTTTTCTGTGTGGTTAATTTAGAAGTATGCTATATTTGCATTTGAATTACATATGATTGAAGAACAGGGATTTTATAAGGATGTTGAAACTTGAAACAAAGAAATGGACCACTGACTCATTAAAATTTTGAAAATGATCAGTTTGGATGCTTGGCTAAACGTATTAGTGGAGACATTCAATGATTGTCACATAGGAATTGAAACTTGATCTCTTATTTTCTGTAATTATGCTTGGCTAAGTGCTTCAGTATAATTTTACTTTGGTGCATGCTCTGTGCAGTTATTTAGGGATATTGGCTTAGCATTTTATTGAGAATTATTATATGCATTTTCTGTCATTTGCATTTGAGTTCATTATGAATGCTGACCAATGAATTTTATTGACAATTATTATATGAAATTGCTTTACATTACACTTTTATTAGTTTGACTGAAAATTCTTATTTGTTTTGTATTAGAATCTTCGCAAATAGACATTCTGCACATAGGAAGCTGCAATACATATCAAAGTTAGAGAGAAGTGTAACTTCATTTCAGGTTAGTTATTTATTGCGGCACATAATTTAGCAATAACTTGCACCAATTTGTAATTTAGATATTACTTGCCCTGTTTCTTTTTTTTCCACAGCTTCCTCACACACGCCCTTCCCCTAACTTGACTATTATACCCTAATCTCAATTCGTAATTTAGTAATACTATAATCATCATGACTTAATATCATAGGCCCAAATGGAATGCCGTCGTAGCCTAAGGCATCATTTTTTTTCACTTTTGGCTACACTTTTTAAGTGTACCTGAATGGGTGTTTTTCTTGTAGTGCTTGGAGCGCGCATCATGACACGGCCAGGAGCTTGGAGCGCGCAAGACACCCCACACCAAGGCAACAATGCTCCGCTCCCCACAAGAGCGGAGCGCTATCCTGAATGCCTCCCAAGCCTTGGCACGCAACAAAGGAATCCAGCACAAGCCTCAATGCTCCACTCCCCACAAGAGCAGAGCATCCTCCTGGGAGCAACACATGGGCTAAAAATCTAATCAAAAATCCAATTGAATTTAATTCTTCACCAAATTAAAAAGCCCACCCAAATTCTAAAATCCAAGAATAGAAAATGTATAAATAGAAGCTAGTTTGATTTAGTGAGGGACTTTTACCTTTTTGCTTTTTTTGAGAATTTTCATTTTTGTAATTTTGAGCTTTTTACTTTGAATTTGGATCTTAGAGAATTTGGAAAGAGAATTGATCTCTCTTCTTCCTTGTTCTTGCTTGAGCACTCTTTACTTCTTGTCTTGGATCTTGGGTGGGGAATTGAAGAAATTCTGTTTCAATCTCACCTTGAGATCTCTTTGTTTTATCTTTCTGCATAATTCTAAGAAACCTTGATTTGCATTTCAAATTCTGTTTACTGTTTTCTCTTCTACTATTTCTGCAACTTACTTTTCTATTTCTTTTGCAATCGTTCTTGTTGGATAAAGGAAGGATTTGAGATCTAGACTTATTTTCTAATCTCTTCCACTCCTAAGATCTTTAATTTCTCTTTTCAATTCTGCAACTGAGCTACATTTACTTTCTATTGTATTTCCTCAAAGCATTTCTACTTTTCTGTTTAGATCTACTTTACTTCAATTCACCTTTTACTCTTCTGTTTGTTGCAATTCCCTTATTCTTGTTTAAATTCTGCAATCCTAGTTCCCAATTCCCTTTACAATTCAAGCAATTTACATTTCTTGCACTTTAAGATTCAGTCATTTACATTTCTTGCAATCTAAGTTTCTGCAATTTATATTCCTTGCACTTTAAGATTCAGCCTCTTTAATTTCTCTGCACTTTAATTTTCAGCCAATTACCCCTCTCCCTTTACATTTCATGCAATTTAGCTTCTGTTAATTACAAACCATGCAAACCAATACTTGATTCGCTTGAATAAATCAACCATTAAACTAAAATTTCTCAATCCTTCAATCCCTGTGGGATCGACCTCACTCATGTGAGTTATTATTACTTTATACGACCCAGTACACTTGCCGGTTAGTTAGGGTGTTGGAATTCGTTTTCCAAAATATACCATCAGCACACTTGCCCAAATCGAAAACATTTCAAACAAAGCCTTAATTATATAAAAATTTTGGAAGCACCTCCCCTAAAACTCGGACTTAACCACCCTCACAGGTTCCCTCTTTCTCAACATCTCATCAAACCTTTCTCAACAATGATCACAACAGATTCTCAATCAATCAGAAATTTAACAATTCGCAATAATTAACAATTCAGTCATAATTCTCAATTCTGACATAATCAACCAGTTATCAGTTCATGGGTTTTCCCTGTAGTTTAACAACTAACAGTTCGTGGGGTTTTTCCGCTTTTTATCATTTTTCATTATCCCTTCTAAACCTCAACAATACATCAGTCTTTTATCAATAATTATCAAAGAGAAGATTCTTAATTAATTATTTTGCTTTCCTTAGTCATTTATAAAATTATTTGTGAATCCTCAAGTTACTGCTTTAGTCAAGAAACCAATTTTTTAAGAAATCAGTTTAACAATCAATTTACGACCCCTTTACAAACCAAAAGTTTAAACCTGGCTTATCAAAATCAATTCAACAACCAATATATTGCCAACAAGCAAAAATCAAAATTTCTGGCAAACGCCCATCAAGCAATTCTCAACTCATACATCACTTTAACCAAAGCATAAAGATACGTATCCACAGCCAGTCCAGTTAAATAGGGTTCAGTAAAATAATCAAACCATTGATCATTATCTTAATGACCTCAAAAGTAATCACAGCTCACAGCCACAATCAGAATCTATAACTTATGACACAGAAAATTAGTCTAGTCATTAAATCATCACTATTCAAAGCCTCATCTCAACAATTTCCATTACAACCAACTAACAACTAGAATTTTTTAGCATTCATGAACAACCAGGAAATCAAATGTATATTCATCAAATTAGTCACTTTTACCGTCATAAAACCAAAATCAATTCATCAATTAATCACGCAAGACATTTAATAATTATCTGTAATCATTCATTAGACTTCAATGGCATTCATAAATGTAGAAGTTAATTTTAAAATAAATCCCCTACCTCACAATATCAAAATTACAGAAATCGAAGACGAAATTGTGGTGCGATGATTAGTTACCCAAAATGAAGCAACTCCTTCATCCCTTATCTACCAATGTCAGCAGCATTCCCAACAACTTTGACATAGCAACAACAACGTGAGGTGGCCACGGCAGCAAGCAGAAACGATGAATTCGAATCGGATAAAGGTAACAATTCTGGAAATTCAGGGTAAAATCAAATTCGAACAAGAGGAAGGCTAAAAACATGGTAGTCAAATAAACAAAAATGTCAAGTGAAGATTCAGAATGCGAATGTCTTACAATAATTAGAAAGTAATAACAGAACGAAGAAGCAGCAGCAGTACGAACGACTGCAGCAGCAAGCTCGGATGGTGGCAGGGCAACTTCCTCCTCCATCACGTGACAGCGACAGCGACAACCACGGTGATGACGGCGATGGCAGCAACGCTATTTTCCTTTCTGGTTGTCGCGTCCTCTCTACGGGGTCCCTCTCACTCTTCGGGTTCTTTCCAAGTGATGGTGGTGGCTTCCCTCAATGGCACTAGGGCACGAGGGCGATGGCAACACCTCCCACAATGAGCCCTAGTAGTGACGGCAAGGCGATTTGATGATGATGGAGGCACGGCGGTAACGCAGCCGAGGCTCCTTCCTCCATTGGCTCTCGCGCGGTTCTTCCTTCCTCTTGTCACAGTGTCGACGGCGACTTGTCAAGTTCAAATATAGTTTAAACTCAAAATATTAACTATTTAAATTAATTGATATAACTTTTAATTATTTTTCTATCGCCGGAACCTTAATTTCAAATTATAAAATAACTAATTAGAATAAAAATTGTACAAAAATATTAATTGACTTAAACTTAAAGCATTTATTAAAATTAATCTAATCATTTCTAATAAATTAATTTCTAAGAGTTCAAATTAATAACATAATTCATTCATAATAGAATTTATTTAAATTAAATTATACAATTCTTTCTTATTTTTCAATTATTAAATTATAATTTCAATTTTACCAAATATCCAATAAAGATTATGTATAAAAATTCTAATTAATTTAAACTCCAATTATTATAAAAATTACATATAGCTCCTAATTTTTTTTTTTAAATTCATAATAACATAAAGCTTTATTTAATTACTTTCAGTAAAATAATGTTCTTAAAATAAAATCCTCAACAAATATAATAAATTTAACTATCCAAAAACTCGAGATGTTACATTCTTCCCACCTTAGAAAAATTTTCGTCCTCGAAAATTGTAATAATAAAACAAGTTCGAACTTAAATCATTGAAAACAGAATATAAGGACAGAAGTATAGACATGGACAAGAATAAAGATTCAAAAAGAGTCAGGTAAGCAAATAGATTTACAAGTGAAGAGCAGATATTTTATACGCTTTTCTGCATCATTTTCATATAGTTTTTAGTATGTTTTATTTATTTTTTATCAAAAAATTATAGGTTTTAGTGTTAAATCCACATTTTTGGATTTTACCTTGAGTATTTGTATTTTTGTGCAATTTCAGGTAATTTCTGGCTGAAATTGAGGAGCTGGAGCAAAAGTCTGATTCAGAGACAAAGAAAGCACTACAGCTGCTGTCCGGATCTGACCTCCTTGCATTCAGAAGAGATTTTATGGAGATACAAAAGTCCAAACGGAGCCTTCTCAATGGCTATGGAAATATGACTTTTAGAGCTTTCCAGCAATGTATAATAGTCCATACTTTGCTTCAGATTAGAAGGCCCAAAACTGGCGTCCAACGCTAGCTTCCTGCCCCTTTCTAGGCGTCCAGCGCCCTAGGAGTAGTGACTAGTGTCCAAACACCCAAAGAGGACCCCTAGCCAGCGTTCAATGCCCTAGAGGCCTCCTAGCACGTGGATCTCATCAAAGCTCAGCCCAAACACTCACCAAGTGGGCCCCGGAAGTGGATTTTAGCACTAAAAAGACTGTTTTACCCTTACTAGTCATTTGTTTAGTATTTAAGGGATTATATTAATGTTATTTGAACATCTTCAGCCACTTTACACCATATTTTCATTTATCTCATTGTATTTTCTATCAATATGAGTTTCTAAACCTCCTAGGTTGAGGGGAGGAGCCCTGCTGAGTCCTATGAATTAATAAAAGTATTACTGTTTCTCTTCGATCCGCGTGTGATTAATTCTAAGATGTATATTTGTACTTCAACATGGTGAATAGGATGATTAGTGATAATCAGCTCTGTTCATCATACTAAGATGAACGTGCCTGACAAATACCCGTGTCTACTTGGGTTCGTGTGAATACTTCAATGGAAAGCATGAACCACCAGCTTGATTATACATCTCTCAGACGGCTAATCCATGACTTCATTGGGGACTTCTCGAGACACCAGTTCAGCCGATCTACGGGGAGATTAGGGTCTCTGTGGTAGAGGCTAGAACCCAAAGATGCAGCATTCTCTGATCCAGAAGATCCGACCTTGTTTGTTGCCTTTTGAGTAGGATCATTAAGGAGAATGGACTATACGAGCTTCACCCTCAAGCAGAGATGGATCCATACTAACCCTGGGGTTCAGATCCGAAGGAGTATTGACGACCTCTCAATAAAGGCGTTAATCACTTACAGCCTGCCATTGAAGAGATCACTCACAAGCAAAGAAGACAGTAATACCAGAGTTAATTTAGAAAGACAATGCAACTCCAATCCTTAACCATATTCCTATTACTGAATCTCACAAATACAAATCATGAATAGTTTAACCTTACATCAATCCAATTGAATTCTGATTTTGCTTGAATAAGACCTGTAAGATAACCATAGCTTGCTTCAAACCACAATCCTCGTGGGATCGACCCTGACTCGCTCAGGTATTACTTGGACGACCTAGTGCACTTACTGGTACAGCTGTACGAAGGTGTTGGGATTCGTGCACCAACAAGCAAGCAAAGGTATACAAGAATGACAAAGTATGGTTGGGAAACAAGAAAATCACCGGCTTTCGAGGAAATTCAAAATAAAGAATTCAAATGAAAACAGCAAACGAAGAGATGGCACAAGTTCCTGTAGCACGAATAAAGATTATATGTCGAATCAAAGATATCTTAATAAGCTTTAACGCTCCCAAACCCTATGAATCGCATTATCTATTACTTCTATTTCATCTATGATAACTCGTTAGTATTCTCATATACATAAATCATTAGTATTAAGTTGGCCAAACCTAATACCTTGAGGTAAATGATGAGTGAATATTTTATACGCTTTTTGGCATCATTTTCATATAGTTTTTAGTATGTTTTGTTTAGTTTTTTTACGTTTTTATAGGTTTTAGTGTTAAAATCACATTTTTGGATTCTACTTTGAGTTTAGACATTTTTATGTAATTTCAGGTAATTTCTGGCTGAAATTAAGGAGCTAGAGCAAAAGTCTGATTCAGAAACAGAGAAAGCACTGCAGATACTGTCAGAATCTGACCTCCTTGCATTTAGAAGAGTTTTACTGGTGCTACAGAAGTCCAAATGGAGCGCTCACAATGGCTATGGAAAGTTGACTTCCAGAGCTTTCCAGCAATGTATAATAGTCCATACTTTGCTTCCGATTAGCAGGCCCAAAACTGGCGTCCATCGCCAACTTCCTACCCCCTTCCAGGCGTCCAACGCCCACAGAGCAGAGACCAACGTCCAAACGCCCAAAGAGGACCCCCTAGCCAGCGTTCAACACCCTCGAAGCCTCATAGCATGTGGTTCTCATCTAAGCTCAGCCCAAAAGTAGGGGTGGCAAGCGGGGAAGCCTGTCCA
>NC_029791.2:56812257-56823909 GCF_000816755.2 Arachis ipaensis
GTCCAAATATCCCTTTTTTTTTTTACTTTTAACTATTAAATAATATATATAAAGGCATAAAAAAATTTCTTTTGTTTTTTACTTTAAACTATTATAATTTCTAAAGGTATAAACAAATTATAATTTTTATATTCACAAACGTTAAAGTCTTTGTAATTATAAATATCTAATAAAATAATTATAAACCAAATTTTCATCCAAAACATAATTATAAATATTGTACCCAAAGCAAAATAAACATAATCCAAAAGATAATTATAAATATTTTCTCTAAAACAAAATAAACATAATCTAAAATACTCAATTTTCATCTTCATTCTCTTGTAAGTTGGGTTGGGGGATGTTGGGTTTTGGCAAAAAAATTGTAAAAATACCCCTTACTAAAAAAATACTAAGTCCGGCGGGGAAGCTCGCCCCGCCCCGCCAAATCCCGCGGTTTAAGCGGTGTGGGTTAGGCGGGCTTTTGCTATTAGGCGGTCCCATTTTTCCAGCCCGGCCCGCCTTTTTTGGTGGGTTACGCGGTCCGGCCTGGCGGATTTAGACCCGTTTGCCACCCCTAGCCGAAACACTCACCAAGTGGGCTCCAGAAGTGGATTTTAGCACTAGAAAGACTGTTTTACCCTTACTAATCATTAGTTTAGTATTTAAAGTAGAAGATCACACTTTGTTAAGGATCTTTCGCCCATCATTCAGCATTATTTCGAGTTTTACATTGTATTTTCCTTTCAGTATGAGTTTCTAAACCTCCTAGGTTGAGGGGAGGAGCCCTGCTGAGTCATATGAATTAATAAAAGTATTATTGTTTCTTCTTCGATCCGTGTTTGATTTATTTCTAAGATGCATACTCGTTCATCAACATGGTGAATAGGATGATCATTGACAATTAGCTCTGTTTATCATACTAGGACCACGTGCCTGACAACCACCCGCGTCTACTTGGGTTCGGGAGAATATGTAGCTGGAAAGCGCGAACCGCCAGCTTGATTATTCATCTCTTAGACGGCTAATCCACAACTTCGTTGGGGACTTCTCAAGACACCAATTCAACCGATTTCTGAGGTGATTAGGGTCTCTATGGTAGAGGCTAGAACCCTAAGAAGCAGCATTCTCTGATCCAAAAGATTCGACCTTGTCTGTGGCATTTTAAGTAGGATCACCAAGAGAATGAACTGCTAGAGCTTCACCCTCTGTCAGATTGGATGACCACGGACAATGACATTTGATCTAGAGCAGATGATATCAATGACCACAGGCAATGGCGTTGATCACATACAGCCTGCCATAGAAGAAATCACTCACAAGTAAAGGAGACAGTAATACCAGAGTTAACTCAGAAAGGCCAAGCAACTCCAATTCTCAACTATATTCCTATTACTGATTCTATTTAGTATAAAAAGTAATTTATACATTATTCCTCTTACAACTTCAAACTAATGACTTCTTGATTTTTCCTGACTAAGACCTGCAAAGTAACCATAGCTTGCATCAAACCATAATGCTCGTCGGATCGACCCTGACTCACTCAGGTATTACTTGGACGACCCAGTGCACTTGCTGGTACAGCTGTTCGAAAGTGTGGGGATTCATTCACCAGTAGACTAACATGGTTAATCAATAGACAATCATGCATATAAAACTTAAACTCGTTATTAGAACAAGTCACAAAGCATGACAGACACTCAGAGTATGCAATGAAGCATAGTCAGTCCATTCCCAAGGCTCTAACAGGAATGAACTGCTTTGATACCATATTGTATCGACCCAACTTCCAGTACGTCATGATCGTACCAAAAGTAAGGCGTTATTAACCTATTTTCCTAAAATCAACTATTAAATATTTAGCCTTTAGTTCGATATCATGTTTCAGTTTTTAAGAAAATACCAGAAATTTTGTTTTTATTTATCAAAGTCATATATCAAAGTTCACCAAGTAATAATAACCAAATAATTACTAATAATAATAATATTATACAAAAGAATTTAAATGAAACTCAGATACAACTCCTATCCCTCTGTACAAAATAGAATTCTAAGTCAACAAAGGTGAGGAAATTCTATGAATGTAACTTCACTCATACATACAGTCTAACAATCGCTCGTAGCTTCAAACTGAGTCTTCGAACCTGTGTCACTGAAAGGGTGGACAATTTTGGCGTGAGAACAAACCACACATTCTCAGTAGGGAATAGAAATGCCGTAAAAGTAATGATTAACATGCAAATAATTAACTTTACTTAATAAAACCATTTTTGTCAAACCTTTGAAAATAATTTTTAATCTTATTTTAATAATTAATTACTTTCTTTAAATTTCTAAAGCCAAAACAGATCTCAATCACAAAACTTGTCATATTAAATATCTCTCAGCCACATAATTGATTCTCAGTCACAACAACAGTTATTAATCATCTCAATACATTCAGAAACTACTAGCACAGGTAAGAGATTCAATTCAACACACAAACAAGTCACAATAAGACAAGCAACACAATTACAGAGAAGTAATACAAGTGAACACAACCAAATGCAAATGCGCAAACGTTATGATGCATGTCTGTCCTAAGTAGGCGATGAGCTCACGTGTCAGTTTACACCCTGCAACCCGACATTACCTAGGAACAAGTCCCATATATGGTTTCCCTTTGTGTCCATAGTGCATACGTGTTGGTGCTTAAGAATACCACTCCTTTGTGACTAGTGGTAGTCAGTGCAAAGCTCGACCCCATAATATACGCACAAGCAAAAATACTGATCCTCAGTTCGTGGGCGTCCCTGAGATCAACACACAAACAAAACAAAGATCCTCAGTTCGTGGGTTTCCTGAGATAAACATACAACAAAATAGAGATCCTCGGTTTGTGGGTTCCCCCGAGATCAATACACAACAAAACAAAGATCCTCAGTTCGTGGGTTATACCCGAGATTAGCGTACAATAACACACCGATCCTTAATTCGTGGGTTATCCCTGGGATCGACACACAACAGTCCATAAGTTATTCCTGTAATCAATGATTATCAAATTGTGGATTTTTCCCACATATAAAATAGTTAACAGTTCGTAGGTTTCTCCGACACCAATGATCATTTAGTTCGTGGGTACCACGCATATTTAACCAATTATCAGTTCTCTATTTTAATTTCCCTTTGAATTCTTAACATATTTCCCTTTGAATTCTTAACATATTTTCTTAAACCTTTCTTAACTTCCTCAGGCATTTGTCCTTAAAAATCTTAATCATTTCATAATTTCTACTGTAGCAATCTTAACTCAAACTAACTTTAAAATTGTTTTCCAGTTTAATTCTCTATCAAAAGACTCAAGAAAATCATTTTTTTAATTTATTAAATACCTTTCAAAACATAACCTTCTCATTAAAAGTAATCAAATAAAACTCTTTCTCAAGTTTACTAACTTCCTAAAGACTCAAAAATCATCTCTCTTTACCATTTAAATTCAAATATTATAAATTCAACAAACTCCTTAAAAGGTAATCCTTTATTTCAAGCCCAAAACATAACTCTTTTCATATTGAAATCAACTCTTTAACGAAATCCTTTTTCTTAAATAAATCGAAATCAAAACATAATTCCTTTATCCATAAATTGAACATAAAATAGTATAATTCTTTCTTTAATAAATCAAACTCAAAACATAATAATTTTCTTAAATAAATCAAATTTGGAATATAATTTATTCTGTTCTTAATAAATCAAATAGCACACTTGCCCAAATCCAAAACATTTCAAACAAAACCTCAATTTTATAAAAAATTTGGAAGCACCTCTCCTAAAACTCGGACTTAGGCACCCTCACAGGTTCCCTCTTTCTCAACATCTCATCAAACCTTTCTCAACAATGATCACAACAGATTCTCAATCAATCAGAAATTTAACAATTTGCAATAATTAACAATTCACTCATAATTCTCAATTCTGACATAATCAACCAATTATCAGTTCATGGGTTTTCCCCGTAGTTTAACAACTAACAGTTCGTGAGATTTTTCCGCTTTTTATCATTTTTCATTATCCCTTCCAAACCTCAACAATACATCAGTCTTTTATCAAGAATTATCAAACAGATGATTCTTAATTAATTATTTTGCTTTCCTTAGTCATTTATAAAATTATTTGTGAATCCTCAAGTTACTGCTTCAGTCAAGAAACCAATTTTTTAAGAAATCAGTTTAACAATCAATTTACGATCCTTTTACAAACCAAAAGTTTAAACCTGGCTTATCAAAATCAATTCAACAACCAATATATTTCCAACAAGCAAAAATCAAAATTTCTGACAAACACCCATCAAGCAATTCTCAACTCATACATCACTTTAACCAAAGCATAAAGATACGTATCCACAGTTAGTCCAGTTAAATAGGGTTCAGTAAAATAATCAAACCATTGATCATTATCATAATGACCTCAAAAGTAATCACAGCTCACAGCCACAATCAGAATCTATAAATTATGACACAAAAAATTAGTCTAGTCATTAAATCATCACTATTCAAAGCCTCAACTCAACAATTTCCATTACAAAAAACAAACAATTAGAATTTTTTAGCATTCACGAACAATTAGGAAATCAAACTATATTCATCAAATTAGTCACTTTTACCGTCATAAACCCAAAATCAATTCATCAATTAATCACGCAAGACATTTAATAATTATCTGCAATCATTCATTAGACTTCAATGGCATTTATAAATGTAGAAGTTAATTTTAAAATAAATCCCCTACCTCAGAATATCAAAATTGCAGAAATCGAAGACGGAATTGTGGTGCAATGATTAGTTGGGTTGTACCCAAAATGAAGCAACTCATTCATCCCTTATCTACCAATGTCAGCAGCATTCCCAACAGCTTTGACAGAGCAACAACAACGTGAGGTGGCCACAGCAGCAAGCAGAAACGATGAATTCGAATCGGATAAAGGTAACAATTCTCAAAATTCAGGGTAAAATCAAATTGGAACAAGAGGAAGGCTAAAAACGTGGTAGTCAAATAAACAAAAACGTCAAGTGAAGATTCAAAACGCAAATGTCTTACAATAATTAGAAAGTTATAATAGAACGAAGAAGCAGCAGCAGCAGTACGGACGACTGCAGCAGCAAGCTTGGATGGTGGCAAGGCAACTTCCTCCTTCATCACGTGACAGCGACGGCGACAACGACGGTGACGACGGCCATGGCAGCAACGCTATTTTCCTCTCTGGTTGTCGCGTTCTCTCTACGGGCTCCCTCTCACTCTTTGGGTTTTTCCCAAGTGACGGTGGTGGCTTCCCTCAATGGCACTAGGGCACGAGGGCGATGGCGACACCTCCCACAATGAGCCCTAGTAGCGACGGCAAGGCGATTCGATGATGATGGAGGCACAGCGGTAACACAGCCGAGGCTCCTTCCTCCATTGGCTCTCGCGCGGTTCTTCCTTCCTCTTGTCACAGTGTCGACGGCGACTTGGCAAGTTCAAATATAGTTTAAACTCAAAATATTAACTATTTAAATTAATTGATATAACTTTTAATTATTTTTCTATCGCCGGAACTTTAATTTCAAATTATAAAATAACTAATTAGAATAAAAATTGTACAAAAATATTAATTGACTTAAACTTATATTATAATTTCTAAAGGTATAAACAAATTATAATTTTTATATTCACAAACATTAAAGTCTTTGTAATTAAAAATATCTAATAAACATAATTATAAACCAAATTTCCATCCAAAACATAATTATAAATATTGTACCCAAAGCAAAATAAACATAATCCAAAACATAATTATAAATATTTTCTCTAAAACTAAATAAACATAATCTAAAACACTCAATTTTCATCTTCATTCTCTTGTAAGTTGGGTTGGGGGATGTTGGGTTTTGGCAAAAAAATTGTAAAAATACCCCTTACTAAAAAAATACTAAGTCCAGCAGGGAAGCCCGCCCCGCCCCGCCAAAGCCCACAGTTTAAGCGGTGTGGGTTAGGCGGGCTTTTGCTATTTGGCGGTCCTAATTTTCCAGCCCGGCCCGCCTTTTTTGGCGGGTTACGCGGTCCGGCCTGGCGGGTTTAGATCCGTTTGCCACCCCTAGCCGAAACACTCACCAAGTGGGCCCCAGAAGTGGATTTTAGCACTAGAAAGACTGTTTTACCCTTACTAGTCATTAGTTTAGTATTTAAAGTAGAAGATCACACTTTGTTAAGGATCTTTCGCCCATCATTCAGCATTATTTCGAGTTTTATATTGTATTTTCCTTTCAGTATGAGTTTCTAAACCTCCTAGGTTGAAGGGAGGAGTCATGCTGAGTCCTATAAATTAATAAAAGTATTACTGTTTCTTCTTCGATCTGTGTTTGATTTATTTTTAAGATGCATACTCGTTCATCAACATGGTGAATAGGATGATCATTGACAATCAGCTCTGTTCATCATACTAGGACCGTGTGCCTGACAACCACCCGTGTCTACTTGGGTTCGTGTGAATATGTAGTTGGAAAGTGCGAACCGCCAGCTTGATTATTCATCTCTCAGACGGCTAATCCACAACTTCGTTGGGTACTTCTCGAGACACCAGTTCAACCGATTTTCGGGGTGATTAGGGTTTCTATGGTAGAGGCTAGAACCCAAAGAAGCAGCATTCTCTGATCCAGAAGATTCGACCTTGTCTGTGGCATTTTGAGTAGGATCACCAAGAGAATGAACTGCTAGAGCTTCACCCTCCGTCAGATTGGATGACCACGGACAATGACGTTTGATCTAGAGCAAAGGATATCAATGACCACGGGCAATGGCGTTGATCACATACAGCCTGCCATAGAAGAAATCACTCACAAGCAAAGGAAACAGTAATACCAGAGTTAACTCAGAAAGGCCAAGCAACTCCAATTCTCAACTATATTCCTATTACTGATTCTATTTAGTATAAAAAGTAATTTATACATTATTCCTCTTACAACTTCAAACCAATAACTTCTTGATTTCACCTGACTAAGACCTGCAAAGTAACCATAGCTTGCTTCAAACCACAATGCTCGTGGGATCGACCCTGACTCCCTCAGGTATTACTTGGATGACCCAGTGCACTTGCTGGTATAGCTGTAAGAAGGTGTGGAGATTCGTTCACCAGTAGACTAACAGGGTTAATCAATAGACAGTCATGCATATAAATCATAGTCAATCCATTCCCAAGGCTCTAACATGAATGAACTGCTTTGATACCATATTGTAACGACCCAACTTCCAGTACGTCATGATCGTACCAAAAGTAAGGCGTTATTAACCTATTTTCCTAAAATCAACTATTTAATATTGAGCCTTTAGTTCGACATCATGTTTTAGTTTTTAAGAAAATACCAGAAAATTTTGTTTTTATTTATCAAAGTCATATATAAAAGTTCACCAATTAATAATAACCACATAATTACTAATAATAATAATATTATACAAAAGAATTTAAATGAAACTTAGATACAACTCCTATCCCTCTGTATAAAATAGAATTCTAAGTCAACAAAGGCGAGGGAATTCTATGAATGTAACTTCACTCATACATAAAGTCTAACAATCGCTCGTAGCTTCAAACTGAGTCTTCAAACCTGTCACTAAAAGGGTGGACAATTTTTGTGTGAGAACAAACCACACATTCTCAGTAGGGAATGGAAATGCCGTAAAAGTAATGATTAACATGCAAATAATTAACTTTACTTATTAAAACCATTTTTGTCAAACCTTTGAAAATACTTTTTAATCTTATTTTAAATAATTAATTACTTTCTTTAAATTTCTAAAGCCAAAATAGATCTCAATCACAAAACTTGTCATATTAAATATCTCTCAGCCACATAATTGATTCTCAGTCACAACAACAGTTATTAATCATCTCCATACATTCACAAACTACTAGTACAAGAGATTCAATTCAACACACAAACAAGTCACAAAAAGACAAGCAACACAATCACAGAGAAGTAATACAAGTAAACACAACCAAATGCAAATGCGCAAACATTATGATGCGTGTCTGTCCTAAGCAGGCCATGAGCTCACGTGTCAGTTTACACCTTGCAGCCTGATATTACCTAGGAACAAGTCCCAGATATGGTTTCCCTTTGTGTCCTTAGTGCATACATGTCGGTGGTTAAGAATACCACTCCTTGGTGACTACCGGCAGTTAGCGTAAAGCTCGACCCCAAAATATACGCACAAGGGAAAACAGTGATCCTCAATTCGTGGGTGTCCCCGAGATCAACACACAAACAAAACAGAGATCATCAGTTCGTGGGTTTCCGCGAGATCAACATACAATAATACAGAGATCCTCAGTTCGTGGGTTTCGCCGAGATCAATACACAACAAAACAAAGATCCTCAGTTCGTGGGTTATACCCGAGATCAACGTACAACAACACACCGATCCTCAGTTTGTGGGTTATCCCCGAGATCAACACACAACAGCCCATAAGTTATTCCCGTAATCAATAATTATCAATTCGTGGGACTTTCCCGCATATAAAATAGTTAACAGTTCGTAGGTTTTCTGAGACCAATGATCATTCAGTTCGTGGGTGCTTCCTGTATTTAACCAATTATCAGTTCTCTATTCTCTTTTCCTTTTGAATTTTTAACATATTTCCTTAAACCATTCATAACTTCCTCAGGCATTTGTCCATAAAAATATTAATCATCAAATCATTTCATAATTTCTACTTTAGCAATCTTAACTCAAACCAACTTTAAAATTGTTTTCCAATTTAATTCTCTATCAAGAGACTCAAGAAAATCATTTATTTTAAATTTATTAAATACTTTTCAAAACATAACCCTCTCATTAAAAGTAATCAAATAAAACTCTTTCTCAAGTTTACTAACTTCCCAAAGACTCAAAAATTATCTCTCTGTACCATTTAAATTCAAATATTATAAATTCACCAAACTCCTCAAAAGGTAATCCTCTATTTCAAGCCCAAAACATAACTATTTTCATATTGAAATCAACTCTTTAACAAAATCATTTTTCTTAAATAAATCGAAATCAAAATATAATTCTTTTATACATAAATCGAACTTAAAATAGTATAATTCTTTCTTTAATAAATCGAACTCAAAATATAATAATTTTCTTAAATAAATCAAATTCGGAATATAATTTATTCTATTCTTAATAAATCAAATAACACACTTGCCCAAATCCAAAACATTTCAAACAAAACCTTAATTTTATAAAAAATTTTGGCAGCACCTCCCCTAAAACTCGGACTTAGCCACCCTCACGGGTTCCCTCTTTCTCAACATCTCATCAAACCTTTCTCAACAATGATCACAACAGATTCTCAATCCATCAGAAATTTAACAATTCGCAATAATTAACAATTTAGTCATAATTCTCAATTCTGACATAATCAACCAATTATTAGTTCGTGGGGTTTTCCCGATTTTTATCATTTTTCATTATCCCTTCCAAACTTCAACAATACATCAGTCTTTTATCAGTAATTATCAAACAGAAGATTCTTAATTAATTATTTTGCTTTCCTTACTCATTTATAAAATTATTTGTGAATCCTCAAGTTACTGCTTTAGTCAAGAAACCAATTTTTAAGAAATCAGTTTAACAATCAATTTACGATCCCTTTACAAACCAAAAGTTTAAACCTGGCTTATCAAAATCAATTCAACAACCAATATACTGCCAACAAGCAAAAATCAACATTTCAGGCAAACTCCCATCAAGCAATTCTCAACTCATACATCACTTTAACCAAAGCATAAAGATATGTATTCATAGCAAGTCCAATTAAATAGGATTCAGTAACATAATCAAACCATTGATCATTATCATAATGACCTCAAAAGTAATCACAACTCACAGCCACAATCAGAATCTATAAATTATGACACAGAAAATTAGTCTAATCATTAAATCATCACTATTCAAAGCCTCAACTCAACAATTTCCATTACAACCAACTAAGAATTAGAATTTTTTAGCATTCACAAACAATCAGGAAATCAAACGTATATTCATCAAATTAGTCACTTTTACCGTCATAAACCCAAAATCAATTCATCAATTAATCATGCAAGACATTTAATAATTATCTGCAATCATTCACTAGACTTCAATGGCATTCATAAATGTAGAAGTTAATTTTAAAATAAATCCCCTACCTCAGAATATCAAAATTGCATAAATCGAAGACGGAATTGTGGTGTGATGATTAGTTGGGTTGTACCCAAAATGAAACAACTCCTTCATCCCTTATCTACCAATGTTAGCAGCATTCCCAACGGCTTTGACAGAGAAACAACAACGTGAGGTGGCCACGGCAGCAAGCAGAAAGGATGAATTTGAATCGGATAAAGGTAACAATTCTCGAAATTCAGGGCAAAATCAAATTGGAACAAGAGGAAGGCTAAAAACATGGCAGTGGAATAAACAAAAACGTCAAGTGAAGATTCAGAACGCGAATGTCTTACAATAATTAGAAAGTAATAACAGAACGAAGAAGCAGTGGCAGCAGTACAGACGACTGTAGCAGCAAGGTCGGATGGTGGCAGGGCAACTTCCTCCTCCATCACGTGACAGCGACAGCGACAACCACGGTGACGACGGTGATGGCAGCAATGCTATTTTCCTCTCTGGTTGTCGCGTTCTCTCTACGGGCTCCCTCTCACTGCTCGGGTTCTTCCCAAGTGACGGTGGTGGCTTCCCTCAACGTCACCAGGGCACGAGGGCAATGGCGACACCTCCCACAATAAGCCCTAGTAGCGACGGCAAGGCGATTCGAGATGATGGAGGCACGGCGGTAACACAGCAGAGGCTGCTTCCTCTACTAGCTCTCGCGCAGTTCTTCCTTCCTTCTGGCACAGTGTCGAAGGTGACTTGGCAGGGCACGGCGACGGCGAGGACCACCAGTGCCGGCACATCTCCTTCCTCCCTTCTCTTTTCCCGTTATCTTATTCTCTCTTTCTTGCTGTGTGTGTGCGTTCCATTAGAGTAAAGAAGGGTACTGGGGGTGCAGCTGAGGTGAGCGGATAGGGTTAGAGTTTCTCAATTAATTTGGGAATTAGGGTTTTTATTTGAACATTTAGGGTTAGAAATATGATTTTAGAAAGAAATAAGGATAGATATAAATAGATATTTTGATGAAATTGGAGGGTAGAATAATTTTAAAAGGGAAAGTATGTATTAAAAATATTTAACAACATTATTTATCAACATATTGCTAAGTTCAATTAATTGTTTCTAATTTAAACTATAAAGTGAACATAGTAATCACATTTTATAAAATATAGTTTAAACTCAAAATATTAACTATTTAAATTAATTGATATAACTTTTAATTATTTTTCTATCACTGGAATTTTAATTTCAAATTATAAAATAACTAATTATAATAAAACTTATACAAAAATATTAATTAACTTAAACTTAAAGCATTTATTAAAATTAATCTAATCATTTTTAATAAATTAATTTCTAAGAGTTCAAATTAATAACATAATTCATTCATAATAGAATTTATTTAAATTAAATTATATAATTTTTTCTTATTTTTCAATTACCAAAATTATAATTTCAACTATACCAAATATTCAATAAAGATTATATATAAAAATTCTAATTAATTTAAACTCCAATTATTATAAAAAT
>NC_029791.2:56824730-56829040 GCF_000816755.2 Arachis ipaensis
CTCCTAATTTTTTTAAAATTCAAAGAAAATTAAAGCTTTATTTAATTATTTTCAGTAAAATAATTTTCTTAAAATAAAATCCTCAATAAATATAATAAATTTAACTATCCAAAAATTTGGGATGTTATAGTTTTCCTAACCATATGCTTGTGGTGGAAAGTTTCAAGTGATGAGCGGATAATTTATACGTTTTTTGGCATTGTTTTTAGTATGTTTTTAGTATATTTTAGTTAGTTTTAATTATGTTTTTATTAGTTTTTATTCAAAAATCATATTTCTGGACTTTACTATGAGTTTGTGTGTTTTTATATGATTTCAGGAATTTTCTGGCTGAAATTGAGGGACCTGAGCAAAAATCTGATTCGGAGGCTGAAAAAGGACTACAGATGCTGTTGGATTCTGACCTCCCTACACTCGAAGTAGATTTTCTGGAGCTATGGAAGCCCAATTGGTGCGCTCTCAATTGCGTTGAAAAGTAGACATCCTGGGCTATCCAGCAATATATAATAGTCCATACTTTGCTTGAGATTTGATGGCCCAAACCGGCGTTTCAAGTCAGCATAGAAATTCTGGCGTCAAAACGCCAGAACTGGCATGAAAGCTGGAGTTAAACGCCCAAACTGGCACAAAAGTTGGCGTTTAACTACAAGAAAGGTCTCTACACGTGAAAGCTTCAATACTCAGCCCAAGCACACACCAAGTGGGCCCCGGAAGTGGATTTCTACACTAACTATTCTAGCTTACTCATTTTCTGTAACCCTAGGTCACTAGTCTATTATAAAAACTACTTTTAGTCATTCATCTTGTACCTCATGACACTCTACATGTTTCATATTGTATCTTCTACGGCATGAGTCTCTAAACCCCATGGTTCGGGGTGAGGAGCTCTGCTGTGTTTTGATGAATTAATGCAATTACTACTGTTTTCCATTCAATCACGCTTGCTTCTATTCTAAGATATTCATTCGTACTTCAACTTGATGAATGTGATGATCCATGACACTCATCACAATTCTCAACCTATGAACGCGTGCCTGACAACCACCTCCGTTCTACCTTAGATTGAGTGCGTATCTCTTAGCCTCCTGGTTCAGATCAGAGTCTTCGTGGTATAAGCTAGAATCAATTGGCAGCATTCTTGAGATCCGGAACGTCTAAACCTTGTTTGTGGTATTCTGAGTAGGATCTGGGATAGGATGACTGTGACGAGCTTCAAACTCACAAGTGCTGGGCATAGTGACAGACGCAAAAGGATCAATGGATTCTATTCCAGCATGAGTGAAAACCGACAGATGATTAGCCGTGCGGTGACAGCGTATTTGGACCATTTTCACTGAGAGGACGGATGGTAGCCATTGACAACGGTGATCCACCAACATACAGCTTGCCATGGAAGGAGCCTTGCGTGCATGAAGAAGAAGACAGTAGGAAAGCAGAAATTCAGAAGACAAAGCATCTCCAAAACCTCAACATGTTCTCCATTACTACATAACAAGTATTTATTTCATGTTCTTTTACTTTTTACAATTAAATCTGAGAATTATTGATATCCTGACTAAGAGTTACAAGATAACTATAGCTTGCTTCAAGCCGACAATCTCCGTGGGATCGACCCTTACTCACGTAACCTATTACTTGGACGACCCAGTGCACTTGCTGGTTAGTTGTGCAGAATTGCAAAAGTGTGATTGTGATTTCGTTTACCATCAAGTAACCCTTGAGACTGAACACCTAAAGTCGTGAACCGTTGTTATATAGAGTATGCCTAAAGTGCTTGTAGTGTTCTTGTTTCAAGTTAAGCTTGGAGACAAAACACTTGGTGTCATGACTAGACTCAAGGTGCAAAGCACCAAAGAAAAGAAAGAGCTGTGTTCAAGAATCAATTAGGCATTGGTATACGAAATTGTGATCATCAATGGCGCCATCATCATGGTACGCACAATTGTAATCTCAACTCTTTATCACAACTCCGCACAACTAACCAGCAAGTGCACTGGGTCATCCAAGTAATACCTTACGTGAGTAAGGGTCGATCCCACGGAGACTGTCGGCTTGAAGCAAGCTATGGTCACCTTGTAAATATCAGTCAGGCGGATTCAAATGGTTATGGAGAATTGATAATTAAAAGATAAATAAAACATAAAATAAAGATAAAGATAGAGATACTTATGTAATTCATTGGTAGGAATTTCAGATAAGCGTATGAAGATGCTTTGTTCCTCTCAAACCTCTACTTTCCTATTGCCTTCTTCCAATAATTCATACTCCTTTCCATGGCAAGATTTATGTTGGGCATCACCGTTGTCAATGGCTACTTCCCGTCCTCTCAGTGAAAACGTTCCAAATGCGCTGTCACCGCACGGCTAATCATCTGTCGGTTCTCGATCATGTCGGAATAGGATCCATTGATCCATTAATCATCTTGTCACAGTCATCCCTTCCCAGATCCTACTCAGAATACCACAGACAAGGTTTAGACGTTCCGGATCTCAGGAATGGCCGCCAATAATTCTAGCCTATACCACGAAGGTTCCAATCTTAGATTAGAAACCCAAGAGATACGCATTCAAGCCATTGCTAGTAGAACAGAGGTGGTTGTCAGGCACATGTTCATAGGTGAGAATGATGATGAGTGTCACAGATCATCACATTCATCAAGTTGAAGAACGAATGAATATCTTGGAAAAGAAATAGACTTGAGTTGAATAGAAAAATAATAGTACTTATATTAATTCATGAAGAACAGCAGAGCTCCACACCTTAATCTATGGTGTGTAGAAACTCCACCGTTGAAAATACATAAGAACAAGGTCTAGGCATGGCCGTGAGGCCAGCCCCCAAATGTGAAAAGGTCTATCCCCGTATCAAAATACAATAGCAAAAGGTCCTATTTATAGAAAACTAGTAGCCTAGGGTTACAGAAATAAGTAATTAATGTAGAAATCTTCTTCCAGGCCTACTTGGTGTGTGCTTGGGCTGAGCATTGAAGTTTTCATGTGTAGAGACTTTTCTTAGAGTTAAACGCCAGCTTTTGTGCCAGTTTGGGCGTTTAACTCCAGCTTTTGTGCCAGTTTTGGAGTTAAACGCCAAAATTCTTGAGCTGACTTGGAACCCCTGTTTGGGCCATCAAATCTCGGGCAAAGTATAAACTATTATATATTGCTGGAAAGCCCAGGATGTCTACTTTCCAACGCAATTAAAAGCGTGACAATTTGGTTTCCATAGCTCCAGAAATTTCACTTTTAGTGCAGGGAGGTCAGAATCCAACAGCATCTGCAGTCCTTTTTCAGCCTCTGAATCATATTTTTGCTCAGGTCCCTCAATTTCAGCCAGAAAATACCCGAAATCATAGAAAAACACACAAACTCATAGTAAAGTCCAGAAATATGATTTTTAAATAAAAACTAATAAAAATATAATAAAAACTAACTAAAATATATTAAAAACATACTAAAAACAATGCCAAAAAGCGTATAAATTATCCGCTCATCACAATACCAAACTTAAATTGTTGCTTGTCCCCAAGCAACTGAAAATCAAATAGGATAAAAAAAAGAAGAGAATATACAATGAATTCCAAAAACATCTATGAAGATCAGTATTAATTAGATGAGCGGGGCTTTGGCTTTTTGCTTCTGAACAGTTTTGGCATCTCATTTTATTCCTTGAAGTTCAGAATAATTGGCATCTATAGGAACTCAGAATCCAGATAGTGTTATTGATTCTCCTAGTTAAGTATGTTGATTCTTGAACACAGCTACTTTATGAGTCTTGGCCGTAGCCCTTAGCACTTTGTTTTCCAGTATTACCACCGGATACATAAATGCCACAGACACATAACTGGGTGAACCTTTTCAGATTGTGACTCAGCTTTGCTAGAGTCCCCAATTAGAGGTGTCCAGGGTTCTTAAGCACACTCTTCTTTTTGCTTTGGACCTTGACTTTAACCGCTCAGTCTCAAGTTTTCACTTGACACCTTCACGCTACAAGCACATGGTTAGGGACAGCTTGGTTGAGCCGCTTAGGCCAGGATTTTATTCCTGTGGGCCCTCCTATCCACTGATGCTCAAAGCCTTGGATCCTTTTTATCTCCCTTGCCTTTTCGTTTAAAGGGGTATTGGCTTTTTCTGCTTGTTTTTCTTTTTTCTTTCTTTTTTTTTCTCTTTTTTTTTCGCATATATCCTTTTTTTCTGCAAACTTTTCACTGCTTTTTCTTGCTTTAAGAATCAATTTTATGATTTTTCAGATTATCAAATAACATTTCTCCTTTTCCCATCATTCTTTCAAGAGCCAACAATTTTAACATTCAT
>NC_029791.2:56830415-56832532 GCF_000816755.2 Arachis ipaensis
TATTTCATGGAGGAGGATGGAATGCTCTTGGTGCTCCACCCTTAGTTGTCCCATGTTGGAACTTAATTCTCCTAGGGAGTTGTTGATTTGCTCCCAATAGTTTTGTGGAGGAAAATGCATCCCTTGAGGCATCTCAGGGATTTCATGATGAGGAATTTCCTCATGCTCTTATCCATGAGTGGGATCTCTTGTTTGCTCCATCCTTTTCTTAGTGATGGGCTTGTCCTCATCAATGAGAATGTCTTCTTCTATGTCAATTCCAGCTGAATTGCAGAGGTGACAAATGAGATGAGAGAAGGCTAACCTTGCCATAGTAGAGGACTTGTCTGCCACCTTGTAGAGTTCTTGGGATATAACCTCATGAACTTCTACTTCCTCTCTAATCATGATGCTATGAATCATGATAGCCCGGTATATAGTAACTTCAGATCGGTTGCTAGTAGGAATGACTGAGCGTTAGATGAACTCCAACCATCCCCTAGCCACGGGCTTGAGGTCATGCCTTCTTAGTTGAACCGGCTTTCCTCTTGAATCACTCTTCCATTGAGCGCCCTCTTCACAGATGTCCATGAGGACTTGGTCCAACCTTTGATCAAAGTAGACCCTTCTAGTGTATGGGTGTGCATCTCCTTGCATCATAGGCAAATTGAATGCCAACCTTACATTTTCCGGACTAAAGTCTAAGTATTTCCCTCGGACCATTGTAAGCCAATTCTTAGGATCTGGGTTCACACTTTGATCATGGTTCTTGGTGATCCATGCATTGGCATAGAACTCTTGAACCATTAAGATTCCGACTTATTGAATGGGGTTGGTAAGAACTTCCCAACCTCTTCTTCGGATCTCATGTCGGATCTCCGGATATTCGCTCTTTTTGAGCTTAAAAGGGACCTCGGGGATCACCTTCTTCTTGGCCACAACTTCATAGAAGTGGTCTTGATGCACCCTTGAGAGGAATCTCTCCATCTCCCATGACTCGGAGGTGGAAGCTTTTGCCTTCCCTTTCCTCTTTCTAGAGGTTTCTCTGGCCTTAGGTGCCATAAATGGTTATGGAAAAACAAAAAGCTTTAGCTTTTACCACACCAAACATAGAAGGTTGCTCGTCCTCGAGCAAAAGAAGAAAGAAGAGAGTAGAAGAAGAAGAAATAGAGGAGATGGAGGGGGCTTTGTGTTTCGGCCAAGGGGGATGGGTAGTGTGTATGTTGTGTGAAAATGAAGGAGTGAAGATGGGTTTATATAGGAGTTGAGAGGGGGGTATGGTTCGGCCATTATGGGTGGGTTTGGGTGGGAAAGTGGTTTGAATTTGAATGGTGAGGTAGGTGGGGTTTTATGAAGGATAGATGTGAGTGGTGAAGAGAATGGTGGGATTTGATAGGTGAGGGGTTTTTGGGGAAGAGGTATTGAGGTAATTGGTGAATGGGTGAAGAAGAGAGAGAGAGGTGGGGTAGGTGGGGATCCTGTGGGGTCCACAGATCCTGAGGTGTCAAGGATTTCTCATCTCTGCACCATGTAGCGTGCAAAACGCCCCTTAATGCCAATCCTGGCATTAAACGCCAGGCTGCTGCCCATTTCTGGCGTTTAACGCCAGCTTCTTGCCCATTCCTAGCGTTAAACGCCAATCTGGTGCCCATTTCTGGCGTTAAACGCCCAGAATGCTATCCTTACTGGCGTTTAAACGCCAGTAAGTTTTTCCTCTAGTGTGTTCTGTTTTTCATTCTGTTTTTCCTTCTGTTTTTGCTTTTTCAATTGTTTTTGTGACTTCTCATGATCATCAACCTACAGAAAACATAAAATAACAAAAGAAAATAGAAATTTAACATAGATAAGTAAAAATTGAGTTGCCTCCCAACAAGCGCTTCTTTAATGTCAATAGCTTGACAGTGGCTCTCATGGAGCCTCACAGATGTTCAGAGCAATGTTGGAACCTCCCAACACCAAATTTAGAGTTTGAATGTGAGGGTTCAACACCAAACTTAAAGTTTGGTTGTGGCCTCCCAACACCAAACTTAGAGTTTGACTGTGGGGGCTCTGTTTGACTCTGTATTGAGAGAAGCTCTTCATGCTTCCTCTCCATGGTGACAGAGGGATATCCTTGAGCTTTAAACACAAGGGAGTCT
>NC_029791.2:56833634-56834701 GCF_000816755.2 Arachis ipaensis
CATTACAGAGAGAGGCATGAGGTTTATACTTGACCCTAGGTCACACAGAGCCTTCTCAAAGGTCATGGTGCCTATGTTACAAGGGTTGAGAATTTCCATGGCTCTTGTCTCTTCAGAGGTAATCTCTGCCTAGTCAAGTCATCCAGTTCTTTGATGAGCAATGGAGGTTCATCCTCCCAAGTCTCATTACCAAACAACTTGTCCTTTAGCTTCATGATTGCTCCAAGGTACTTAGTAACTTGCTCTTCAGTAATATCTTCATCCTCTTCAGAGGAAGAATACTCATCAGAGCTCATGAATGGCAGAAGTAAATTCAATGAAATCTCTATAGTCTCAGTGTGAGCCTCAGATTCCCATGGTTCCTCATCAGGTAACTCCATGGAGGCCAGTGGACGTCCATTGAGGTCTTCCTCAGTGGAGATCACTGCCTCTTCCTCCTCTCCAGGTTCGGCCATGTAAGACGTGTTTATGGCCTTGCACTCCCTTTTTGGATTTTCTTCTGTATTGCTTGGGAGAGTACTAGGAGGGAGTTCAGTAATTTTCTTACTCAGCTGACCCACTTGTGCCTCCAAATTTCTAATGGAGGACCTTGTTTCAGTCATGAAACTTTGAGTGGTTTTAATTAGATCAGAGACAATGGTTGCTAAGTTAGAGTGGCTTTGCTTAGAGTTCTCTGTCTGTTGCTGAGAAGATGATGGAAAAGGCTTGCTATTGCTAAACCTGTTTCTTCCACCATTATTGTTGTTGAAACCTTGTTGAGGCCTCTGTTGATCCTTCCATGAGAGATTTGGATGATTTCTCCATGAAGGATTATAGGTGTTTCCATAGGGTTCTCCCATGTAATTCACCTCTTCCATTGCTGGGTTCTCAGGATCATAAGCTTCTTCTTCAGAGGAAGCTTCCTTAGTACTGCCTGTTGCTGCTTGCATTCCAGACAAACTCTAAGAAATCATATTGAATTGTTGGGTCAATATTTTATTCTGAGCCAATATGGCATTCAGAGTATCAATCTCAAGAACTCCCTTCTTCTGAGTTGTCCCATTATTCACAGGATTCCTTTCAGAAGT
>NC_029791.2:56835705-56837366 GCF_000816755.2 Arachis ipaensis
AAGAAGGCATTGACTAGCTTTTCCCAAGAGTTCAGGCTTCAGGGAATAGCATAAGGAAAAAGCATAAGTCTATAGACTTCAGGGTCAACCCCATTAGTCTTGACAGTGTCACAGATTTGCAAGAATTCAGCTAGGAACTGATGAGGATCTTCCAATGGAAGTCCATGAAACTTGCAATTCTGTTGCATTAGAGAAACTAATTGAGGCTTAAGCTCAAAGTTGTTTGCTCCAATGGCAGGGATTGAGATGCTTCTCCCATAGAAGTCGGGAGTAAGTGTAGTAAAGTCACCAAGCACCTTCCTTGCATTATTGGCATTGTTGTTTTCGGCTGCTATTGTTTCTTCTTCCTTGAAAAGCTCTGTTAGGCCCTCTAAAGAGAATTGTGCTTTAGCTTCTCTTAGCTTTCTCTTCAAGGTCCTTTCAGGTTCAGTATCAGCTTGAACAAGTATGCCTTTATCTTTGCTTCTGCTCATATAAAAGAGAAGAGAACAAGAAAGTAGGGAATCCTCTATGTCACAGTATAGAGATTCCTTGAGTTGTCAGAGGAAAAGAAGAATAGAAGAAGGCGGTAGATAGAAGAGAATTCGAACATATAAAGAAGGAGGGAGTTCGAATTGTACCTTGAGGAGGAGTGTTAGTCCTTTAAATAGAAGGATGTGAGAAGAGGGGAAGAATTTTCAAAAATAAATTAAAAAGATTTTGAAATAATTAAAAGAAATTTTGAAAAATTGATTGATGATTTTCGAAAACTAAAATTGGGAAAGAAATTAAGTGATTTTTGAAAAAGATTTTGAAATTAGAAATCAAAAAGATATGATTGAGAGTTAATTTTGAAAAAGATGTGATTGAGAAGATATGATTGAGAGTTAATTTTGAAAAAGATGTGATTGAGAAGATATGATTGAGAGTTAATTTTGAAAAAGATGTGATTGAGAAGATATGATTGAGAGTTAATTTTGAAAAAGATGTGATTGAGAAGATATGATTGAGAGTTAATTTTGAAAAAGATGTGATTGAGAAGATATGATTGAAAAGATATGATTTGAAAAAGATTTGATTTTGAAAAATTATGAAGATTTGAAAAAAATTTGAATTAAAAACAAAATCTTCCCTCTAGTGTCCTTCTGGCATTAAACGCCCAGAATGGCATCCATTCTGGCATTTAACGCCCAAAATCCTACCTTTTTGGTCGTTAAACGCCCAACCAGATACCCTGGCTGGCGTTTAAACGCCAGTTTTCCTTCTTCACTGGGCGTTTTGAATGCCCATCTTTTTCTGTTTGATTCCTCTGCTGAATGTTCTGAATCTTCAATTCTATGTATTATTGACTTGAAAAGACACAATTTTGAAAATATTTTTGAATTTTTAATGATGAAAAACAATCAAAATACAACTAATCTTAGGAAACTCAAATCAAACAATGCATGCATGACGCCAAACTTAAAAATTTTCATATAAGAGACACTAACAAATTGAGAATGCATATGAGAAACAACAAAACACACAAAACAAGAGAATTTAAAGATCAGAGCATTGAAATCATCAAGAACAACTTGAAGATCAATGAAGAACATATTGCATGTATTCGAAAAATGCAAGAAGAATAAAAACATGCAATTGACACCAAACTTAAAAATTGATACTAGACTCAAACAAGAAAC
>NC_029791.2:56837414-56867419 GCF_000816755.2 Arachis ipaensis
CCAGCTTTTGTGCCAGTTTGGGCGTTTAACTCCAGCTTTTGTGCTAGTTTTGGAGTTAAACGCCAGAATTCTTGAGCTGACTTGCAACGCCTGTTTGGGCCATCAAATTTCAGGAAAAGTATAGACTATTATATATTTCTGGAAAGCCCAGGATGTCTACTTTCCAACTCAATTGAAAGCGCGCCAATTGGGCTTCTGTAGCTCAAGAAAATCCACTTTGAGTACAGGGAGGTCAGAATCCAACAGCATCTGCAGTCCTTTTTCAGCCTCTGAATCAGATTTTTGCTCAGGTCCCTCAATTTCAGCCAGAAAATACCTGAAATCACAGAAAAATACACAAACTCATAGTAAAGTCCAGAAATATGATTTTTAAATAAAAACTAATAAAAATATAATAAAAACTAACTAAAATATATTAAAAACATACTAAAAACAATGCCAAAAAACGTATAAATTATCTGCTCATCAGGCATTTTCTCTTCTTAGTCATATATTGTTTTGGTTGCTTGAGAACAAACAACATTTTAAGTTTGGTGTTGTGATGCATGAGCATCTTATACCCTTTTGCGTATCATTTTCCAATTAATTTTAGTTAGATTTTGTTTAGTTTTGCTTGATTTTAGAGCAAAAATTCTCTTTGGATGCTACTTTGAGTTGTTTTAGTGTTTTTATGATTTCAGGTGAAATTCGGAGTAATTTGGCAGAGTTTGGAGCAAAAAAATAGAAAAGCTGACAGAACCCCCATGTGCGCGAAATGCCCAGCTGGCATTTAGCGCCAGCAGGGGATACAAGCATGCACGAGCCTGCCCCCTTTGGGGCGTCAAACACCCGAATTGGTGTTTAACGCCAGCAGCAGTCCGAATTCACTCTCTCATTGGACTTCTCTAGTGGATCTAGCATTTATTATTAGTTAGATTTTATTTTCTTGTTGTAATTTTTATTTACAAACAATATCTTTTAGTTTTAGGGTTTATTATTTTATTTTATTTTATTTCCATTTCAAATTACGTTAGTATATAAGGAATAAGATCCACCCTTGAGAGGGCATCTTGGATCAGATGGCACACTTTTGGAAGAACTTTGTATTCTCTATAAGTCATGAGCAACTAAACCTCTCGGTTAAGGTTAGGAGCTCTATTTATTTCTATGAATTAGAACTATTATTCTTGTATTTTAATTAATGTACTAATTCAATTCTAAGAATTATTTTCGGTCTTAATCTTATGAATTTGGGTGGAAAGAGAGTATGGTTGTTATTCTACATGAGTTCTTGTGATTCTCGAGAGAGTTATCTCACTTGAACTACAACTTGAAAACAAATTTCTCCTAAATCGCTAATTACATGAACTAATTGGGATATGTGAGATATAATCCTGTTAGCTTTGGTTAATCAGGGTTTTCGTGGCCATAAACTAGTTTTTGAACTTAACTCTCTAATCGGAATTAAGTGACCATGAGAGTGGCGGTTAATGAAGGTTAGAGGAAACTAAATCACTAAGAGATTAGAGTTTAGTTAATTACAGTTTGCCATGTAATGAATCATGCATTATTAAAATAATTGGTAAGAACTTTTAATCCAGAAAAGTAAACAACTCCGAAGCCTTAACTGTTTTTATACCAAACCCTTATTTGCTTTCTTTATTTGCTTATTTATTGTTTCATGCGAATTGACTTACCAACCCCTTTTTTTATTTGCCTAACTAAGTCCAAGCTGACAACCAATGTTTGCTAAGTCCGACAATTCTTGTGGGATCGACCCTCACTCACCTGAGGTATTACTTGGATGACCCGGTGCAGTTGCTGGTTAAGCTGTGCGAAATCTCTTTTCGCGAATCACTTTTCTATTTTAATTAATGTACTGATTCAATTTCAAGGATTGTTTTTGTTCTTAATCTTATGAATCTGGGTAAAACGAGAGTATGATCCTTATGCTACATGAGTTTTTGTGATTCTCGAGAGAGTTATCTCGTTTGAACAACAGATTGAAAATAAATTTCTCCTAAATTACTAATTACATGAACTAATTGGGATATGTGATATATAATCCTGTTAGCTTTGGTTAATTAGGGATTTTATGGCCATAAACTACTTTTTGAACTTAACCCTCTAATCGGAATTAAGTTACCATGAGAGTGGCGGTTAATGAAGGTTAGAGAAAACTAAATCGCTAAGAGATTAGGGTTTAGTTAATTACAGTTTTCCATGGAATGAATCATGCATTGTTAAAATAGTTAGTAAGAACTTTTAATTCGGAAAAGTAAACATCTCCGAAACCTTAACTGTTTTCTCTCACTGCTTTTACACCAAACCTATTATTGCTTTCTTTATTCTCATATTTATTGTCTTATGCGAAATTTCAACCATCAAATCCCCTTTTTGTTCGCCTAACTAAGCCAATTAGATAACCATTGTTGTTCAGCCCGACAATCCTCGTGGGATCGACCCTCACTCACCTGAGGTATTACTTAGATGACCCGGTGTACTTGCCGGTTAAGCTGTGAGAATTCTAAATTTCCCGCACCAATCATTATTCATCATATACTACCATGTCCACCCACCTTCGGCGACTCACGTCCACCGCTTTTGGCTTCGGCAACATTGTAGCGCCGTCGCACTCCTCTCATCTCTTCTTTGTTCTATCATTTTTTATTTTACTTGTAATTTCTGTTTTGGTAGTTTTAATACCTTAGTTTGATTATTGCTGCTGAGTACTAACATGATGCTATGTTAGCATCGTTGTTGTTAAAATTCATTGTTATATTTCTTTATTGAGATTATAATTTGTTGCTTGGTATTGAATTCTTCATGCTTAATAATTGTGCATACCAAGTGCTTGTAAATTACCTTCAAAGCATTATAAATCTTTTGAATTGCATTTTTTGGCCACCATGTGATTTAAATTCTTTAACCATGACTAGGCAATTTTTTTATGGTTGATGATATGCATTTATCTTGATGCATTGTGTTATTTGATCATATGCATCCATATTAATTGTTGCTTTGCTTACCAGCTTATGCTTATGCCTTAATGATATGCTAAACTTTATTTGCTTCATTATGTGCGCTACACATATTTTAAACCATTCATTTTGGCATAATGCATGATTTGTGAAGTTGGATTGTGAGCTTGCCTATTCTTAACTGTCTGAAAACTTTTCAAGTCTGGGGAACATGCTTGCTATGTACATGACAACTAACTCTTTTTCCACTAACCTCTTTTATTTTCATAAGTACATAGCAACCATGCTTCCTTACTTTTTGGTCAACTATGCAACTGATTTGGATTGATTTTATTGATTGGAGTGCGATCTTTTCATGGTTTTGCTTTGTAATTTCCTTCACACATCCAATCAATTCCCTTTCCTCCTTCCGCTTCACAAATACTTGGTTACTCGCCTAAGTTCTTATGCTTCTTGTTGATTGCTTGTTGCTTTAACTTGCATATTAATATTTTAAGCATCTTAGGCGCATTAAAATAAGTGAATATATGTGTATTTTGTGCAGTTGTGACATAGCTTTTAAATGTTAGTGTGTGAGTTCTAAACCGTGTATAACTTAAAATTCACACACTATTTTCATCAATATCACAAACTGATTAACTCATTTCATTTTAGTGATTATTACCTCATTCCAACAATCTATGCTTCCTTATTTTCGAATTTACTCGTCTTACTATAGTCTGTTTTATATTTTTCAAGATGAGTCATCAAAAACAAAAAGGAAGCAAAAGAATAATGGATAGCGAAGCGAGAAACCTCCTCCTCACCTACAGCAGCTGGATGATCCACCAGCTGAAGGTGACAATCCGTAAAGTCTCCGTATCCCTTGGCTCATCATTGAATGCACGAGGACCATGCAAACTTTTAATTGTGAGGAGGTCATCTGACCAAGTCGGCTTATTTTGGGTAAAAAATTCTAATCCCAACACTTTTATGTTTCAATTTTTTTGCTATTACTTTGTCTTTTAGAATTCTTAGTTGCATTTTTCTTGGTTTGTATATATTTTAGAGCTCTATTTGCATTTTTTTTCTAGTTTATTGTATTTCTTTTTATATATACATATATATAAAGAGCTTAGTCAAAATAATGAAAATTCTAAGACTATTGTGTTATAGGACATTCCAAAATTGATTTGAGATAAAATATTTTTCATTAAACTGGCTTGATCTATATTGTGGAACATGGTTTTTGAGATAAAACACACAACCTTGTGAGTTTTGAGCCTCAATGTGTGGTTACATCGTATTAACCACTATTTTTATTCTTGTGTGTTATTCTCTTTTTATGATTGTAATCTTTGATTTGTTTGATTCTTTATATCTATTATTCTGTGTATGAATGCATTTGTGATTGAGGCTGTTATTTCATTGTAGCTCACTTACCCATATAGCCTTACCCTTTTATCTACCTTTGTTAGCCAACTTTGAGCCTTATTAATTCAATTTTATTCTTTATTTTAACACATCACTACCCTTAAGTGAAAAATAATAAATGTCCTTAATTTGGATTTTTGATTAGTTTAGGCTAGTGAGAGTGTGCATTATCCAAGTGTGGGAAATTTTGGGAATATTGGTAGAAAGAAAAAAGGGATTTTTGTATTTTTGTTAAAATTTTGATAATTGGGTACATACACATGCATTGAATATTGAACCACATGCATTAATCTTTTGAAAAAAAATTGAGTATATATTATGTTTTAAAAGAAAAAAAGAAAAAGAAAAAGAAATGAGAAAATAATAAAAAGGGGACAAAGGTTACCCCAAAAGAAAAGTATGAAGAAATAAATGCATTTGTGATGTGAATTGAAAAGAATGCATGAGTGTGTGAAAAAGTGAATAATGGATAGTTAGGATGCATTTAAATTGAATAGGTTATTGTAGGTTAGGTAAACGTTTAAGCTGATCAAAGATTCAATTTCAAGTCCACTTAGCCAAATACAATCTCACCTTTACCCTAACCCCATTACAACTTTGAAAAAATCTTTATGATATTTGTATGCATATATTGAATAATTATTGATTTTTAGACGAAAAATAAGTCTTAGAATTCAAGATTAGAAGAGAATTGAGTGAATCAATCCTATACACTTGAGCGATTAAAGAGCATACAGATTCAGTAAGGGATTCGTTTACTCAATTCTATGTTTCCACCTATTATGATCTTTTATATTGCAAGTTCATTAAACTTTTTAAAACTTGAATCAATTGTGGAGTTGATTTGATTATCATCATTATTTTTTCCCTTCTTGCTTATCAATGCTCTTAGACTTTGATTTGCTTTTAACTAAGTGAGTTTACATAGGATAGAGTAGGTAAAGTGTATTTAGATAGATTGCACATAATAAGTGTTGACATCTCTTGATCTTGTCTTTCTTGATGTTTAGCATGAAGACATGCTATTGTTTAAGTGTAGAGAGGTTGATAAACCAGAATGTTATGATAAATTTTGGGTTGAATTAAGTGAATTTTATCAACTTATCTTGTATTTATTCATTGGAATAGCATAGCTTTGTGATTTTTACCTAATTGTGCTTAATGATTAAACATATGCTTTTTAGGCTTGAAAATTGCTAAATTTAATTCACTTTAATTCCATTCGATGCAAACATTGGATTGAAGAAGTGAAGAAAAAGCATGCAAAGTGGAGAATTCATGAAGAAATGAAGTTTTGGAGCATTTCATAGTCATGCGTACGCATGCCTCATGCTTGGATTTTTGCACTCGAAATTTGACTAAAATTTTAGACTTCAATGAATTAGTACATGCATCAAAACTAGATTTGTGTGATCTCAATCCATAATTGATCATATATTCGTTTTCTGGAATTGATTAGTACTACTATAATAGTCAAAAGATATCTGTCATCACCGTTAGAATTTGGAAAATATGCATGTTAATTATACAGAAAGAAGTTCCAACACTATTATTTGAATTACAAACTTATTTTGACCTATTAATGTTTGTAATAAGAAATTTACATATCTATGCATACATATTAGATATAAGTGACAAACTTATTTTTACCTATGGATATATATTTGACAAACACAAAATCGTTAGACAATTAATAGAAAGTATTCTTTTCTTTCTTTAGAAATTGGAGCTAAAAATTCAACCTCCAAAAGTTGCATATTCTTTGAGCTATGTAAAATTACTTGCTAAAAATGCAGCGTATATTACTTAAACTCCAAGAAAGTTATCCCCTAAAGCCATCACATTATACATATAAGCTACACTACATATATGTGTTGCTGCATTTGGTGACACTAAATAAGATTTAACCATTAAGTTCCACAATCTACAAAAACTAAGAGAGAGCACAAAACAGTCATTTAATAACAATGTAGAGTAAGATGGCTTAAAGCTTTAAACACACCAATACTAACTGCTGGCAACTCTTGTGAAAACCACTAATTCTCAAATCCTGGAATCCCAAACAGTTGAACACAGAAAAATCTCAAATATTAAGTATTTTTCCAATAAAAGAGCATCAACATATAAGTGTTTCAGTTAAAGAGTGTATTTCTATATCAACTTTGCACAAGTTATGACAGAGCCCAGAATCCCATCTTCATATCCAAGCCACCAAGCAGCTAATGTCAATTTCAGCTTACTATACTCAAATATTGACAACAATAATCAAAACAAATATTGACAAACAACAAAATTTACTTAATAAGAAATAGAAAGGGAGACAAAAAACCAGTTAGGAAATTTGGTTTACCTCAGCGGATTTTTCTGGACCATCTGATCGTTCAGCAAAAGCACTTGTTACTTGAAAACTACAAATACACAGAATAAACTAATGAGCTACTGCTAGGGTTTTTTTTGGGGGGGGGGGGAAGAGCTTCGTCTGAGAGAGTGAGAATTGAAAGGAGAAGGAGGCTACTGGACGTCTGGCTTTCCCATTTTTTTATACAATTTTTTTTTAATTTTTAGTAAGAATCATTATATAAATTTATAAATTTCAGAAATTAAATAAATTATTAATTTATTTATCGTCTAATCAAGATTTATACGACAATTGTTTCACTAAAAAATCATAAACATGAATATTGAAAGTATATACAAATTTTCATTAATAAAGTGAAAAAAAATATAAACACAAATCTTAAGTGATTCTCTACACAAAAATATTAAGTTCATAAAGGTTGTTAATTATCACCGTTTAAATCAGCCGTTGGTTCGGTATACATATCGTCATCATCTAAACCATTAGCTTCCTCTTCCATAACGTTGACATTACAACATTTCCGCTTCTTCTTAGATGGTTGTCCTGAGCCTATATTGGTTTGATGCACATACAGATTGCTACTTTTAGCTACACTTGACTGAGGTTGCTTGTTACCTTCGTCTGCAGCCTTGTAAGATGAATACAATCCCATAATAATGTCATGTGTCTCTTCAAATCTTTTTGGGACTTTAGCTACAACAGCAGCCAATTGTTTAGAAAACTACACCATCAACGCACTTTGACAACTAATAACAATAGCATCCCTGGTGAACTGATGCGTGAGCATCTTATACCCTTTTTTCTATCATTTTTCAGTTGTTTTTAGTTATATTTTCTTTAGTTTTACTAGATTTTAGTTCAAAATTTCCTTTTGAATGCTACTTTGAGTTGTTTTAGTATTTTTATGATTTTAGGTGAAATTCGTAGCAATTTGGCGGAGTTTGGAGCTAAATAGAAGAAAGCTGTCAGCACCCTCCTTGGGCGCTAAACGCCCAATTGGAATTTAGCGCCAGCAGAGGACTCAGAGCCAACAACGTTGCACTCCCCTTTGGGTGTTTAATATCCAATCTGGCGTTAAACACCAGTAGCCAGTCCGAATCACACTCATTTGAGTCTCTGAAGTGGATTTAGCACTTATTAGTTTTATTTTATCTTCTTTTTGTAATTGTTATTTATAAACAATATCTTAGGTCTAGAATTTATTATTAAGTCAGTATATAAAGAAAAAGATCACTTGTATTCTGGAACTTCTTCTTTCCGCACGTTTTCAGAACCCTATTTTCTCTGTAAGTTATGAGCAACTAAACCTCTTGGTTAAGGTTAAGAGCTCTGTTTATTTCTATGGATTAGAACTATTAGTCTTCTATTTTAATTAATGTTTTTATTCAATTATAAGGATTGTTTTCATTCTTAATCTTATGAACTGGGTGGAACGAGAGTATGACCCTTTTCTACATGGGTTCTTGTGATTCTTGAGAGAGTTATCTCGACTTGAACTACAACCTGAAAACAAATTCCTCCTAAATTTCTAGTTACATGAACTGATTGGGATATGTGACATATAATCCTATTGGTCTTGGGTAATTAGGGTTTTTGTGGCGTTAAACTAGTTTTCTGAACTTAACCTTCTAATCGGAATTAAGTGACCACGAGAGTGGTGGTTAATGATGGTTAGAGGAGGCTAAATCACTAAGAGATTAAGGTTCAAACATTTATGGTTTGCCATGGAATAAATCATGCATTGTTAAAATAGTTGGTAAGAACTTTTAATCCGGAAAAAGTAAACATTTCCAAGACCTTAACTATTTTCTCATTCTATTTTCACACCAACTGTTTATTGCTTTCTTCACTTGCTTATTTACTATTTTATGCGAATTGACTCACCAAACCCTTTACCTGATTCGCCTAACTAAGTCCAACCAGACAACCATTGCTTGCTCAATCCGACAATCCTTGTGGGATCGGCCCTCACTCACCTGAGGTATTACTTGGATGACCCAATGCACTTGGCAGTTAAGTTGTGCGAAATCCTAATTTGCGCACTAAGTTTTTGGAGTCGTTGCTGGGGATTGTTTGTGATTAACAACTACTAGTTGTCTTGTTGCTTAGATTAGGTATTTTTATTAGTTTTTGTTTATTTACTTGTCCTTTTTGTTTTTGGTTTTTAATTTTATTTATCTTTCTTTATTTTTGAATTTTGCCCTATTTATTTTTCTTTAATTTCTAATTTTAAGTTTGGTGTCCCTTTAGTGTTTTTTCTTTCATTTAAATTTCGAAAAGTTTGAGTCTTGTTCTTTTTTATTTTAAAAAATTTTTAGGGTTTTCCTCTTTTTAGTTTTCAAAATTTTAAGTTACTTTTCATTCTTAATTTTCGGATTCCTTTTTGTTTGCTTGCTTTAATTTATTTTACTTCTTATTTTTTTTAGATATCTCACTGGGAGCTCTCTATAATTTGACATAGAGACTCTCACTCTTTCTTTGTTTCTTGTTTGCTTATGAGCAGGAACAGGAATAAAGAACCCCTTCTTGAGTTTGATCCTGAAACTGAGAGGACCTTGAGGCGGCGTTTGCAACAAACCAAAACTTACAAAACAGGAGAGAATCTCAAGGAAACTTTTGAGAAGGAAGCTGAGGAGCTCACCATGGACCCTAATGGAGGAAATCTGAATGCTAATGAGCATGCAAAGATGACTCTGATCTCTTACTGCCCTCACTCCTGATTTTACGGGCGCAACATTACAGCACCTGCAATTGGTGCTAATAATTTTGAGATGAAGCCTCAACTGATCACTCTGGTGTAGCAAAATTGTCAGTTTCATGGACTCCCGCAGGAGGACCCAAACTTGTTCATCTTTAACTTCTTGCAGATTTGTGACACTATGAAGACGAATGAGGCGAACCCTGAGGTTTACAAGCTTATGCACTTTCCTTTTGCTGTGAGGGACAGTGCAAAACAGTGGCTTGATTCTCAGCCCAAGGAGAGCCTAGACACGTGGGACAAGGTGGTCACAGAATTTCTGACCAAATTTTTTCCACCTCAGAAGCTGACTAAGCTTAGGGTAGATGTCCAGACCTTCAGGCAGAAAGATGGAGAGTCCCTATATGAAGTCGAGGAGAGATACAAGCTGATGATCAGGAAGTGTCCCCCTGACATGTTTTCTGACTGGACTAGACTGTAGATCTTTTCTGATGGCCTCTCTGAGATAGTCAAGATGTCACTGAATAACTCTGTAGGTGGTTCACTACACATGAAGAAGACACCTGAAGAGGCTATTGAGCTTATTGAGATGGTTACCAACAACCAGTATCTGTACACTTCTGAAAGGAACCCTGTGAACACAGGGACTACTCAGAAGAAAGGAGTCTTGGAGGTGGACACACTGGACACCATCTTAGCTCAGAACAAGCTCATGTCCCAGTATATTAATATGATCTCTCAACACTTGACTGGGATACAAGTTTCAACTGTTAACACTCAAGATGCATCCTATGACATGACTGGGAGCTATACTAAAGGGAACGAGAGTGGCTATGCTCAACCCACCACTAAGCAAGTAAATTATATGGGAAATTCCTCTATAAATTCCAATAATGATCCTTATGCTAATACTTTCAATCATGGATGGAGGAATAATGAGCGGATATTTCATACACTTTTTGGCATCATTTTCTTAGTGTTTTCAGTATGTTTTGTTAAGTTTTATCATGTTTTAGTAGGTTTTAATATAAAATTCACTTTTTGGATGATACTTTGAGCTTTTATATTTTTCTTATGATTTTATGTGAATTTTGGTGAATTTGGCAAGTTTGGCCAAAAGTCTGATTTAGAGGCAAGGAAAGCATAGCAGATGCTGTCAGAATCTGATCTCCATGCATTCAAACGAGCATTTTTGGAGCTATAGAGGTTCAAATGACGCGTTCAAAATGGCGTTGGAAAGCTAACTTCCAGAGCTTTCTAGCAATATATAATGGTTTATACTTTTCTTCATATTGGACTGCTCAAATTGGGTGTTGAACACCCAAACTACCCCCTTTCTAGCATTCAACGCCCCAAAGGGACTCAAGCAAGCGTTGTATGCCCAAATCCAGCATTCAACACCCCAAGGGGAGCAAGGAAGTAGCAAGGAAACTCCCTAATGGGCGTCCAATACCCACTCCTTCAAGTTAGAAGCCAAGCTCAGCCCAGACACTCTCCAAGCGGGCCTAGAAGTGGATTTTCACATCATTTTACTTAGTTTACACCATTTTTGCAATTCTTAATTATTAGTTTAGTATAAATAGAAGTAAGATCACTCTTGTTAGAAACTTTTGACCTTAAATCTCTTTTACCACATTCAAACTACACACTTTATTCTCTGTATAGTATGAGCAACTAAACCTCCTAGGTTAAGGTTAGGAACTCTGCTAATTCCTATGAATTAATACAATTACTTTTCTATTCCAATGAATGTTTGATTCTATTCTATGATGCATTGTTGTTCCTCATCCTTATGAATCTTGATTCCACATGAGTTCTTACGAGTCCTGAACCGGATAGTATTGAGCTACAGCTTGATGATGCATCACAGGTTCCAACAGAATTATCTGGATTAACTGGGGTATGTGACATAAAACCTTGTTAGTCAGGGATTATTGAGGTTCCTATGGCTCTAAGGGCTAGAACCATAAGAGTAGCAGTCTCTGATCCAGAAGATTCAAACTTGTTTGTGGCATTTTGATTAGGATCACCAAAGGGATTGACTTCCACACGCTTCACTTTCTCCCAGATTGATCTAGTTTGTTTGGATGTTTGGTCTGGACTTGAAGAGATTAATGACCACGACCCATGGCTTAATCACTTACAACCTTGCCATTGAAGGAATCATTCATCATTGAAGTAGAGAGTATGACGTATTAATTCAGAAGATGAAGCACCTCCAAAGCCTTAACTACTGCTAATTACTATCTCTACGTTCGATTGTTACTACTTGTTTATGCGCCTACAACAAACAACAACTATCCTTTTTTTGCCTGAATAAGATCTGCAGAAAAACCACAGCTTGCTCAATCCAGCAATCCTTGTGGGATTCGACCCTCACTCACCTGAGGTATTACTTGGATGACCCGGTGCACTTGCCGGTTCAGTTGTGCGAGTTTTAAATTTCACGCACCAAGTTTTTAGCGTCGTTACCGGGGATTATTTGTGATTGAAAAATTAATGGTTGTCTTGCTCCTTAGATCAGGTACTTTTTACTATTTTTCTCTTTGTGTTCTTATTTTCTTCTTTAACATTTTTTGAAAAAAAAAAAACCTTCTCTATCTTTAATCATCTTTTTCTTTTGTTTGAAGTCTGGTGTCAATTTTTTTTAGGTTAGTGTCACTTTGGTTTTTGTTCTTTTCTTGAGTCTGTTTGAAAAATTGTTCTTACTTTTCTTTCTTGGTGTTTGAATTGTTCTTGCTATTTTTCTTGTTTAATTTTAAAATTTTTAAGTTTGGTGTCTTTTGGTATTTTTCCTTTGAGTTTTTCAAAAATTTGTGTCTTTGATCTTTAAATTCTTTAAGTTTGGTGCCCTTTAGTGTTTGTCCTTTTTAATTTTCGAAAACTTAGTGTCTTTAATTTCAAAAATTCTTTAAAATTTGTGTCTTTTAGTGTTGTTCCTTTTTAAATTTTCGAAAAGTGTGTCATTTAATTTCAGTTGTCTTTTTGTTTTTGTTTAATTTTCTTGTTTATCTTCTATTTCAAATCTTTATCTTATCTTTTTGTTTGATTTTCAAATTTGTCATCTTATCTTTCTTTTAATTTTAAATTTTAAAAGTTTAGTATTTTGAGAGTTTCTCTTTCTATTGAATTTTAATTTTAAAATCTTATTTTATCTTTTCTCTCTCTTTTGACTTCTTTCTAATTTTTGAATTTCAATATTTTTCTTTGACTTTCTCTTTTTAATTTAAAAACTTTTCAAAATCTTTCCATGACTTTCTCTTTCTAAACTTTTTAAAATCAAATCTTTCCTCTTGAAAATTTTTAAATCTTATCTTACCTTGTTTGAATTTTCTCTTCAAATTTAATTTTTTAAATCTTTTATTAACTCTTTTTTTTCAATTTTCAAAACTTTTCAAAATCAAATCTTCTATTTTATTTTCAACTCTTTTTCTCTATCTCCAAATCTTTTTAATTAGTTATTTGTTTCATCTTATTTCAATTTTAAAAGTATAGTATCTTCCTAATCTTTCCCTCTTTTCTTCATTCGAAAATATTCTAACCAATTCTCTCTCATCTTTTTCGAAAATCTCTTGCTTCTCTCTCTCTCTTCAATTTCGAAAATTTCTCTTTTCTTTCCCTCTCTATTTTGGAAAACTTCTCTTCTTTTTAAAAGACATCTTCTTTTCTTTTCTTCATCTATCTTTCTAACAAAGGACCTCTATACTCTGACATAGAGCATCCTTTCTTTTTCTCTTCTTAGTTTCTTTCTTCTTGTTTATGAACAGGAGTAGGGATAAAGAACCTCTCTTTGATCTGGATCCTAAACATAAAAAGACTCTGAGAAGGTGTCTACAACAAGCTCAAGCTAGCAGATCCGTAAGGAATCTAACAGGAGCCCTAGAACAAGAAGCTGAAGAAACAACAATGGCAGCTAATCCAGACAATGGAGGTGACACAAGAAAGGTCCTAGGATTTTATACTACACCCAATTCTGACTTCTATGGGTGCAGCATCTCTATTCCTGCCATTGGGATAAACAACTTTGAGTTGAAGCCTCAACTGGTCACTCTGGTACAACAAAACTATCAGTTTCACAGACTTCCACAGGAAGATCCAAACAAGTTCCTATCTGACATTTTGTAGATATGTAACACTGTCAAGACTAATGGAGTAAATTCAGAAGTCTACAAGCTCATGCTCTTTCCTTTTGATGTAAGAGATAGAGCAAGGGTATGGCTGGATTCTCAGCCTAAGGAAAGCCTAGATAGTTGGGAGAAGGTGGTCAATAGATTCTTGACCAAGTTCTTTTTACCTCAAAAGCTGAGCAAGCTTAGGGTGGAAGTACAAATCTTCAGAGAAAAAGAGGGTGAATTCCACTATGAAGCTTAGGAAGGATACAAGCAATTAATCAGGAGGTGTCCTCCTGACATGATCTCAGATTGGACCATGTTAGACATTTTCTATGATAGTCTATCTGAGATGTCCAAGATGGAATTGGACCACTCTGCAGGTGGATCCCTCCACTTGAAAAAAAAAATGCTTGAAGAGGCGCAAGAGCTTATTGACATGGTTGCTAATAACCAACACATATACACTTTTGAAAGGAACACTGTGAACAATGGGGCTACTCAGAAGAGAGGCGTCCTAGAGGTAAGTACCTTAGATGCCATCTTAACTCAAAATAAGCTCATGTCCCATCAGATCAACATGATCACCCAACACTTGAGTGGGACGCAGAGTTCAGAGGCCTACTACCTAGAGACGGCCTATGAGGTGGACACAAGCGATAACTCCTGGGCCACCATAGAGAAAGTGAACTACATGAGAAACTCCTCTAGAAACTCCAACAACAATTTCTATTTGAATACCTTCAATCAGGGATGGAAGAACCACCCCAACTTTGGGTGGAGAGACTAGCAGAAGCCCTAACAAGGCTTCAATAATAATCAGAATGGAATGAACTAAAATCTGTTCAATAATAAACCATTCGAAACTTCTCAGTAATAATTGGAAACACCCAGGCAAAGCCTCTCTGACTTGGCTGCCATGGTCTCCAACCTCTCCATTCATAGTTTCATAATAGAGACTAGGTCCTCCATTAGGAACCTAGAAATACAGATTGGTCAGCTGAGCAAGAGGATCCTATAGATCCCTTCTAACACTCTTCCAAGTAACACAGAAGTGAATCCAAAGGAGGAGTGCAAGGCCCTCATTATAGAGGTATTGACCGAACCCAAGGAGGAGCCTGCTATTGAAGAGCTCAAAGAAATCAAAGCTCATGAGGAGACTGATGGTATCACCTTGCACGCCCCTTTGCTGGAAGAAGAATCTGAAGAATACTCTTCTTCAGAAGAGGATGAGGAATCCAAGAAAGAGCAAATCACTCGGTACCTGGCAATCCTCAGGAAACTAAAGGCCAACTTCCCTCATACAGAGGCATTGGAGGAAGAAGATGAGCCTATGATACTGGCCAAGGAGTGTAGTACCTTGGTCTAGAAGAAACTTCCTCAGAAGCTACCGGATCCTAGAAGCTTCCTGATTCCCTGTACTATAGGGATCATCACTTTTGAGAAGGTACTATGTGACCTGGGCTCAAGCATCAATCTGATGCCTTTGTCTGTAATGAAGAGGCTAGGAATTCTAGAGGTGCATTGTGCAACAATCTCACTGGAGATGGCAAACAAGACCCTAAAAAGGGCGTATGGTATGTGAAGAACGAAACTCTCGCGCGATCTAGAATTTTCACAAATAAATTCGCATTGTAAGTATAGCTTCTAGACCGACAAGAATTCCTTTCTTACAAAAGTTTTGGTTGTCACTTAAACAACCCCAATAAAAATTTATAACCGAAGTATTTAAACCTCGGGTCGTCTTCTCAAGGAATTACAGGGAAGTATGACTTATTATTAGCTATGGAAAAGGTAGAATTTTGGGTTTTTAAAATAGGGAACAAGTAATTTGAATGGCAAGAAAAATAAATTAATAATAATAAAATCTCTTGGCAAGGTATAAGAATTTAGAATTTTTATCCTAGTTATCCTTATCAGATGTGATGAGAATTGGGTTTTAATCCCACTTAATTAAGTCAAGTGGACTAATTAGCTTGATCCTCAAGTCCTAGTCAATCCCTGTGGGAAGACTAGCTTTAGAGCGATCTAGATCAATTAGTAATCTGCCAATTTTAACCACTGCTGAGTTTGACAACTCAAGTGTTACCAATTACTTAACCAAAGTCAAAAGGAAGAAAATATCTAAATTAAATTAAAAGTATCCATATAAATAAAGCAAAATAAAGTCAAATCTAAAATACCTCAAAATATATTAAATATAAAACCAATCTAAACAATAAGAGTTCATAAATCAATTTGAGAAAATAAATAAAAAGAACATTAAACCTGGAAATTGAGAAGGAATAGTCCTAAATCCCTTAAGAGGAATCCTAATCCTAAATACTAAGAGAGAGGAGAGAACCTCTCTCTCTAAAAACTACATCTAAATTATGAAAGGTGAATAATGGAAGATCCCTCTCTGAATGGATGCATTCCCCCACTTTAGAGCCTCTAGTATGTGTTTCTAGACTTGGATCTGGGCCAAAAAGGGTTTCAGAAATTGCTGGGGGCATTTTCTGCAGTTTCTGCACGTAGCGTCTGTCACGCGTGTGGGTGGGTCACGCGTTCGCGTCATCTGGAGTTTTTCCTAGTCACGTGTACGTGTCAGTTATGCGTCCGCGTCGTATGCGTTCTGCTCAAGTCACGCGTCCGCGTCGTCCATGCGTTCGCGTCACTGCCTTCTCTTCAAAACTCCATTTTTATGCTTTCCTTCCATTTTTGTATGTTTCCTTTCTGTCCTCTAAGCCATTCCTGCCCTATAAAACCTGAAAATACTTAACACACAAATTACGGCATTGAATGGTAATAAGGGATAGTTAATTTTAATATTAATAAAGCATAGGAAACATGTTTTCATAAATCTCATAAAATGAGGAAGGAATGGTAAAATCATGCAATTTATATGAATAAGTAGGTGAAGACTTGATAAAAATACTTAATTTCAGTACAAGATGCATCATAAAATAGGGGTTTATCAACCTCCCCACACTTACACAATAGCATATCCTCATGCTAAATCCAAGAGAAAGAGTAAGGTAAAGTGGTGGAATTTCATGCAATGCAATCTATTCTAAATGCTACTACCTGAATGAATCATGCAATTCTAATTATCATCCACCTATGTATATATAAAGCTTTACATGTGGTTAGTTTGCTTCGTATTTTCAAGGAATCATATATGTACAAGTAAGGCCAAACCAAATTAAAACATGTTCACAATTGAGTTGGGTTAAAATATTTCACAAACTTGCAAGACAATTAATCAATTTAAATATGGATATATGGAAATGAGCTATTGAACCCTCACTGGATTTGTGTTTACTCTCTAGTCACTCAGTGTTTGGGGTTAATCACTCTATTCTTTTCTATTCATACTTTTCAAAACTTTGTTCTCCATCTAACCAATCAACAAATATTGAATACAGGCATACAAAAATCATGAGGTCTTTTTCAAGGTTGTAATAGGGCCAAGGTAAAGGTAAGGGTATACGTATAAGGCTAAGTGAGCTAACAAAGTGAATCCTTGATTAGTCTAAGATTTCACCTAACATATACATATTTTATATAATTTAAAATGCTTTACCTAGCTATCCAAACTTTTCTCACTTTTGTGTTACATGATCATGTATTGAATTTACTTTTGAATTTTGTCCTATGTGCATTGATTCTTTTATTTTGCATTAGGGGTAATTTTTTTTTGTATCCCCTTATTTAATTACTTAAAAGTTTTTTTTAATGCACATGGTAATTTAATTAATTTGGTTTCACATGAGCATGCTTCCAAAATCCTTATTATTTTATTGAATTAATCTTTTCCTATCAACCCATGTTCCCATGTTTCCCCACACTTAGTGTGCACCACAATTTCTATCTTAAGCTAACCAAGGATTCAACTTGGAATTTTTTATTTATTTATTTTTTTGCTTAAGGCTAGTGATATGGTTATAGAACAAGAGGGGATTAAAAAGGCTCAAGGGAACTAGCAAGGGTGATATAGAAGGTAAACTTATTTGGGATAAGTGAGTAATTTAAATAATGGCCTCAATCATCTCTTGGTATGTATTTATATTCTATATTGGACATATAGATTGAAACAAAGTAAAGATCACCAGAATAAAAAGAAGGGCGAACACACAAGAATGAAATAATTATGGTTAGACAATGTAACCATACAATTAAGCTCAAAAACTCACAGGTTGTGTGTTCATTGGCTCAAAAACCATATATCAGTTATGTATGTCATGCAAGTAGAAATCAAGAGTTCCCATTATGCTTAATGTGGATCTTAGGGTGGCCCTTAAAATCTTAGTGTTGTTCCTTGAAAAATATTGTATAAATTAACTAACATGTAATGCTATATATATACAAGGTGTGTGGATGTTTTGATTCTGTTAAAGTCTCTAGTTTACTCCTTTTATTTTCAATTAAATCAAACTATTATATGCTAAAAGGGTAAACTATATTGATTAATCCACATATTCTATAACTAATAAGTTTAGAATTGCAAACTAAGCTAAATATCTAAGATATAAACTAAAGTGCAAAATGCGGAAATAAAGTAAAAATACAGTAAAAGAACAATGTGCAAGTACTGAAAGATAAAAATAAAAATAAAATTAAAATACAGAAAAATAACAAGATAGGATAAAAAGAGTCTGAAAAGTGGTTCACCAAAAAGATTCGCCAGAGATGGCGACCTCCCCACACTTAAATAATAGCATCATTTTCGATGCTCACTCCAGCTGGGTGTGAAGAAGTGTCATCTTCGGAAGGATGTGCTGCTGGTGTCTCGGTGGTATACTGAAGGTCTGTAGGCTGGATAAGTGTAGGAGGATCTGTCTGCTGCAGTGGAGGCTCTGACTATAGAGGAATCGCCGGATCTGCGGCCTGGATCTAGTGTGGCTCTGCATGCTGTAGCGCAGCCTGCTCTGGTCCTGCCTGCTCAGCCTGGGCATGTGTCTCATGAGTGCTCGGCATCACATAGTTGCTCAGAATCTGGTGCCAGAGCCGAGCCTCATCATTCAAATATATCAGCTTGATTCCCTTAGGCATCACTATATTCTTTCCCATGACCCATGGGACAGTCAAATCAAGGGCTATTCTCTGCCTGACAGCATCCCAGTCAAATCTCATAAATCTCATATCCTCTTCAGCCTTTTGGTAACCGTCAGGCTTATCTGACTTAGGCTGAAGGTGGAGGATGTCCTCAATAGCTTCCTCAGTGACTAAAATATGTTTCCCTCTAAGGTGCACTGCATCCAGGGAAGTCTTGAAATAGTTACAGTAATATTCTCTGACCCAGGAAGCATTGACCTCTGTCAAGTTTCGTTCCAAGAAGAATCAGCCTCTCTGTTTTATCTGTTCGGAGGTGTACTGCTGTAGTTCTTCTGGAATTTTTAGAGTTCTTTCCAGGTACAGGTTCTTGGAAGTGGCAAACACTGGATACTTGAGCTCACAGTATCTGTTTGCAAATTTAACTAGAACTGTGACGGTGAGGAGCTGGTCAGCCTTCTCCTGCGGGGTAAAGTACTTTTCCCACCAAGAGTCGTCATGGAGGATATCCAAAATAGTGCTGGAGGATTCTCCTCGTTTTCGTTTACCAGTGGTTGCCTTGCCTTTTCCTTTCCTCACGGGATCATACATCCTGAAAAGCAGAAATAGCATAAAATAATTGAAGACTAAAGCAGGAAAACAAGTAGGCAAATAGGATTTATGAATGTAAGCATAAAGGCAAACGAGCAATAGAATTATGAAATGAGTTAAATATATGTACATTTTGGACTGTTTGTGAGTGAAAAATCTGAGATGAAAAATCATAATCCAAAATATATTATAAGTGGAATTCATGTTAATTAGGAAAAACAGTAATCATGCCTTGAGTTAGAAAGTTAAAGTAGTTAGTTAAAAACCGAAAAGAGAAGTTTGAAAGTTAAAATGGTTAGGAGTGAAAAAGGAGGAGTTAAAGTAAGTGGCATGAGAATGGTTTCTTAGTTAACAAGAATTGCACAAACTTGAAGAATAAGCAACTCATATTCAAGCAAGGATTGCAAGTTATTAATGATAATTCATATAGATGAAGGAGGTGTAAAATGAGAATGAAATCATCAATAAGCAAATGGAAACTCAGGGAACCATAAAGAATGAGAATGCTAGCCCGTGCATTCATGAATTGATTTGATTGTAGCCAAGTAATGCAAAATACGGAATTTTCAAACTCAATACATGAATGGTGTAGAATAAAACAATTTGCAGAAAATTAGGCAGTATTCCGGCTAAAATTGGATGTTCCCGGGTAATAAACAGTAGGAAAAATTAGTTCATATGAAATTAAATAGTGCTGAAAAGGTGAATATGGTGTAATAGCAGCAACAAGCATGAAAGAGTAGCATATGAGCATGACACCATTATAGCTAATTCAGAATTGCCAATCAGATAAAAATATGGAGCAAGAACGGTGCAATTATTAGGCCTAAATCGACTAACCACATCCTAGCTACCTAACCACCTAGAATCCACAACAAACATGCATCTCTAACTATCCTAATTTGAAAAGAAAAAATAACCAACTAATTAACTAATGAACTGGTAAAGGGAACGGTGTTCGGCGGAACCTGGTGTGGGTAGGATCAGAATATGAGACAGAGAGAGGGGGTAGCGGCGCTAGTGGCTGCACGGCAGTGGCACGGTGGTAGCACGGTGGTGGTTTGGATGGGGGCAGTGGCGGAGGGTTGTGGTTGTGTTGTTGGGTTAGGTTTAATGGAGGGGTGAGGAAGAAGATTGGGGGCAAAGGTATGGGGCTGTGGTGGTGGTCGGAGGTGAGAGGTGGCGCTGTGGTGGCGATTCGGTGGTAGGGGGCTCGGGTAGGGTTTAATGGCGGAGGGGGGAAGTGGGTGAGAAGGGAGGGAGGTGAGGGAAGAGAAGAAGGGGGCGAGGGTGTTGGCGGCGGTTCTGGGTGGTTGCGGTGGTCTGGGTGGTTGGGGGTGGTGGGCGCGGTGGTGATGGTTGCAGAGGAAGGAGGGGGTTGCAGAGAAGGGAGGAGAAGGGGGGTATGGGGGCGCGACGGGTAGGGTTTCACGTGGGTTAGTTTAGTAGATTCAAATCCACGTGAACGCGTGCGGCACGCGATCGCGTGATTAGGGCAAAAAGAGGTATGATGCAGTCGCGTGATGGACGCGATCGCGTAAGTTGGGTAAGAGATGAGTGACGCGGACGCGTGAGGCACGCGAACGCGTCGCTGTGAATTGTACTAGACGCACAGTTCCAGCGTCGTTTTGGCGCAACTCTCTGTTTCCATTTAGGGGGCCATAATATCCACGCGACGCGGACGCGTCGCTCACGCTTTTGCGTGGGATAAGTATTGTGCAAGTGATGCGTTCGCGTCAGGGACGCAAACGCGTGGGCCGTTTTGTGCTAAATGCACACCAGCCGCACGATTCCAGCCCAACTTTCTGGGCGTTGGATCTTGACGCCGATTTCCAGTTCACGCCCACGCGTGGCTTGCGCGCTCGCGTGGGTTGATCTTTTTTTATGCAGTATGCAGAATTCAATGAATGTTATGCACAATTCCAGGTTCAATCAAAATTCAAAAACAGACTAAAATGGAAAAGGAACGATCATACCATAGTGGGTTGTCTCCCACCTAGCACTTTTAGTTAAAGTCCTTAAGTTGGACATTTGATGAGCTTCCTGTTATGGTGGCTTGTGCTTGAATTCATCCAGAAATCTCCACCAATGTTTGGAATGCCAACAGCCTCCGGGGTCCCAAACAAGGCACGTAAAGCCCTTGAGCAGTTTTAAACAGGTTCTCAGGCTTCTGAGGTGTTGAATGTCAGAACAGATTCCAGGATCCCAAACATTACTTTTACACCCGTTTGTGTCTTGATCTGCATTTTTCCAGCCGGGTGATAAGTAATCGGGATTCTCACTGTAGTGACCAAACAGCTTCCGAGATCCATACAATTGAGCTTGGCACCAATCCTTGCGCCTCAAATTAAAGTGTGAAACCTCATTGAATCTTGCATACCAACTCTGAGTGCGAGTCATTTTCCTTTTTCTCTTAAAGCCGTAAAGAGCTCTAAGCTGGCCATCTGTTTCAAGTAAACCATATTCAAGTGGAAAAGTAAAGATAAAAGCTAAGGATCTTACCCATTTGAAGTTTGTATTGGGTGGTAATGGCTTTGGGGTAGGTGTTTCCAGTGGTTTTGCAAGCTCTACTCCCTTGTGGTCTTCTGTAAATTCTTCCACTTCCTTGCAAACTTTTTCAATTTCAACCATGTGACGATCGAAGTCCTCGAGTTCTTCCTCAACATCACTCAAGTCATAAGTTGGAGGTTGAGAAAAATCTACCTCAGTATCATCTTCGTATTCACTTGGGGAAGATTCTTCTATCTCAAAGAATTCACTTGCGGATGCAAGTTCATTACTAAGAGAATTTGACTTGTGATTATAATCATCAAGGAAACTTGCGTCTTGGGTTATTCTGTCTAGTTCTTCATAAAATACCCGCTTTGGGGGTCGTGAACTATCCTCCTTGGCATCAATGGTAACGTCCTTGATGGAACTTTCCACAATTCTGGATTCCCACGGAGGTTCAGCGTCTCCTAAGTCTTCCATCAACTCTTCTTCTTCTTGGATAATTTGGGCTTCCTCCAATTGTTCCAGAACAAAGTCATGCTCCTTACTGTCCACTGGAGTTTCCAGTGTCTCCTTCATGCTACGTTCTTCATTAGATTCTCCACATGAAGTCAGGAGGATTCCTTGAGTGCCTGAACGTCTAGAAGATAATTGATTTATTGCTTGCTCCAGTTGATGAAGGGTTGCGTGAAATTGATCTACTGTTTCCTTAAGGCGAGCCTGTAATTCTTGAGGTGATGGATATGGACATGGTACATAATGAAGTGGTGGTTCTTGGGAGTAATTGGATTAGAATTGGGGTGAATAAGGATCATACGGTGGTGAATAGTGAAAAGGAGCTTGTGAGTGTGGGGGTTCAAAACTATGTTGAGAGGATGGTCTATGAGCACAGGGTGGGGCTTGTTGGTAACTACCAAGGGTTCCATCATATCTATCAGCTTGGTATGCATTGTAGAATGGTCCTTGTCCATGATATCTTGGAAGGTGTTGTTGCCTAAAGGGTTGATCAGATCCTCTTGGCTCCATCTATTTTTGATTGCTTTGACCGTGATGCATAGTCCTGTTATAGCTTCCACTCCTTTCAACAAATTTAGAACCAAACTCAAAGCGAGAGGGGTGAGAACTCATAGTAGCTAATAGAAGTAAAAAGGGAAAACAAAAACAAATAAACAAGTAAAAGAAAATATTTACAATAACCAATAATAAGGCACACGTTTGCAATTCCCCGGCAACGGCGCCATTTTGAAGAACGAAACTCTCGCGCGATCTAGAATTTTCACAAATAAATTCGCATTGTAACTATAGCTTCTAAACCGACAAGAATTCCTTTCTTACAAAAGTTTTGGTTGTCACTTAAGCAAACCCAATAAAAATTTATAACCGAAGTATTTAAACCTCGGGTCGTCTTCTCAAGGAATTGCAGGGAAGTATGACTTATTATTAGCTATGGAAAAGGTAGAATTTTGGGTTTTTGAAATAGGGAACAAGTAATTTGAATGGCAAGAAAAATAAATTAATAATAATAAAATCTCTTGGCAAGGTATAAGAATTTGGAATTTCTATCCTAGTTATCCTTATCAGATGTGATGAGAATTGGGTTTTAATCCCACTTAGTTAAGTCAAGTGGACTAATTAGCTTGATCCTCAAGTCCTAGTCAATCCCTGTGGGAAGACTAGCTTTAGAGCGATCTAGATCAATTAGTAATCTGCCAATTTCAACCACTGCTGAGTTTGACAACTCAAGTGTTACCAATTACTTAACCAAAGTCAAAAGGAAGAAAATATCTAAATTAAATTAAAAGTATCCATATAAATAAAGCAAAACAAAGTCAAATCTAAAATACCTCAAAATATATTAAATATAAAACCAATCTAAACAATAAGAGTTCATAAACCAATTTGAGAAAATAAATAAAAAGAACATTAAACCTGGAAATTAAGAAGGAATGGTCCTAAATCCTTTAAGAGGAATCCTAATCCTAAATCCTAAGAAAGAGGAGAGAACATCTCTCTCTCTAAAAACTACATCTAAATTATGAAAGGTGAATAATGGAAGATCCATCTCTGAATGGATGCATTCCCCTACTTTATAGCCTCTAGTATGTGTTTCTGGGCTTGGATCTGGGCCAAAAAGGGTTTCAGAAATCGCTGGGGGCATTTTCTGCAGTTTCTGCATGTGGCGTCTGTCACGCGTGCGCGTGGGTCATGCATTCGCATCATCTGGAGTTTTTCCTGGTCACGCGTACGTGTCAGTTACGCGTCCGTGTCGTATGCGTTCTGCTCAAGTCACGCATCCGCGTCGTCCATACGTTCGCGTCGCTGCCTTCTCTTCAAAACTCCATTTTTATGCTTTCCTTCCATTTTTGTATGTTTCCTTTCTGTCCTCTAAGCCATTCCTGCCCTATGAAACCTAAAAATACTTAACACACAAATCACGGCATCGAATGGTAATAAGGGATAGTTAATTTTAATATTAATAAAGCATAGGAAACATGTTTTCCTAAATCTCATAAAATGAGGAAGGAATGGTAAAACCATGAAATTTATATGAATAAGTGGGTGAAGACTTGATAAAAACACTTAATTTTAGTACAAGATGCATCATAAAATAGGGGTTTATCAGTATGGTGGAGGATGTCCTAGTAAAGGTTGAAAACCTTTACATAATTACATCCCTGCTGACTTTGTGATTCTAGACACAAGGAAGGACAGAGATGAGTCCATCATCTTGGGAAGACCTTTTTTAGCCACTGTTAAGGCCTTAATTGATGTGGAAAGAGGTGAGCTAGTCTTAAGACTACATGAGGACTGTATCCTGTTAAAAATACCCAACCCTCAGTCTCCCTTTGACAGAGCTGGTACTATAGTGTAGCACATTGTGTTTTAGCCTTCACTCTCAGCGCAGAGCTTTATAGAGCTCCTAGACACCAATTATAAGTTTGGTGTTGGGTAACCATCATCAAGCACTGAGAAGGGAGGTACTAAGAACAAGGTACCTAAAGGCTGGAGGGACAAAAAGATTCCTACTAAAGGACTCTCACCTGGCATGAGAGTTGTCTTCACCAAAAGTCCAGTCCTTCCACACACAGTGAGTAGAATCCTGTCTCTAGAGCATGTGGAGCTCATCCATGAGAGCACAGGACCTAAGTTCACTGTACGAGATGAAATTCTGAGCCCCTATCAATCTCCGTAATGGAGCTTCCCGTCGAGCTAATGACGATAAAGAAGCGCTTGTTGGGAGGCAACCCAAACATACTTAGAATATTATTCTTTTCTTTATTTTCATTTAAATTGTTTTGGTTTATTCTCTTTCCATTTTCTTTTGCTTTTTGATGTTTGTGATCATGTGCAACACTTAGAACGGTGACAAAGATATTCAGAACTGAAAACAGAACACGCTGGGGAGAGTCCCTGAAGAACGGAAGATTGACGGTTTAGAATTCAAAATAAATTTCCGCTGCAAGTATAGTTTCTAAACCAAGCAATCATCCTTTCTTACAAACATTTTGGTTATCACAAGTAACAAACCCCTTAAAAATTGATAACCAAAGTATTCAAACCTCGGGTCGTCTTCTCAAGGAATTGCAGGGAGGTATGTTCTTATTATTGGTTATGAGTTTTGTAAATTGGGAGTTTTGAAAGTAAGGAACAAGTAATTTAAATGACAAGTAAAATAAATAAATAACTATAAAATAAACTCTCGGCAAGGTATGAAAATTCGGAAGTCCTATCCTAGTTATTCTTATGAGAATTGAAGTTAATCCCACTTAGTTAACCTTTACGAAAGCAAGGAAAGTCAAGTGGACTAATTAGTTAGATTTCCCAAGTCCTAGCCAACTCCTAAGGAAAGACTAGAGTTAGTGGAATTCAATTTAATTAGAGAAATTAATTAAAAATCACGATAAGTTTGATAACTCAAGAGCCTCCAGTTAATCAATTAAAGCCAAGAATATGAAAAGCTAAAGATAAATCTGAAATACCTCAATTGCATTAATAAAAGGAAATTAATCCAAACATAAAGAGTTCATAAGCTAAATTGATAAAATAAATAAAAGGACATTGAACCTGGAACTCGGAAGAAATTGTAAGATGAAATAATAAAGTTGAAATAATAAGAAATCCTAATTCCTTTAAGAGGAATCCTAATCCTAAATCCTAAGAGAGAGGAGAGAACCTCTCCCTCTAAAAACTACATCTAAATTATGAAAAGTGAATGTATGGAAGACATCATGAATGAATGGATTCTCCCACTTTATAGCCTCTAATCTGTGTTTTTTGGGCCGCAAACTGGGTCGAAAACAGCCTAGAAATCGCTGGAGAAGAAATCTGCCATGCTGATTTTCGTCACTGCGATGCGTCCGCGTAGAGCACGCGTTCGCGTCACCTAGCGTCAGGGCAACTATGGCATATTATATATCAAATCAAAGCCACAGACGTTAGCTTTCCAACGCAACTAGAACCGTGTCGTTTGGACCTTTGTAGCTCAAGTTATGACAGTTTTAGTGCGAGAGGGTCAGGCTGACAGCTTTGCAGTTTCTTCAACTTCTTGTATTCCTTCCACTTTTGCATGCTTCCTCTCTATCCTCCAAGCCATTCCTGCCCTGTAATCCCTGAAATAACTTAACACACATATCACAGCATCTAATGGTAATAAGAGAGGATTAATATTAGCAAATATAAGGCCAAAGAAGTATGTTTTCAATCACAGCACAAATTCTGGGAAGGAATTGTAAAACCATGCAAATAGTATGAATAAGTGGGTAAAGAGTTGATAAAAACCACTTAATTAAGCATAAGATAAACCATAAAATAGTGGTTTATCAACCTCCCTACACTTAAACATTAGCATGTCCTCATGCTAAGCTTAAGAGAACTAAAAGAGTGAAGGAAAATGGTAGAATGTATAAAATGCAACCTATGAATGCAACTAAATGCAGAATGCTTTTTCCTTCTTGGTTAAAAGTAAACAAATCCTTTAAGAACAAATATGAACTGGATTTCACTAATTCAAATCATAAAATAAAGTACAAGTAAACTTGCAGAAGAAAATTGCTCATGAAAGCCGGGAACAAGGAATCGAGCATCGAACCCTCACTGGAAGTATATACACTCTAATCACTCAAGTGTTTAAGGTTCGATTCTCTCAATTCTCTACTAATCTTGCTTTTTAAGGCTTGCTCTTCTTCTACCAATCAACAGAAATTTAATGCACAAATACACAAATCAAGAGGTCTTTTAAAGGTTGTAATGGGGTCAAGGTCAAGGTAGGATTGTATTTGGTCAAGTGGACTAAAATCTGAATCATTAATTAACTTAAATTTTCCACCTAACTTTAGACAATCCATGTAATCATAATACAACATCTGACTATCCATTAACCATGTTTTTCACATATTCATGCATTCTAATTTCAAGTACAGTACATATGCATTGCTTTCACCACTTACTTTGGGGCATTTTGTCCCCTTTTATTTATTTGCTCTTTTCCTTTTCTTTTTCTCTTTTTCTCTTTTTTTTTTCAATGTATATGATTAAGGTATTGAATGCATGAACATGTCCTAAACATTTCTTTCACATTTTCATAAAGATATATAACACCCAATTCTTAAACCAAATGTTTCCAAACCCACTTTCCCCCACACTTAATTCATGAGCACTCTCACTAGTCTAAGCCAACCAAGGATTCAAATTAAGGACATTATTATTTTTCTCTTAGAGTTAATGATGTGCTAAAGTAAAGAACAAATGGGTAAAATAGGCTCAAATTGGTTTGCAAAGGATAATGAAAGGTAAGGCCATATGGGTATGTAAGCTCAGTGAAACAAAGGCCTCAATCATATAAGTGCATGCATACATCAAACCATAGAAATATAGAATTAAGCAAGACAAAGATCACAATTTTAGAGAGAAAAACACACACCAAAAATAAAATATTGGTTGGTAGAATGCAACCAATTCAAATAGGCTCAAAAATCTCACAGGTTTTGTGTGTTCGAACTCTAAACCATGTTCCAAATATAATATTTCTTCAAACAAGTTTACCATTAAATTTTATTTAAATTACTGAAATACTCTAAAAAGTTTCTTGAAAAAGAAAAATATTACTTCAACCAAGTGGTAAAATATGCACAAAATCATACAAATATGCAATCAAACATGCAATTGCAACAATGACAAACAAAGAAAATAAAATAATGGTGTTGAAAAGAAGAAAATAGCTAACCCATGGAGATCGGTATTGACCTCCCCACACTTAAAGATTGCACCGTCCTCGGTGCATGCTGAGATGTGCATGTGGACGGATTGTTCCAACTGATGCTTTTCTTCAAGGATTGCGTAGATGGACTTGTTTGTCTCCCCTTTTAGAAGTTTCTCCCTTTTTCCATCTTTGGTGGCCAGCCTGAAAGAAGAGAAAAAGAAGAACAGTAACCCAGAAATAAAGATAAGAAAAAAAATAAAATATGGTTGGGTTAATGCCAAATAATGAGGGTCTCAATTACATGGTAGCTACAACATGCAAGTGAGAAAATAGTAGAAGTACATGGCAAATCAAGAGTGCAAAAATTTGCAACAATAGGGAAGAGAGTGTGGGTAAGGAGAGATAATATAAATTCATGTCAATGCAAAAGTAATACAGGTATAAAAGATTGGCATTAATTTAAATAATATTACCTAACCAGAATAAAACAAGTCACTAAGCACCCAAAATAATTCAAGAGAAGATGCAACAGTTAAATAAGAAAATCAACACCAAAGGAAAAATGATGAATTTAGAAAAGAAAAGAAAAATATGCACTAAATTAAAATGCAATGAATGAAATATGCAGATAAATTAAGTAAAATAGAATGAAGGTGAAAAGGAATGAGAAGTGAAAGAAATAAAGTAAGAAAGAAAGAAGAAAGAAGAAAAGATAGAAAAAAATTAGGATTAGAAAATAAAAGATAAGATAATTGGCGCTGATCTGGATAAGTTGTGCGACGCAAGCGACGCGGACGCGTGGGTCACGCGTTCGCGCGGATAGCGCTTCTATGAAGTGACATGGACGCGTGGTTCACGCGTTCACGTGGAGTGATTTGTGCCATTAGCGCGAGGGCAGCCTCGCGGTCGCGCAACTCTCGGTTTTAAATGCATTTTTGCCAAAAATCTGGAGTGACGCGATCGCGTGGATGGCCATTTTTGGAAAACGACGCGAACGTGTGGGGCATGCGTTTGTGCTTCTAGCACTGTTCCAGCCCCATTCCAGCCTAACTTGCTGCCAAACACCCGGTTACGTCGATTTTACAGGGCCACACGTTCGCGTGGGGTGACGCGAACGCGTGGGAGGCATTTTTGTCAACGATGCGGTCGCGTGGATCAATTTGTGCCAAAGTCATGCCTCCAGCCACGCTTTCGCGTGACTCTCTGTTCAATCTTCTTTTCTTCCCAATGCACTGGTGACGCGGACGCGTCGGCGACGCTGTCGCGTCACGTGCGATTTTTTTTTATATGCAAAATGCAGTGATGAGCGGATATTTTATACGCTTTTTGGGGTTAATTTCATATGGTTTTGAGTATGTTTCAGTTAGTTTTTAGTCTATTTTTATTAGTTTTTAGGAAAAATTCATATTTCTGGACTTTACTATGAGTTGTGTGTTTTTCTGTAATTTCAGGTATTTTTCTGGCTGAAATTGAAGGAGCTGAGTAAAAATCTGATTCAGGCTGAAAAAGGACTGCTGATGCTGTTGGACTCTGATCTCCCTGCACTCAAAGTGGATTTTCTGGAGCTACAGAACTCCAAATGGCATGCTTCCAATTGCGTTGGAAAGTAGACATCCAGGGCTTTCCAGCAATATATAATAGTTCATACTTTGCACAAGGATAGACGACGTAAACTGGCGTTCAACGCCAGTCCTCTGCCCAATTCTGGCGTCCAGCGCCAGAAAAGGATCAAAAGCTGGAGTTGAATGCCCAAACTGGCATAAAAACTGGCGTTCAACTCCACAAATAGCCTCTGCACGTGAATTACTTAAGTCTCAGCCCAGCACACACCAAGTGGGCCCCAGAAGTAGATCTCTGCATCATCCATCATAGTTTACTCATTTTTTGTAAACCTAGGCTACTAGTTTAGTATTTAAACAACTTTTAGAGACTTATTTTGTATCTCATGACATTTTAGATCTAACTTTATATTCTCTGACGGCATGAGTCTCTAAACCCCATTGTTGGGGGTGAGGAGCTCTGCTGTGTCTCGATGAATTAATGCAAGGATTTCTGTTTTCCATTCAAACACGCTTGTTCCTATCTAAGATGTTCATTCGCGCTCACCCGTGATGGAGGTGATGATCTGTGACACTCATCACCTTCCTCAAAT
>NC_029791.2:56867425-56869464 GCF_000816755.2 Arachis ipaensis
CTTCTCTTTCCTCTTAAAAATCAAAAATATCTTTTCTCTCTATTTTAAAAACAAATTTTCGAAATATATTTCTAAAATTTAGATTTTTATTTCAAAATTTAAATTTTTTTTTTCAAAATCATCATATCCTTTTCAAAACTTCCTAACCACTCTCTCTCTCCTCAGTTTTTCGAAAATCTTCACCCAATTTTTATTTATTTTATTTCAATTTATTTCATTTTCAAAATAAATATATAAATAAATAAATAAAAAAAATTTTTTCTATTGTGCATCATCTCCCTTTCTCCATCATGGACCTAAGCAGAAATGAACAGTCCAGGAGGACTCTGGGGTCATATTCTAACCCCTCTACTGCTTCATATGGGAGTAGCATCTGCATACCCTCCATTGGAGTCAGTAGCTTTGAGTTGAATCCTCAGCTCATTATCATGGTGCAGCAAAATTGCCAGTATTCCGGTCTTCCACAGGAAGAACCTACAGAGTTTCTGGCACAGTTTCTACAGATTGCTGACACAGTACATGATAAAAAAATAGATCAGAATGTCTACAGACTATTACTGTTTCCATTTGCTGGTAAAAGATCAAGCTAAGAGGTGGTTGAATAACCAACCTAAGGCCAGCATAAGGACATGGAAACAGCTGACAGAAAAATTCCTGAATCAATATTTCCCTCCAAAAAGGATGACACAGCTAAGGCTGGACATCCAAGGCTTCAAGCAAGGAGATAATGAATCTCTTTATGATGCCTGGGAGAGATACAGAGAGATGCTACGAAAATGCCCCTCTGAAATGTTTTTAGAATGGGTTCAGTTAGACATCTTCTACTATGGGCTTGCAGAAGGAGCTCAGATATCTCTAGATTACTCAGCTGGTGGATCTATCCACATGAGAAAGACAATTGAAGAGGCTCAAGAGCTCATTGATACAGTTGCCAGGAATCAGCATATGTACCTAAGCAGCAACCCTTCCATGAATGAAGAGGTTAAAACAATAACTGCTGAACTCAGTCCTGTAAAACAAGCTGCTGAATTCAATCAGCAATTGGATTTTCTAACAAAGCAGCTAGCTGAATTTAAGGACAGGTTACAAGAGACAAGGATAGCTAATATACATATGGACGAACAGTTTAAGCAAACAAAGCAGCAGCTATCAAGGAAAATAGCAGAAGAATGCCAAGCAGTTCAATTAAGAAGTGGGAAAACATTAAATACCCCACCTCAAGGCATCAAAAAGTCAAGAAATGAGCAACCCACCAAAGATTCACCTGAGGACAGTAAGAGCCCAGGGAAAAATAATTCTGGCGCTAAAACGCCAGAAAATTGGTGGAAGGCTGGCGCTGAACGCCCAGACCATGCCCAAAACTGGCGTTCAATGCCAGAAACAAGGCAGGATTGGCGTTCAACGCCAGAAATGGGCAAGAATCTGGCGTTGAACGCCCAAATAGGGCAGGATGGAGCGTTGAATGCCCAGAATGGGCACATTTCTGGCGTTCAGACGCCAGGAACAGACAATGAGCTGGTGTCTAACGTCACTCCAGCTCCTAACTCTGGAACTCAATTGCCAGTGAGGGATCAGACACACACAAATGCTGATAACAATCCCTCTAAAAAGGCTTCTTCAACCACTTCTGTAGGCAATAAACCTGCAGCAACTAAGGTTCAAGAATATAAAGCCAAGATACCTTATCCTCAAAAACTCCGGAAAGAGGAGTAGGATAAGCAATTTGCTCACTTTGCAGATTATCTCAGGACTCTTGAAATAAAGATTCCATTTGCAGAAGCACTTGAGCAAATTCGGTTCGAAGGACTATCACCTACGTCCATAATCCAACTACGAACGGGGTTCTAGCGTATTTCGACAGAACCACGTTAATGGAAGATCATACGTACCATAGTCTTTTGAGGGGCCCAGAAATTCGAAAAGTCCTTTCGAAAAGTCTTACTGACGTGACGTAAGAAGTCACTCCTCTTGAGAAAGACAAAGAGAGGTTAGGAAAAATACTGAGTTCTAGAGAAAGTACTTGAACCGTATTCTTCCAT
>NC_029791.2:56869489-56874819 GCF_000816755.2 Arachis ipaensis
TGACACGCCATTTGTGTTTGACACAGAGTGTCTGCAGGCGTTTGAAACGCTGAAAGCTAAGCTGGTCACAGCACCAGTCATTTCTGCACCAGACTGGACATTACCATTTGAGCTAATGTGTGATGCCAGTGATCATGCCATTGGTGCAGTATTGGGACAGAGGCATGACAAGCTTCTGCATGTCATATATTATGCCAGTCGCATTCTAAATGATGCCCAGAAAAATTACACAACCACAGAAAAAGAATTACTTGCAGTAGTTTACGCCATTGACAAGTTCAGATCATATTTAGTAGGATCAAAAAGTGATTGTGTATACTGACCATGCTGCTCTTAAATATCTACTCACAAAGCAGGATTCAAAACCCAGGCTCATCAGATGGGTATTGCTTCTGCAAGAGTTTGATATAGAAATAAGAGACAGAAAAGGGACAGAGAACCAAGTGGCTGATCATCTGTCCCGGATAGAGCCAGTGGAAGGGACGTCCCTCCCCTTTCTTGAGATCTCTGAGACGTTTCCTGATGAGCATTTATTCGCCATTCAGGAAGCACCATGGTTTGCCGATATTGCAAACTATAAAGCTGCAAGGTTCATACCCAAGGAGTACAACAGGATACAAAAGAAGAAATTAATTACTGATGCAAAGTACTACTTGTGGGATGAACCCTATCTCTTTAAGAGATGTGCAGATAGAATTATCCGTAGGTGTGTACCTAGAGAAAAAGCACAGAGGATCCTGTGGCATTGCCACGGATCTCAATATGGAGGCCATTTCGGAGGTGAGCGAACAGCCACCAAGGTCCTCCAATGTGGCTTCTATTGGCCCACACTCCATAAAGATTCCCAAGAGTTTGTACGTAAATATCATCCACAAACCAATGGGTAAGATGAAGTCTCTAACAGAGAATTAAAGAGAATCCTGGAACGGACAGTAAGTACCCGTAGAAAGGATTGGGCACGGAGCTTGGATGATGCTCTGTGGGCTTACAGGACAGCATTCAAGACCCCCTATAGGAACATCTCCATACCAACTCTTGTATGGTAAGGCATGTCACCTGCCCGTGGAACTGGAACATAAGGCCTACTGGGCAACCAGATTCCTAAACTTTGATGCCAAATTAGCAGGAGAAAAACGATTGCTCCAGCTAAATGAGCTAGAGGAATTCAGATCCACAGCTTTCGAAAATGCCAAGCTTTATAAAGAAAAATCAAAAAAATGGCATGACAGAAAGCTGTCATCTAGAATCTTTGAACCAGGACAGAAGGTCCTGTTGTTTAACTCTAGACTCAGGCTATTCCCCGGGAAACTGAAATCCCAGTGGAGAGGACCATACGTGATTACGAGTGTATCACCATATGGTTATGTGGAGCTTCAAGATATTGATTCTGATAAGAAGTTCATTGTCAATGGACAGAGAATTAAGCATTATCTTGAAGGCAACATTGAGCAAGAATGCTCAAGGCTGAAGCTAGATTAAGAGCTCAGCAGGGTCCAGCTAAAGACAATAAAGAAGCGCTTGCTGGGAGGCAACCAGCCATGGGGCAACAATCCTCTAAGCATTTTGCCCTATTTTCTATTTTTATTTTTATTTTTATTTTTATTTGTTTATATAGGGTTCATTGACAACAAGGTAAATAATCATTTACAGAAGACCTCGGCACACAAAACAGAGAAAAAGAGCTCACTGGCAAGAAAACGCCAGTAAAAGTATATTTTGGGCGTTCAACGCCCAAAATGGGCATCCATTGGGCGTTGAACGCCAGTAATGGTAGCAATCTGAGCGTTCAACGCTAGAAAGGGGCACCCAATGGGCGTTGAACGCCAGTAATGGCAGCAGCTGGGCGTTGAACGCCCAGGAGAGCAGCAATTGGGCGCTGAACGCCCAAAACAGGCAGTGTTTGGGCGTTCAAACGCCAGGACAGCAAAGAGGAGCCAAATCCATTTTTCACACGTATTTCCATTCTAATTTCAAATTTTATGTTTCAATGCATGATTTTTACATGAACATGTTAAGAACCCTGATTTCTAAAATTTTTAATTTCTAAAAATCCATTTTTTCAAATTCAATCCAACTCTTTTCAAATCTTTTCTGAAAATAAATCTATCTTTTTCACTCTAAAATCTTCTCAACTAATCCATATCTTTTTCAAATCTTCATATTATCTTTTTCAAAATTCAGATTTATCTTTTTCAAAAATCTATCATATATCTTCAAAATTAAACTATATCTTCTATCTTATCTTTTTCAACTCAATCTTTTTATCTTATCTTTTCCAATTTTTCGAAAACCCACCCCCCACTCTGCAAGGACGCTGGAGTAAGGATGGGAATAACTGAATATATCCTAATTGAAAAGCCAATCACCAAAGCATCAATGGAAAAACAACAAGCACAGGAGGATCCCATCAAGAAGAGAGCACAGGAATTCCTCCCAAAGATCCCTCAATCTGAATACTGGGAGTATCTTGAGACGTCCGTTACCAAGATACGGGAAGCTATGGAGCAAATAATAAAAGAACAGAAGGAACACAGTCAAATGCTGACCTATATGTTTAAAGAACAAGAGGAGCAGGGGCGTGACTTAAGTGAATTGAAGCGCCAAAAGTCTTCTCTTGTAGGACCAAGCACCCCAAGGATCAGAGGAACCCCCGTTCCCCCGGAATAAAGGTTGTTAATTTCCAATTTCTGCCTTAACTCTGTGACAGTGTCCTTATAGAAGTTTACCTTAGGAGTCATATAGTAGTAATTAGTATCTATTTTGATTTTATCTCCAATTAAGCTATAGTTTATTTTTCTCATCATCAGCAAACATGAATAAAGTAGTAGATCTTTTGAATAAGAGGCAATAAAATTTCGAGTTTTAATAAGAGAAATTCTAATTAGTTAAATGTGGTGGCAATGCTTTCTGTCTTCTGAATGAATGCTTGAACAGTGCATATATCTTTTGAATTTGTTGCTTAAGACTGTTAAATATGTTGGCTCTTGAAAGAATGATGAACATGAAACATGTTAGTGATAATCTGAAAAATCATAAAAATGATTCTTGAAGCAAGAAAAAGCAGCAAAGAACAAAGCTTGCAAAAAGAAAAAAGAGAGAGAGAAAAAGCAAGCAGAAAAAGCCAATAGCCCTTAAAACCAAAAGGCAAGGGTAATAAAAAGGATCCCAAGGCTTTGAGCATCAGTGGATAGGAGGGCCTAAAGGACTAAAATCCTGGTCTAAGCGGCTAAACCAAGCTGTCCCTAACCATGTGCTTGTGGCGTGAAGGTGTCAAGTGAAAACTTGAGACTGAGCGGTTAAAGTCAAGGTCCAAAGCAAAAAGAAGAGCGTGCTTAAGAACTCTGGACACCTCTAATTGGGGACTTTAGCAAAGCTGAGTCACAATCTGAAAAGGTTCACCCAATTATGTGTCTGTGGCATTTATGTATCCGGTGGTAATACTGGAAAACAAAGTGCTTAGGGCCACGGCCAAGACTCATAAAGAAGCTGTGTTCAAGAATCATCACACTGAATCAATCAAAAACTCTGAGATATTATTGCTTCTCAACCTATTAGTCTTCTATTTTATTTATCTAGTTGCTTGAGGACAAGTAACAGTTTAAGTTTGGTGTTGTGATGAGCGGATATTTTATACACTTTTTGGGGTTAATTTCATATGGTTTTGAGTATGTTTCAGTTAGTTTTTAGTCTATTTTTATTAGTTTTTAGGAAAAAATCACATTTCTAGACTTTACTATGAGTTGTGTGTTTTTCTGTAATTTCAGGTATTTTTCTGGCTGAAATTGAAAGAGCTGAGTAAAAATCTGATTCAGGCTAAAAAAGGACTGCTGATGCTGTTGGATTCTGACCTCCCTGCACTCAAAGTGGATTTTCTGGAGCTACAGAACTCGAAATGGCATGCTTCCAATTGCGTTGGAAGGTGGACATCCAGGGCTTTCCAGCAATATATAATAGTTCATACTTTGCACAAGGATAGACGACGTAAACTGGTGTTCAACGCCAGTCCTCTGCCCAATTCTGGCGTCCAGCGCCAGAAAAGAATCAAAAGCTGGAGTTGAACGCCCAAACTGGCATAAAAACTGGCGTTCAACTCCACAAATGGCCTCTACACGTGAATTACTTAAGTCTCAGCCCAGCACACACCAAGTGGGCCCCAGAAGTGGATCTCTGCATCATCCATCATAGTTTACTCATTTTTTGTAAACCTAGGCTACTAGTTTAGTATTTAAACAACTTTTAGAGACTTATTTTGTATCTCACGACATTTTAGATCTAACTTTGTATTCTCTGACGGCATGAGTCTCTAAACCCCATTGTTGGGGGTGAGGAGCTCTGCTGTGTCTCGATGAATTAATGCAAATATTTCTGTTTTCCATTCAAACATGCTTGTTCCTATCTAAGATGTTCATTCGCGCTCACCCGTGATGGAGGTGATGATCTGTGACACTCATCACCTTCCTCAAATGCATTGTGTTGGACGGTAACGGCCTTGGGAGAGGTGTTTCTAATGAACTTGCAAGCTCCACTCCCTTGTGCTCTTCTCTGACAACTTCCACCTCCTTGTAAGCTTCTTCAATTTCAACCTCTTCCTCTTGGTAGCTTTCTTCCAATTCAATCTCCTCTTCACTGCTTTCCAAGGGCATGGAAGGTTGTGCTTCTTCTTCTTGAATCTCCATCTCTTGATCGACCTCTTCTAAGTCCTTAACCATGACATGCCTTGGAGGTTGTACACCCTCCTCAACATCAAATGCAACTGTCTTGGAAGGAGGATATATGTCTTGACTTTCCCATGGAGGTTCAGCATCTCGCAAGTCTTCAACCACTTTTTCCTCTTCAATAATTACTTTTTTGTCCAGTAGTTTTAATATAAAATCGTACTCATCCTTGATGATTTTCTTTCCATGACAACTCCTTTCAACTATTCTTTCATCTTCAAGGGTCTTTACTACCTTCACCTTTAGGGCCTCCTCTAGCTCCTTATGAAGTATGGATTCGCAAAGATGATCCCTTCTCTCCTGTTCCATGTCAATAGCATCATTGGGATCATGTTGCTCTTGGATTGATGGATGTGGGTGCTCTTCCATGGATTGTGGTGATGGGATGGAGAGATCATTCTGTGGTTGAAAAGAAAGTGCACTAGAGCTTGAGGGTTGATTGTTGAAGGTATTTGGTGGTCCGATTTGGGCGACGAGAGCTTGTATAGTAGAGTTTAGATCAGTAAGTGCTTTCTCCATGGAGGTTTGGGGTGGATAAGAGAGTTCATTTGGCTCATAAGGTGGTTGGTATGGTGGATACGGGTTAGGGTCATATGGAGGTGAATGGTGGAAAGG
>NC_029791.2:56874840-56874938 GCF_000816755.2 Arachis ipaensis
AGGGGTTTGTGTGGTCCAAAGCTATTTTGAGGAGGTGGTTCATTGGCATATGATGGAGCTTGCTGGTAACTACAAGGGGGTCCACCATATACCATATC
>NC_029791.2:56874963-56896610 GCF_000816755.2 Arachis ipaensis
TCACGTAAGGTATTACTTGGACGACCCAGTGCACTTGCTGGTCAGTGGTACGAGTTGTGAAAAGTGTGATTCATAATTCGTGCACCATGCAGAATGCAGTATACAGATGCTGATGCAGATGTTATGAATAATTCCAGGTTCAATAAAATAAAATAAAACTAAAAAATAAACAAAACTAAATAAGATTGAAAATGGAATGATTATACCACGGTGGGTTGTCTCCCACCTAGCTCTTTTAGTTAAAGTCCTTAAGTTGGACATTTGGTGAGCTCTCTGTTACGGTGGCTTGTGCTTGAACTCGTCTTGAAACTTCCACCAATGCTTGGACTTCCAATAAGCTCTATCAATACCAAGTAAATTCCTCAAGCTTTGATGGAGTTCTTCACAAGCTTTGAGCTCCCAAAATTGATCCTCATATATTCCTGGATCCCAAATCTTGTTTCTACACCCATCTTCAAGTTGATTATCATGATTCCATCCAGGTGGTTCGGCCTTAGAATTCTCACTGAAGCGTCCAAATAACTTTCCAGACCCATTCAATTGAGCTCTACACCAACCTTTGCGTTTAAACTTAAAGCTTCCAACCATAATGAACCTTGCAGGACAATTCTTACCACTGACCATCTTCCTCTTACTCTTAATGCCACAAAGAGCTCTAAGTTGACCATCTGTCTCCAGTAGCCCATATTCAAGTGGGAAGGTAAAGGTCAAGGATAAGAATTTTACCCACTTGAGCATTGTGTTGGACGGTAACGGCCTTGGGAGAGGTGTTTCTAATGAACTTGCAAGCTCCACTCCCTTGTGCTCTTCTCTGACAACTTCCACCTCCTTGTAAGCTTCTTCAATTTCAACCTCTTCCTCTTGGTAGCTTTCTTCCAATTCAATCTCCTCTTCACTGCTTTCCAAGGGCATGGAAGGTTGTGCTTCTTCTTCTTGAATCTCCATCTCTTGATCGACCTCTTCTAAGTCCTTAACCATGACATGCCTTGGAGGTTGTACACCCTCCTCAACATCAAATGCAACTGTCTTGGAAGGAGGATATATGTCTTGACTTTCCCATGGAGGTTCAGCATCTCGCAAGTCTTCAACCACTTTTTCCTCTTCAATAATTACTTTTTTGTCCAGTAGTTTTAATATAAAATCGTACTCATCCTTGATGATTTTCTTTCCATGACAACTCCTTTCAACTATTCTTTCATCTTCAAGGGTCTTTACTACCTTCACCTTTAGGGCCTCCTCTAGCTCCTTATGAAGTATGGATTCGCAAAGATGATCCCTTCTCTCCTGTTCCATGTCAATAGCATCATTGGGATCATGTTGCTCTTGGATTGATGGATGTGGGTGCTCTTCCATGGATTGTGGTGATGGGATGGAGAGATCATTCTGTGGTTGAAAAGAAAGTGCACTAGAGCTTGAGGGTTGATTGTTGAAGGTATTTGGTGGTCCGATTTGGGCGACGAGAGCTTGTATAGTAGAGTTTAGATCGGTAAGTACATTCTCCATGGAGGTTTGGGGTGGATAGGAGGGTTCATTTGGCTCATAAGGTGGTTGGTATGGTGGATACAGGTTAGGGTCATATGGAGGTGAATGGTAGAAAGGGGTTTGTGAGTATGGTGGTCCAAAGCTATTTTGAGGAGGTGGTTCATTGGCATATGATGGAGCTTGCTGGTAACTACAAGGGGGTCCACCATATCTATTGTCTTGGCATGCATTGTAGGATGGTCGTTGTCCATGATATCTTGGAAGGTGATGTTGCCGAAAGGATTGATCAGATCCTCGTGGCTCCTTCCATCTCTGATTGTTTTGACCTTGATGCATGTTCTTGTAATAATTTCCATTCCTTGCAACAGCATTGGGACCAAACTGAAAGCGATGGGGTGAGAACTCATAATAGCAAATAAAAATTAAAAACGAAAATAAAAACAAATTTAAATTAAAAGGTTATTGAAATTTAAATTTTGAAAATTAAATTTTGAGTTTTAAATTTTGAAATTTGAAATTTGAAATTTGAATTTTGAAAAAGTCAATAATATAAGATAAAAATTTAAAAAAGATTTAAATTTTGAAAAGGTTTGATTTTTAAAATTTTAAATTTAAAATTTTAAATTTGGATTTTGAATTTTGGAATTTAAATATTGAAATTTGAAATTTGATTTTTGAAATAAGAAAAGATAAGATTTTGAAAAAGATATAAATTTTTGAAAAAAATTTGAATTTTGAAATTTAAAACTAAGATAAGATAAAAAATTTAAAATTAAAAATCTAAAATTTTTCTTTTTCTGCAAATTTCGAAAATTCAATTAAAATAAAGAGAAAAGATATTTTTGAATTAAATGAGGAAAGAGAAAAACAATAAAATGAAACCAAACTTAAAATTTTTTTATCAAAACGAAGAGAACAACTAAGAACAACTTGAAGGTCAAGATGGACACGAAGAACAAATTTTTGAAAAAAAATTTTTTAATAACTAAATAAAAACCAATAACCTCTTAATTTATGAAAAAGCAAAAATAAAAACAAAAATAAAAACAAAAATAAAAACAAATAAACAAGCAAAAAGCAAATATTTACAATAAACAATAATAAGGCACACGTTTGCAATTCCCCGGCAACGGCGCCATTTTGAAGAACGGAAGATTAACGGTTTAGAATTCAGAATAAATTTCCATTGCAAGTATAGTTTCTAAACCAGGCAATCATCCTTTCTTACAAACGTTTTGGTTGTCACAAGTAACAAACCCCTTAAAAATTGATAACCGAAGTATTCAAACCTCGAGTCGTCTTCTCAAGGAATTGTAGGGAGGTATGTTCTTATTATTGGTTATGAGTTTTGTAAATTGGGGGTTTTGAAAGTAAGGAACAAGTAATTTAAATGACAAATAAAATAAATAAATAACTATAAATAAACTCTCGGCAAGGTATGAAAATTCGGAAGTCCTATCCTAGTTATTCTTATAAGAATTGAAGTTAATCCCACTTAGTTAACCTTTACGAAAGCAAGGAAAGTCAAGTGGACTAATTAGTTAGATTTTCCAAGTCCTAGCTAACTCCTAAGGAAAGACTAGAGTTAGTGGAATTCAATTCAATTAGAGAAATTAATTAACAATCACGATAAGTTTGATAACTCAAGAGCCTCTAGTTAATCAATTAAAGCCAAGAATATGAAAAGCTAAAGATAAATCTGAAATACCTCAATTGCATTAATAAAAGAAAATTAATCCAAACATAAAGAGTTCATAAGCTAAATTGATAAAATAAATAAAAGGACATTGAACCTGGAACTCGGAAGAAATTGTAAGTTAAAATAATAAAGTTGAAATAATAAGAAATCCTAATTCCTTTAAGAGGAATCCTAATCCTAAATCCTAAGAGAGAGGAGAGAACTTCTCCCTCTAAAAACTACATCTAAATTATGAAAAGTGAATGTATGGAAGACATCATGAATGAATGGATTCCCCCACTTTATAGCCTCTAATCTGTGTTTTTTGGGCCGCAAACTGGGTCGAAAACAGCCTAGAAATCACTGGAGAAGAAATCTGCCACGCTGATTTTCGTCACTACGACGCGTCTGCGTGGAGCACGCGTTCGCGTCACTTAGATTCAGGGAAACTATGGCATATTATTTATTAAATCAAAGCCCCAAACGTTAGCTTTTCAACGCAACTAGAACCGCGTCGTTTGGACCTTTGTAGCTCAAGTTATGACAGTTTTAGTGCGAGAGGGTCAGGGTGACAGCTTTGCAGTTTCTTCAACTTCTTGTATTCCTTCCACTTTTGCATGCTTCCTCTCTATCCGCCAAGCCATTCCTGCCTTGTGATCCCTGAAATCACTTAACATACATATCATGGCATCTAATGGTAATAAGAGAGGATTAATATTAGAAAATATAAGGCCAAAGAAGCATGTTTTCAATCATAGCACAAATTCCGCGAAAGAATTGTAAAACCATGCAAATAGTCTGAATAAGTGGGTAAAGAGTTGATAAAAACCACTCAATTAAGCATAAGATAAACCATGAAATATTGGTTTATTAGTCCCCTCTCGGCGTTTAATTCCCCACAGGGAGCAGATGCTAGCGCTGAACGCCAGCCAGGGAGCAATGCTTGGCGTTGAACGCCCCATAAGGGGCATTATGGGCGTCCAACTCCCCATGAAGAGAAAGGACCTGGCATTGAACACCAGGAAGGGAGCATTCTGGGCGTTCAACACCCCAAAGGGAGTGGAGTCTGGCATTGAATGCCAGAAAGGGAGTGCTCTGGGCGTTCAACGCCCTACAAGGGGCAGCAAGCCCCAACCTTTTACCCCCCTCTGGGCATTCAACGCCCATTCTTGGTGTTGAACGCCAGGTAGGAGACAGGCAGCATGAGTTCTGCAACCTTCTCAGCTAAGTAGGTCCCACAGAATCTCCACCTACCCCACCTTCTTCTCTCTGCTACTTTTCCTCTTTCCCACACACACTCTTCCCCATACACCATCAACTAATCACATCCACAACACTTTTTCCTCGTCCTAAAACCCTTCATCACTCCCATCATTCAATTTCCACCAACCCCACCACCTTCAAATTCAAACTATTCACACCCATTCTTCCCTCCCTCATAACCGAAACCCTAACCCTCCCACCCCTATAAATACTTTCATTCCTCTCATCACCCTCACTCCTAAACACTCTCTTCCCTTATATACTTTGCACACTCTTCCCCTTCCTCACCCCCACTTGGCCGAAGGTTTCTCTTCTCCCTTCCCCCTCTATAATTCTTCTTCCTTCTACTCCCTTCTTTCATTTTTGTTCTTATATTCTCGAGGACGAGCAAACTTCTTAAGTTTGGTGTTATAAAAGCTTTGTTTTTTTTACTTCTACCACTCCTAAGTATGGCCCCCAAGGTCAGTGAAGCCTCAAGGAAGAGAAAGGGAAAGTCTCCTGCTTCTTTTTTTTAACCTTAGAAAATAAAGAGATTCCTCACTAAGGCTCATCAAGACCACAGCTATGATGTGGTGGCGAAGAAAATGGTGATCCCTGAAGTCCCCTTTAGGCTAAAAAAAGATGAGTACCCAAAAATCCAACAAGAAATCTGGAGAAGATATTGGGAAGTACTAACCAATCCTATCCCGGAGGTTGGAATACTAATGGTGCAAGAATTTTATGCCAATGCTTGGGTCACAAAAAAGCATGATACTAGTGTGAACCCACAGCCCAAGAACTGGCGCACCATGGTGAGGGAGCAACTCCTTGATTTTAGCCCGGAAAGTATAAGAGTGGCGCTCAAACTACCACAAATGCTGGGAGACCCACACTCTTACACCAAGAGGGTTAACTCCGATCAGAGGTTGGAGCAAGTGTTCGCAGACATCTGTGTGGAGGGAGCCCAATGGAGGCTAGATGCGCACGGCAAGCCCTACCAACTGAGTAGGCTTGATCTCAAGCCTGTAGCTAGAGGATGGGTGGAGTTTATCCAACGCTCCATCATCCCTACAAGTAACCGATCTGAGGTTACTATTGACCGAGCAATAGTGATTCATTGCATTATGCTTGGCAACGAAGTGGAGGTACATGAGGTGATACCTCGAGAATTATACAAGGTGGCAGAAAAGCCCTCCACCCAAGCAAGGCTAGCGTTCCCACATCTCATTTGTCACTTATGCAATTCAGCTGAAATTGTCATAGAAGAAGACACCCCATTAAGGAGGACAAGCCCATCACGAAAAGAAGGATGGAGCATGTTAGAGAGCTGGCACATGAACCACAGCAAGAGCCTATGCAGCCGCCTCCACCAGAAATCCCTAAGATGCCTCAAGGGATGTATTTTCCTCCCGTAACTATTGGGATCAACTAAATACCTCAATAGGGGAACTGAGCTCAAACGTGGAGCAGCTAAGGGTGGACCACACTGAGCACGTCACTACCCTCCATGAAATGAGAGAAGATCAGAGAAGGATGATGGAGGAGCAGCTGAGGCAAGGGCGTGAGATAGAGGAGGTCAAACGCTCCATTGGACTCTCAAGAGGAAGCAGCAGCCGCTGTCACTAAGGTTGTTGAGTCCCATTATTCCCCTCTGTTTTATTCTATTTTTAGTATACTTTAGTTTATTGTCTGTTTTCTTTTCTAAGTAATGATCACAGGTAGTATCTTTCTAGTTTTATTTTCTATTATAAAATATCCATTGTATCATCACCATGCTTAAAAGAAAAATTTATTTGAAAAAGAAATAGTGAGATGCATGAATTTTAAGTTTAACATGAATCATTCCAATTGTTTTGATGTAGTGGCCTTGCATTTATTTCTGAATGTATGACTTAACAGTGCATAATTGATATTGGAATTGAGAATACGGGAAAACAAAATGCTAAGAGTCACGGCTAGGCTCAAAAAGTTGCAAAGTACCAAAAGAAGCTGTGTTCAAGAATCAAGAAGAGCTAAACTAAGAGAATCAATAATATTATTCGGATTCTAGTTCCAAGAGAAGCCAATACTTCTGAGTTTCAAAGGAAAGTGAGATGCCAAAACTGTTCAGAAGTAAAGAGCTATTAGCCCCGCTCATCATTTGGAACTGAGCTTCATTGAGAAACTTTAAAACTTATTGTATCTCTCTCTTCTTTTTAGTCATACTTGTTTTTGGTTCCTTGAGGACAAGCAACGGTTTAAGTTTGGTATTCTGATAAGCGGATATTTTATACACTTTGTGGCATCATTTTCTTAGTGTTTTTAGTATGTTTTGTTAAGTTTTATCATGTAGTAGTAGGTTTTAATGCAATATTCACTTTTTGGATACTACTTTGAGCTTTTATGTTTTTCTTATAATTTTAGATGAATTTTGGATGAATTTGGCAAGTTTTGGCAAAAGTCTGATTCAGAGGCAAGCAAAGCATAGCAGATGTTGTCAGAATCTGACCTCCATGCATTCAAACGAACATTTCTTGAGCTAAAGAGGTCCAAATGACGCATTCTAAATAGCGTTGAAAAGCTAACTTCTACAGATTTCTAGCAATATATAATGGTCTATACCTTTTTTTAGATTGGACTGCCCAAATTGGGTGTTGAACACCCAAACTACCCCCTTTCTAGCGTTCAACGCCCCAAAGGGACTCAAGCTAGCATTGAACGCCCAAATCCAGTGTTGAATACCCCAAAGGAAGCAAGGAAGCAGCAAGGACACTCCCTAGTGGGCGTCCAACGTCCACTCCTTCAATTTAGAAGCCAAGCTCAGCCCAAACACTCACCAAGTGGGCCTATAAGTGGATTTTCGCATCATTTTACTTAGTTTACTTCATTTTTGTAATTCTTAATTATTAGTTTAATATAAATAGAAGTAAGATCTGTCCTGTTAGGAACTTTTGACCTTCAATCTCTTTTACCACATTCGAACTACACACTTTATTCTCTGTACAGTATGAGCAACTAAACCTCCTAGGTTAAGGTTAGGAGCTCTGCTGATTCCTATGAATTAATACAATTACTTTTCTATTCCAATGAGTGTTTGATTCTATTCTATGATGCATTGTCATTCCTCATCCTTATGAATCTCGATTCTACATGAGTTCTTACGAGTCATGACCCGGATAGTATTGAGCTACAGCTTGATGATGCATCACGGGTTCCAACAGAATTATCTGGATTAACTGGGGTATGTGACATAAAACCTCATTAGTCAGGGGCAATTGAGGTTCCTGTGGCTCTAAGGGTTAGAAGCATAAAAGTAGCAGTCTCTGATTCGGAAGATATGACCTTGTCTGTGGCGTTTTGAGTAGGATCATTAAAGAGATTGACTTGTGCGCGGTTCACCCTCTCCTAGATTGATCTAGTCCGTTCGGATGTTTGGTCTAGACTTGAGGAGATTAATGACCACGACCCATGGCTTAATCACTTGCAACCTTGCCATTGAAGGAATCATTCCTACCTCAGAAGCTATCCTGCATCGAGCTCGCCTAATACGTGAAAGAGTTCTTTCAATTTCAGGATCAATATAAAGTGACATTTTTCAAATTTCAATACAAGGTTAGTATTGGTGCATCGTTCTAGTACCCGAGCTAAGTTCCCTAAACATGCATCAAAGGAGCTACCATAAACACTAAAATCGTCTATGAAGACTTCCATGCAATCCTCCAAAAGATCTGAGAAAACACTTGTCATGCACCTTTGAAACGTTGCCGGTGCATTGCATAAGCCAAACGGCATTCTTTTATATGCAAACGTTCCAAAGGGGCAAGTAAAGGTAGTTTTCTCCTTATCGTCTAGAGCTATATGAATTTGGAAGTACCCCGTATATCCATCTAAAAATCAATAATGGGATTTACCTGCTGATAAACCACTATTTTATGGTTTATCTTATACTCAATTGAGTGGTTTATATCAATTCTTTACTCACTTATTCATATGATTTGCATGAATTTACATTTTTCCTTCCTGATTTTATACTATGATTGAAAACATGCTTCTTTAGCCTTAAATTGCTAATATTAATCCTCTCTTATTACCATTCGATGCCTTGATATGTGTGTTAAGTGATTTCAGGGTTTATAGGGCAGGAATGGCTTAGAGGATGGAAAGGAAGCATGCAAAAGTGGAAGGAATACAAGAAACTGAAGGAACTGCTAAAGTTGTCCAGCCTGACCTTCTGGTACTAAATTGACCATAACTTAAGCTACAAAGGTCCAAATGAGGTGGTTCCAGTTGTGTTGGAAAGCTAACATCCGGGGCTTCACAAATATATATAACTTGCTATAGCTGCCTCGAAGCCAGGCGACGCGCACACGTGGATCACACGGATGCGTGACCTGGCAAAAACTCAATCCGCGCGAACGCGTGGACGACGCTAACGCATGACTTTGCAGTGACCTGTACGTAGCAGAAATTGCTGAGGGCGATTTCTGGGCTGTTTTTGACCCAGTTTTTGGCTCAGAAAACATAGATTAGAGGCTATAAAGTGGGGGAATCGATCCATTCATACTCACAACATAGATAATTGATAGAACATTCATAATTGACAATTTTTAGGTTTTAGATGTAGTTTTAGAGAGAGAGAGGGGTTCTCTCCTCTCTTTTAGGTTTTAGGATTAGGATTTCTCTTAGTTTATGGTTATTTCTCTAATTCCAGGTTCAATATTCCTTTAATCTATGTTTCTCTTTTACTTTTAGTTACTCTAATGCTTTTACTTGTTAATTACTTATGTTGCCAAATTGGCTTATGAATCTTTCCATGTTAGATTTGAATATTCTATTTAATATAATTTGAGGTATTTCAGATTTATGATTGTTTTATTCTATTTATGATGCTTTCAATTTAATTTAGATTTTTCTCCTTTTGGTTTTGGTTAAGTAATTGGTGACACTTGAGTTGTCAAACTCAGCAGTTGATTGAAAATCGGAAATTGCTGATTGATTTGGATCCATCTAAAGCTAGTCTTTCCACAGGAGTTGACTAGGACTTAAGGAATCAAGTTAATTGGTCCACTTGACTTTCCTTTATTTAGTAAGGGTTAACTAAGTGGGAGCAATAACAATTCTCATCACACTTGATAAGGATAACTATGATGGGATTTCCAGTTCTTATACCTCGCAAAGAGTTTTCTTTATAATTATTAATTTATTTTTCTTACCATTTAAATTACTTGTTCCTTATTTCAAAAAAAAACAACGATACTTTTTCATAACCAATAATAAATCATACTTCCCTGCAATTCCTTGAGAAGACGACCCAAGGTTTAAATACTTCGGTTATAAATTTTATTGGGTTTTGTTACTTGTGACAACCAAATTTTTGTATGAAAGGATTCTCTGTTGGTTTAGAAACTATACTTACAACGCGATTATTTTTATAAAATTCTAAATTAGCAGGAATTCGTTCGTCACATGCCAAGCGATCCAACATTTGGTCAATAAACGGCAACGGGTAATGGTCCTTCTGCGTTGCTTGATTCAGCCGGCAGTAATCAATCCACGCTCGCCAAGTATTTTGAATCCGGGTTGCAACGAGCTCTCCACTTTCCGTTTTCACCATGGTTACTCCAGATTTCTTCGGCACTACTTGGACCAGACTTACCCACTCACTTTCTGAAATGGGATAGATGATATCCGCTTCCAAGAGGCGAGTTACTTTTTTCTTGACTACATCAAGGATTGTGGGGTTTAGCTGTCTTTGTGGTTGCCGGACCAGCTTAGCACCTTCTTCCAAAAAAATCCTATGAAGGCACACTTGAGGGCTTATTCCAAAAATATCACTTAGGCTCCATCCAATCGCCTTCTTATACTTCTGGATAACCTCAAAGAGTCGTTGCTCTTCTTGATTGGAAAGATCGGTTGCCACAATCACCGGAAATTTGTGCTCCTTATCAAGGAATACATATTTAACATGGGGTGGAAGCGGTTTTAAATCTTCTCTTGCTTCTTCGTGTGGTAGCCTATCCTCTTGGTCATGGGGAATTGGTGAGGTACCTTCATCTTCTTCATCCTCAAGCTCTCCCTATTTTGAACCTTCTTCATCAATTGGACTTTTTTGGAGCTCATGGTGGTTGCCTACCTTGAGTTCATCCTCTCTTCCGCTCTCAACCCCATCAATGGATTCCTCCATAGTAAGAGTGGGTTGAGAATTTATCTCTTCAAGTGGCTCGCCTCACTTTGGGGTTATACGATCAATGCTAGACTTTAGAGTTGATGGAGGCGGCAAGGGTGGATCACTAGGCGTCCCAAGTTGTGGAGGAGCAAGGTTGTTAGGGGTAGAGTGAGGAGGTGTTAGACGGGACAAAACCTTGGCAAGAGTTTCCATGCAATTATCTTGTTTTCTTTGAAATTTTTGTTGTTCTTGGATGAGGGCTTGAAAGTTATGCTCCTTATAAGGGAGGTTGATGTGTGTGAGATGGTGATGAAAGCTAGGTTGTCCCAAATATGGTGATGGGTAGGTTGGTTGAGAAGAAGTTGGTGGTGGGAATGGTAAAGGAGCTTGAAAGTATAATGGTTGTGTCTCATGTAGAGGGTATGGAGTATGAACATATGGATGGAAAAAATTGTAATGATGATATGTTCCACTTGGTGTGAGAGGTTGATAGACATTAGGATCATAGGGTCCTTGCAAAGGTCCTTGTTGCCAAGAATTGCTTGTTTGTGACCCTCCCTCGAATTGGCCTCCCATACCTCGATGTGAACCAATGTTGGAATTGCTACCCCCTACAACATGATAACAACTGGACTCTAAGCCAAAAGGGTGATAACTCATGATGAAAAGGAAAGATAAAACACAACAATACTAATAGAAGCAATAGACAAATGAATATATACTCTAATTATATCTATTTACCTAGAACCAAACAAACAAGAATGTTAGTTACTACCACTACTTAGATAAAGGCACCATCTACCAATTAGTGCCAAGTAGCAAACAAAAACCAAATATTCACACTATTCACATATTTACAACAACCAAAATTATAGCACTCATTGCACTTAAAGTGAAGTCCACGGCAATAGCGCCAAAAACTTGATGGTGGCCTAAAGTGGGTTGGAAATTTTCCTCAAAATAGAATTGGCGTTACAAGTATAGTCCTAACCCACAATCGACTCACAATCAAAGTTTGAATTCAAAGAGATGTCACTATTAAAAACCAATTCAATTCCGGGAGTTCTTAGTTCCCGGGTCGTCTCCCAAGGACACTTGAGACCAATGAGTGTACAATTCCGGTTGTGATGTTCATGGGGTTTTCAATGAAGAGATAAACATATAAATCAATAAAAGAACATGCAAAATTGTGATAAATGAACTAATAAAGGAATTAACAAATTAACTATGCAATATATACAAGTAAGGTATAAAAGGGATTAATGTAAATGTGTATGAAAGATTTAAAGCATAAAAGGTATCTTGGCTTGGAATGAGCTAAGGGTCCTTTCCTTGTCGGAACCACAACTATGACAATTAGAATGGATTAATCTCACTTGATTAACCCTCACATTGGAGAGTAAGTTAAATGAGCATAAGTGTTCTTAACCCACAAATCCTAAATTGCTTGCTACTTGCCTTAGCAACAAATTAGCGTTAGTGGGAACAAGAACAATTAACAATCCAAGAATTGATACTAAATGTTGGACATTCCAACTCTAGGAACCCAATTGCTCACTTTCCCCAAGCCAAGAGATAGAAAACTAGCCCAAAATCATAATTGACATTTTGTCAAATACTTGGTGGACAAAAACACCAAACATGAGAAAAATAAGAAAATGCTTGAAACTAAAAGCAACAAATGATCTCAATCAACAATAACAACTCAAGAAAGCATATAACAATCATCAATTATCAAATTCATCAACAAGAAATTGAAATTGCAAAAGAGAAGTAAAATTGAACTATAACTTGAAAAATAAAAAAGAGTAAGAATAATGTAGCTATAAAGAGTAGTAATAAAGAGATACTTACAATGGAATCTAGCAAAATCCAAGATCAAAAATGAAAATGGCACTTGAATGTAAAAACCCTAGTATAAACCTTAATAGAGATGATGAAAAACTTAAAGAAAAACTATACTAAAGCTTCCTACTCCTACTCCTAAGCTACCCTAATGATATGCTATGGTATTCTCTTCATTTTCCCTTCATTATGAGCTGAATGGCTTCAAAAATGGGCCTCCAATCCTCCAAAATTGCGAGTCACGTGCAATTTTAATGAAAGCATGTACGGACACCTGTGCATACGCACAGACGTGTGCGCATGCACACTCTGCGAAAATCTCTTCCTATGCGTACGTACAGGACGTTGTGCGCACGCACACTAGGCAATGCTTGAATGGACGCGTGATGCGCACGATGCGGCTCATGCGCATGCGTGGCTCTGCTCTGATGGTTGTTTGTACACACACAGGTCTGTGCGTACACACACATCGCTGTGCTCTTCTCCTTTGATTCTTCATGCTTCCTCCACTTTGCATGCTCCTCTTCCATTTTCTCCAAGTCATTCCTACCTTATACATCTGAAATCACTCACAAACAACATCAAGGCATCAAATGGAAGGCAAATGGGATTAAATTAATCAAATTAGGCACAAAAGAGCATGTTTTCATAATCAAGCACAAATTAGGAGAAAAGTTCAAAAGCATGCTATTTAAGGGAATAAGTGCAAGTTTATATGATGAAATCCATTCAATTTCAACAAAAAATCATCATCAAATATAGATTCATCAAGCTGCCCGTCAAGATAATGACAGTAAAGAAGCACTTGTTGGGAGGGAACCCAACCATTAGTATCCTTTCATTCGCTTTTGTGTTATTTCAGTTTTATTTTGGTTTGATTTTATATCATTTTATTTTTCATTGATTTTCATAGTTTTTCTAGCTTTTCTGACATTTGTGATCATGTAGAGTACTTAGAACAGGAATAGGAAAACTTAGGCAGAAAAATAGCACACCCTGGAGGAGACTTGCTGGGGGCGCTAAATGCCAGTTCTGGCGTTTAGTGCCGGGAGAGGAGCAAAGCAATGGGCTTTCAACACCCATTTTGAGCGTCAACTCCCATTTTGGGCCAGGGAAGGCATTTAGCGCCGGGGGCTCCAAAAAAAAATAGTGTATCCTCTTCTGGCATTAAACGCCAGAACTAGCGTTTAACGCCTACAAGGGGAGTTTCGAAAATGGATGCATGGTTTTGGCCAATGGTTTATCCCAACTCTCAACCACTTTTACCCTTTCAAACTCTATCCAATCTCTCTCCTCTTCTACCCACTTTTCCATCCACATTCATCCATCCCATCACCCATCACTTTCCTTGATTCTCTCAACTCACCTCCTACTCCACCCAACCCCTCTCATCTATCCCATCATTCTCTCCTCCCAACAACCCAAATTCAAATTTAAATTTCCCCCCACCCACACCCCATAACAGAACCCAACCTTTCCCCCACCTATAAATACCCTCCTCTTCATCCACTTTCACTACACCTCACACTCTTCTATCCATCTTACTTACCTTTCACCATAAACACTTTCTTTCTTTCTTTTCCCTTCTTCCACTACGAAGGCCGACGCCCTTCTCCATTCTCCTCTACCTTTTTCTTTTCCTTTTCTTATTTTATATCATTATTTTACTCGGGGATGAGCAAAGCTTTTAAGTTTGGTGTTAGGCGCTCCGCTTTGGTCCCTTTTTTTACTATCTCCTTGGCACCCAAGACCGGAGAATCCTCATCAAGAAAGAGGAAGGAGAAAGCGCCTACCTCTGACCCATGAGACTTCACCCAGTTCTTTTCCAAGACACATGAGGACCGCTTTTATGAGGTGGTGCACAAAAGGAAGATGATTCCTGAGGTCTGCTTCGATCTGAAGCATGATGAGTACCCGAAGATCCTATATCAAATTTTGAGACGGGGTTTGAAAGTCCTGGCCAACCCCTTGACTGAGGTTGGAGCATTGATGGTGCGAGAGTTCTATGCCAATGCTTGGGTGACTTACAAGCATGTCAGAAGTGTGAATCCGAAGCTGAAGAATTGGCGCACCATGGTCAGAGGGTACATCACGGATTTTAGCCCGGAGAGTGTAAGGGTGGCGCTACAGTTACCACCATCCGAAGTGAATCCTCATTCATACACTCGAATGGTTAATACTAACCAGCGGTTGGATCAGGTCCTTGAGGATATTTGCCTTCCTGGAACTCAGTGGAGGAGGAATTCTAAAGGCAAGCCGTACCAGCTAGGTAGGCATGACCTTAAGCCAGTTGCTCGAGGATGGTTAGAGTTCATTCAAAGCTCTATCCTTCCTACAAGTAACCGTTTTACGGTTACATTCGAGCAGGTAATGATGATTTACTGTATTATGCTCGGAAATAAGGTGGAGGTGCACAAGGTATTCCCTCAAGAGTTTACAGATTAGCTGACAAGTCCTCCACCACTGCTAGACTGGCTTTCCCTCATCTCACCTACCGCCTATGTACAGTAGTGGGAGCTCACATTGAGGGAGATACCCGATAAGAGTTGAGAGGCCAATCACAAAGAAGGGTATGGAGCACGCTAGAGACCTTGGGCATGGACCGCAGCAGGAGCCAGTTCCACCGCCTCCACAGGATCTTTCGGAGATGCCTCAGGGAGTTTACTTCCTTCCCTGTGACTACTGAGATCAGTTGACCACATCTATAGGGGAGCTGACATTATTAGTTGATCAGCTAAGGCTAGAGCATCAGGATTACGCTGCACTCCTCCATCAGATGATGGAAGAGCAGAGGAGGAAGGGACGTGATATAGAGGAGCTTAAGCACTCTAAAGGATTCTGAGGAGGGAGCAACAGCCACCATCACTAAGGTGGTAGAGTTTCATTCTCCCTTTATTTATCCTATTTTTGTTTTTCAGTATTTCATTCTATTTTCTGTTTTCTATTCTAAGCTTGCATGATCACTATTAGGATTTCCTTGCCTTCTAGTTTAGTTGTTTATTTCAATATTTTATGTTTATTTTAAAAAGATGTCTCATGTATCATGCTCTAAGCTTAAACAAAATTCAAAAGAAAAAGTAGTATAATGCATGAGATTTTGAGTTACATATTGTGTGTTCTAGTTACTTTGATGTGGTCGTACTATCTCTATTTCTGAATATATGAATTAACTGCGGATATTTGATGTTGGAGTTGAGAATATTGGTTGTTGAGGCACGGGAACTTAGAGAAGTGTTATTGATTCTCTAAAAAAAGAAAAAGATTGATTCTTGATGTAAAATAAATAGCAAAAGGTCCAAGGCTTTGAGCATCAATGGTTAGGAGGGTCAAAACTGATCTAAAGCTCAAAAGATTGATTTTCCCTAACTATATGCTTGTGGTGTGAAAGTGTCAAGTAACCCTTGAGACTCAGCACTTAAAAGAGTATGCCTAAGGCTCTGAGCACCACTGGCTGGGAGAAAAAGAAAGAGAAATTCAGACTCAAGGAGTTCCCCAGTTAAGTGCTTGTGGTGTTCTTGTTTCGAGTTAAGCTTGAAGACAAAGCACCTAGAGTCACGGCTAGGCTCAAGGTGCAAAGCACCAAAAAAAGCAAAAGCTTTGATCAAGAATCAATTAGAGCATAAAGAAAAGAATCTATAATATCATCCGAGTTCTAGTTCTGAAGGATACTGATATTTCTGAGCTCCAAAGGATAGTGAGATGCCGAAACCATTTAGAATTCGAGTGTCATAAGCCCCATTCAGTAACTAGACCTGAGCTTAAATTACAACTCAAAGCCTTAAGCATTTTCTCTTCTTGGTCCTATACTATTTTGGTTGCTTTGGGACAAGCAATAGTTTAAGTTTGGTGTTGTGATGCGTGAGCATCTTATACCCTTTTTTCTATCATTTTTCAGTTATTTTTAGTTAGATTTTATTTAATTTTACTTGATTTTAGTGCAAAAATCCCCTTTGGATGCGACTTTGAGTTGTTTTAGTATTTTTATGATTTTAGATGAAATTCAAAGCGATTTGGCGGAGTTTGGAGCTAAATAAAAGAAAGTTGTTAGCACCCTCCCTGGGTGCTAAACGCCCAACTGGCGTTTAGCGCCAGCAGGGGACTCAGGGCCAGCAATGTTGCACTCCCCTTTGGGCGCTTAATGCCCAATCTGGCGTTAAACACCAGCAGCCAGTCCGAATCATACTCATTTGGGCCTCTCAAGTAGATTTAGCACTTATTAGTTTTATTTTATTTTCTTTTTGTAATTGTTATTTACAAACAATATCTTTTTGGTCTAGAATTTATTATTAGGTCAGTATATAAAGGAAAAGATCACTTGTATTATGGAACTTCTTCCTTCCGCACATTTTCAGAACCCTATTTTCTCCTGTAAGTCATGAGCAACTAAATCTCTTGGTTAAGGTTAGGAGCTTTGTTTATTTCTATGGATTAAAACTATTATTCTTCTATTTTAATTAATTTTTTTATTCAATTCTAAGGATTGTTTTTGTTCTTAATCTTATGAAGTGGGTGGAACGAGAGTATTACCCTTTTCTACATGAGTTTTTTGTGATTCTCGAGAGAGTAATCTCGCTTGAACTACAGCTTGCACTACAAGAAAATTGAACATTTGTAACAAAAACTTTGTAACAAATTTAAAATTGTTACAAAAAATTATTCTTTTGTAACAAAAATTAGTAACTGTTACATAATAATAATGTTTTGTAACAATAATACAATTTGTTACAAAATATTTTGATATTTTGTAACGACTTAATTTTTTTTGTTACAAATTATATTGGCTTTTGTAACGAACCATTGTTTTGTTGCAAAATTTTAAAATATTTTGTAACAAAAGATGAAGTTGTTGCAAAAGTTTAAAATATTTTGTAACAAAATGTCCATTTGTCTCAAAAACTCCAATTATTTTATAACAAAAAATTAATTTGTCACAAAATTCAATATTGTTTGTAACAAGTTATTTGTTTGTCACAAAATACAAAAATTTTTGTAAGTAAAAAAATTATTTTAAAATGTTAAAATCTCTAAGATAATTAAAAGAATTATTTTTTATAAAAAAATTAAGGATAAATGATTTATTTTTAAAAATGGTATATATTATTTTATATTTTTTATAAAATTAATATATAATTTTACTAATAATTAAATCTTAAATGTTGATTAAAAATTAAATTTTTAAATTAAAAAATTAATTATTAAACATAAATAAAAATAGTTAAAATTTAAAAATAAAAACAAATATAAAAAATAAAAATTCTAATTCTAACCCTCACCTTTATTTTTTATTTTGTTGTTTAGCATCCTCGTCCATTTAAATAAAATTTTAAAAAACTCCCTTAAGTATAAAATATAGAGCTCTAGTTTTTTTTTCTCTCTACTAGTCATAAACCCACCTTCACCTAACACTCATCATTAAGCCGGTAAAATCTACGATGTTAGAAAATAAATAATAAATTATTTGTATTGTGATTTATTATAGTTATTCATGGTTTTATTTTCAAAAAATTATTTATGTAAGATCCAGAACTTTTGAAAAATCCTATTCTGAGTTGATTCTAAATTTATTTATTTATTAGCGATTTTATTTTCAAAAATTATTTCATTGAGAATAATTAAATCAAATTTTGGTAATTAAAATAAAAATTTTACTGAATTTTATAATTATTAAATAATTTTCTATATTTAAATTATAAGACTTAGTAGTTATAAAGAAAAAAAATATACTATTTAATTTAAATAATTGAAATTTTAGAATTTAATACTTTAATTTTTATAATTAAATATATCATCTTATATTTTAAATTAGAATACTTATTAAGAATTAATTAACAAATTGATAATTTAATTAATATTTTAAAGTAATTTAAAGAGATTAAATTATATTTTTAATAAATACTCTATTCCCTAATTTAATTAAAATTATAAACCCTTAGGAAAATCTAACCCTAGAACCCCCACCCCTCTTCAGCGTGCACATACACCCAGCCACACAGGGGTCACCTGTTCCACACATCCACACACAGAAATATGAAAGAAAGAAAGAAACGGAAGAGGGAAGAGAGAAGAGGGAAGAGAGAGTCGCGCCAGGAGAAGAGAAGGGAGGAAGGGGGGCTGTCCGCAGCGCCACTGCGTCGTCGCCACCTTGGAGTCTCCCGTTCGTCGCTACCCAGTCGCAGTTCTGCCTTCTATCAAGCCGGTTCTGTAGCCTGAGAAGAATCACGAAGAGGAGAGAGAGCGTGTGTGAAGGGCAACGCCACCACGAAGCCGTCGGCGCTGTCATCATGCTCCGCCGCTGTCGCGTCTCACCAAGCCGTCATCATCGTGCTTCCTGGTGCCGTCGGTGGAGCTGTGTCTTGCTGGATCTGCTGCTGGAAGTCTGGAGGAGAAGCGTTTTTTCAGATGGCAAATAACTGCAAACAGCGACGGAGCTTCTCTAACCCTCAAGGCCTGAAGGACGACGGCGACAACGACTGCTTCTTCCGCTAGTCTTATTCTCTTCTCTAGCCCCTGCTCAAGTTCAGTTCAGGTAAATTATATGTTTTGAATTTCTAATTAGGGATTTGGTTATTAAAATTTATGATTAGGGATTTGATTATTGGAATTTATGATTAGGGATTTAGGGTTCTGATTATTGGAAATTTGGAATTTCTGATTAACATTGCTTCTCTTCTGAAATTTGGGATTTGGTTATTAGAAGTTCTGATTAGGTAAATTTAAAATTTGCTTCTCTTCTCTTCCTGTTAGTGAATTGTTCTGATTTTGTTCTTCTTGAGTTCCTGTTAGTGTTTTGATTAAGGCTTTATAATATTGATTGATTTTGTTCTTCCTGATTTTTTTTTAGTGTCAATCATCCAAACCCCTTTCATGTATATAAAAAAATGTTAAGTCATGTCTTATTCTAGACTTAGATGATGGTTAATCTAATGGATGGAATGATATATTGATTTATTATATATATGAAATTAAAATTGATGAGATGCTGTGTAAATACTAATATTTAAAGCCATCTGCATCCAAGTTATGTAGCTGAATTGATAGCAAGAAGAAGATACATGTAAAACAAAATGTGATTATTCCTGTAAAGAGATTTTCAAAGAAAAATACTATAAATTGTTAAATTGTACTGATTATAAATTTTGATTATTGAAATTTATGAATTTTGATTAGAATTTCTTATTAAGGATGCGTGTATAGTTTCTGTGATGAGCATGCGTGTATAGAATTTTGATTATTGAAACTTTAGAAAACTTTTTTTGTTTAAACTGATTGAATGATGCTGTGTTTGATTTATTAAATGATGATGATGCTGAAAATTCTGTTTGTTAGAGTGCAGAATTTGTTGAATGGCTAAAAGCCAAGTTTTATGATTGAATCAATTGATGATACATGCTAATGATTACTTGAGATGATGTTGGACTATTTGTTATATATGATGCAGTAAATTGATGATAATATATGTGAATTGTTTGAGTGATTTGTGGCTGGATTGTGTTGAGTAATGCAGAACTTGTTGATTTCATATGAGTATGCTTAAATGTGAAAACTGACCAAAAATGGTGATTTATTAATCCTGAGCACTTGAGGCTAATTTAATCTTTTTAACAAGTCACAATAGATAAAAAAAAAAGTTAGAATGCAAGGTTAGAGTGAATGAAAAGCTAGGAATCAATTTTTGACCTCTCAAAACCCAAGGTTACATGTTGCAGAATTATGCAGTTTTGGACAGCACTTTGTGAACAAAACTGGGAGCAATATAGCCACTCAAAATGAGTGAAATTATTTTTCTATAAAATTTGATATGTTTAGATTGTTCCTCTAAAATTTCAGAATTTTTCGATGTGTGGTTTGGGAGATATGATTTTTAGAAAATGGTCATTTTCTGCAGAAATATTGCTGTCCGAATTCTGGAACAGCAACTTCAAAACCACATATCTCAATACTCTGAAACTCTTTGGAGGTGAAACCAAAGAGGGGTGAAATATTAGAATGTCTAGTATTTTATGTCCAAATTTCAGGACAATTCGAGTCTTGTAGAGAAAGTTGTGCTTTCTGGAAGCATGGCTGTTCACTGTTGTGACAGCATCCTTTCCTTAAAACAAAATCATATTTCAAGAGGCATAACTTTTTCTAGAGAAGTGAAAATTCTCTGGGACTTGAACTAGGTGAAAGATGGGTAATTCTAGTTCAACCATACCAAAATTTAGGAGAATCCAACAAAAGATAGATTTTATATGATTTTTTTAAATTGGTTACTGCTTGCTATTTTTCTGAAGTGTACTAAATCAGTAGCCGGTTTCTAAAAAAAATCATATAAAAGTAAATTAGGTGGCAAAAGAGATCTCTGGATTAGTGTGGCTTAGCTGTCAAGAAAGTTCAAGATAGTGTGGCTTAGCTGTCAAGTTGTTATTCGGTTTTATTTTTCCATTCTTGCTATACTTTTCTATTTCCAAACTATTTCCAAAAGTCAAGTATATTTGTTATGAGGACTTTAGTGAAAATTGTGCTTTGTAGTGATTTTTAGACAATTGATACTTACATAAATTTAATGAATTGAATTATGATTAATTAGGCCGAGTTTATATATTGAATTGTCAATTTTTGATAATGTGCATTCTTGATTGACTAGTTTTAAACTTTGAGAATAGATTCTTAAAGAATTAGTTAATTTTAACTTGTAAGTTCTAATTTTATTTTTATTCTGATGAAGATAGCGTTATATGTGGTTTTTAAATTTTGGTTTTCATTGCTCATATTTTCAGGGGTACAAAATTGATGCCAACATGCTAGATTTTATATTGACTGAAATATGCTAGAAGAATCAAGAATTATAAATCCGATATGATACAATTTTATGTTAGAAAAAAGTTGTGTTTAGTTGAATTTGTAGAACTTATTTTATTGTAAAAGAATCTTAATGACATGTAAGATATTCTAATTATCTATATGATTATATATTATATAAATGTTAAGTTAGCGTGTTTAGAAAATTAATTGATATATCAATTATTTAATTAAATATTTTAAAATCAACTTTCTACTTTTGTAACTAAAAGAATAAAAATATTACAAAAGTAAGTAGTATTTTGTAACAAAATATTATGACACAAAAATCTAAATTGTTACGAAAAATATTTTAAAGGTAAAAAAGAGTTACCACTTTCGTAACAAATTTTTGTTTTTGTATTAAAAAATTTGTTACAAAATATTACTTTGAATTGTAACAATTCCATTTTTTGTTACAAAAACTTTTTGTAA
>NC_029791.2:56897459-56926264 GCF_000816755.2 Arachis ipaensis
GGCAAAAGAGATCTCTGGATTAGTGTGGCTTAGCTGTCAAAAAGTTCAAGATAGTGTGGCTTAGCTGTCAAGTTGTTATTCGGTTTTATTTTTCCATTCTTGCTATACTTTTCTATTTCCAAACTATTTCCAAAAGTCAAGTATATTTGTTATGAGGACTTTGGTGGAAATTGTGCTTTGTAGTGATTTTTAGATAGTTGATACTTATGTAAATTTAATGAATTGAATTATGATTAATTAGCCCGAATTTATATATTGAATTGTTAATTCTTGATAATTTACATTCTTGATTGGCTAGTTTTGAACTTTGAGAATAGATTCTTAAAGAATTAGTTAATTTTAACTTGTAAGTTCTAATTTTATTTTTACTCTGATGAAGATAGTGTTATATGTGGTTTTTTAATTTTGGTTTTCATTGCTCATATTTGCAGGGGTACAAATTTGATGCCAATATGCTAGACTTTATATTGACTGAAATATGCTAGAAGAATCAAGAATTATAAATCTGATATGATACAATTTTATGTTTGGAAAAAGTTGTGTTTAGTTGAATTTGTAGAACTTATTTTATTGTAAAAGAATCTTAATGACATGTAAGATATTCTAATTATCTATATGATTATATATTATATAAATGTTAAGTTAGCGTGTTTAGAAAATTAATTGATATATCAATTATTTAATTAAATATTTTAAAATGAATTTTCTATTTTTGTAACTAAGAATAAAAAATGTTACAAAAGTAAGTAGTATTTTGTAACAAAATATTATGACACAAAAGTTTAAATTGTTACGAAAAATATTTTGAAGATCAAAATTTGTTATCACTTTTGTAATGACTTTTAGTTTTTTGTATCAGAAAAATTTGTTATAAAATATTACTTTGAATTGTAACAATTCCATTTTTTGTTACAAAAACTTTTTGTAACGGGACATACTGCAACGGCCCTTTTTTTGTTACAAAATCCTTTTGTTTCAAAATTTCGATTTTTTGTAACAATTTTTTTGTTACAAATATTACAACTGGCGTTTAGCGCCAGCAGGGGACTTAGGGCCAGCAATGTTGCACTCCCCTTTGGGCGCTTAATGCCCAATCTGGCGTTAAACGCCAGCAGCCAGTCCGAATCACACTCATTTAGGCCTCTCAAGTAGATTTAGCACTTATTAGTTTTATTTTATTTTGTTTTTGTAATTGTTATTTACAAACAATATCTTTTTGGTCTAGAATTTATTATTAGGTCAGTATATAAAGGAAAAGATCACTTGTATTCTGGATCTTCTTCCTTCCGCACGTTTTCAGAACCCTATTTTCTCTGTAAGTCATGAGCAACTAAACCTCTTGGTTAAGGTTAGGAGCTTTGTTTATTTCTATGAATTAAAACTATTATTCTTCTATTTTAATTAATTTTTTTATTCAATTCTAAGGATTGTTTTTGTTCTTAATCTTATGAACTAGGTGGAACGAGAGTATTACCCTTTTCTACATGAGTTTTTTGTGATTCTCGAGAGAGTAATCTCGCTTGAACTACAGCTTGAAAAAAAATTCCTCCTAAATTGCTAATTACATGAACTGATTGGGATATTTGACATATAATCCTGTTTGTCTTGGGTAATTAGGGTTTTTGTGGCATTAAACTAGTTTTCCGAACTTAACCCTCTAATCGAAATTAAGTAACCACAAGAGTGAGGGTTAATGAAGGTTGGTACGCCGGAATCGTGATTGTTCATTCCCTGGCTATAGTGCCAAAACTTGGTGTGGGAGAATGTGATCTCAAAACTTCTTCACAATTTCGTGTAACTGACCAGCAAGTGCACTGGGTTGTCCAAGTAATAAACCTTACATGAGTAAGGGTCGATCCCACGGAGATTTTCGGCTTGAAGTAAGCTATGGTCATCCTTGTAAATCTCAGTCAGGTGGATTCAAATGGTTATGAGTTTTGGTAATTAAAATATAAATAAAACAGAAAATAAGATAGAGATACTTATGTAATTCATTGGTGGGAATTTCAGATAAGCGTCTGGAGATGCTTTGTTGCTTCTGAACTTCTGCTTTCCTACTGCCTTCTTCCAACCATGCATTACCTCCTTCCATGGCAAGCTGTATGATCCTCTCGGATGAAAACAAATCCATATGCACTGTCACCGCACGGCTAATCATCTGTCGGTTCCCGCTAGCATCGGAATAGGACCATTGTCCTTTTGCACACTGTCACTGCGTCCAACATTTGCAAGTTTGAAGTTCGTCACAGTCATCCCTTCCCAGATCCTACTCGGAATACCACAGACAAGGTTTAGACTTTTTGGATCTCAGGAATGCTGCCAATGGTTCTAGCCTATACCACGAAGACTCTGATCTCACGGAATGGAATGCTCTGTTGTTAGGAGAGGAAATCATGCGTCATGAACCAGGAGGCCAAGAGATATACACTCAAGCTGTTGCAGATAGAATGGAAGTGGTTGTCAGGCACGCGTTCATAAGTGAGAATGATGATGAGTGTCACGGGTCATCACATTCATCAGGTTGAAGTGCGAGTGAATATCTTAGAGAAGAAGTAGGCGTGAGTTGAATAGAAAAACAATAGTACTTGTATTAATTCATGAAGAACAGCAGGGCTCCACACCTTAATCTATGGGGTGTAGAAACTCCACCGTAGAAAATACATAAGTGAAAGGTCAAGGCATGGCCTTGAGGCCAGCCTCCAAACGTGTACAATAGCATAAGATTAACAAAAAAGGACTTCCCCCCCCCCTCTTAGAATAAATCTCTAAAAGTAGTTTTTATACTAAACTAGTAACCTAGGATTTACAGAAAATGAGTAACTAAATGCAGATAGTGCAGAAATCCACTTCCGGGGCCCACTTGGTATGTGCTTGGGCTGAAAATTGAAGACTTTTCGTGCATAGGCTGTTCCTGGAGTTAAACGCCAACTTTGGTGCCAGTTTGGGCATTTAACTCCAATTCTGGTGCCAGTTTAGGCGTTTTATGCCAAGATATTGTAGGCTGACTTTAAACGCCAGTTTGGGCCATCAAATCTCAGAAAAAGTATGGAGTATTATATATTGCTGGAAAGCTCAGGATGTCTACTTTCCAACGCAATTGAGAGCGTGCCAATTATACTTCTGTAGCTCTAGAAAATCCACTTCGAGTGCAGGGAGGTCAGAATCCAACAGCATCTGCAGTCCTTTTTCAGCCTCTGAATCAGATTTTTGCTCAGGTCCCTCAATTTCAGCCAGAAAATACCTGAAATCACAGAAAAATACACAAACTCATAGTAAAGTCCAAAAATGTGATTTTTGAATAAAAACTAATAAAAATATAATAAAAAGTAATTAAAATATACTAAAAACTATGTAAAAAGAATGCCAAAAAGGGTATAAATTATCCGCTCATCACAACACCAAACTTAAATTGTTGCTTGTCCCCAAGTAACTAAAAACAAAATAGGATAAAAAGAAGAGAATATACAATGAATTACAAACTTATCAATGAAGATTAGCTTCAATTAGATGAGCGGGACTTGTAGCCTTTTTGCTTCAGAACAGTTTTGGCATCTCACTTTATCCTTTGAAGTTCAGAATGATTGGCATCTATAGGAACTCAGAATTCAGATAGTGTTATTGATTCTCCTAGTTCAGTATGTTGATTCTTGAACACAACTACTTTATGAGTCTTGGCCGTGACCCTAAGCATTTTGTTTTCCAGTATTACCACCGGATACATAAATGTCACAAACACATAACTGGGTGAACCTTTTTAGATTGTGACTCAGCTTTGCTAGAGTCCCCAGTTAGAGGTGTCCAGAGCTCTTAAGCACACTCTTTTTGCTTTGGACCACGACTTTAACCGCTCAGTCTCAACCTTTCACTTGACACCTTCACGCCACAAGCACATGGTTAGGGACAACTTGGTTTAGCCACTTAGGCCAGGATTTTATTCCTGTGGGCCCTCCTATCCATTAATGCTCAGAGCCTTGGATCCTTTTTACCCTTGCCTTTTGGTTTAAAGAGCTATTGGCTTGTTCTGCTTGCTTTTTCTTTTTCTTTCTTTTTTTCTTTTTTTCTTTTTTTTTCGCCACATTTTTTTTTTCAGAAGCCTTGCTTATTCACTACTTTTTATTGCTTCAAGAATCAATTTTATGATTTTTCAGATTATCAAATAACATTTCTCCTTTTTCTTTATTCTTTCTAGAGCCAACAATTTTAACATTCATAAACAACAAATTCAAAAATATGCACTGTTCAAGCATTCATTCAGAAAACAAGAGGTATTGCCACCACATCAAAATAATTAAACTAATTTCAAGTTAGAATTCGAAACCATGTACTTTTTGTTCTTTTGAAATTAAAAACATTTTTCATTTAAGAAAGGTGATGGATTCATAGGACATTCATAGCTTTAAGGCATAGACACTAGACACTAATGATCATGTAATAAAGACACAAACATAGACAAAACATAAAGCATAGGGAACGAAAAAATAGAAGAATAAAAAGAAGAAACTTAAAGAACGGGTCCACCTTAGTGATGGCGGCTAGTTCTTCCTCTTGAAGATTTTATGGAGTGCTTGAGCTCCTCTATTTCTCTTCCTTGCCTTTATTGCTCCTCCCTCATGGCTCTTTGATCTTCTTTAATTTCATGGAGGAGGATGGAATGCTCTTGGTGCTCCATCCTTAGTTGTCCCATGTTGGAACTCAATTCTCCTAGGGAGGTGTTGATTTGCTCCCAATAGTTTTGTGGAGGAAAATACATCCCTTGAGGCATCTCAGGGATTTCATGATGAGAAATTTCTTCATGCTCTTGTTGAGGTCCATGAGTGGGCTCTCTTGTTTGCTCCATCCTTTTCTTAGTGATGGGCTTGTCCTCTTCAATGAGGGTGTCTTCCTCTATGACAACTCTAGCTGAATTGCATAGGTGACAAATGAGATGAGGGAAGGCTAACCTTGCCAAAGTGGAGGGCTTGTCCGCCACCTTGTAGAGTTCTAAAGATATGATCTCATGAACTTCTACTTCCTCTCCATTCATGATACTAAGGATCATGATAGCCCGGTCTATTGTAACTTCAGACCGGTTGCTAGTAGGAATGATAGAGCGTTGGATGAACTCCAACCATCCCCTAGCCACGGGTTTGAGGTCAAGCCTTCTTAGTTGAACCGGCTTACCTCTTGAATCTCTCTTCCATTGAGTGCCTTCCACACAAATGTCCCTAAGGACTTGGTCTAACCTTTGATCAAACTTGACCCTTCTAGTGAAAGGGTGAGGATCTCCTTGCCTCATTGGCAAGTTGAATGCTAGCCTCACATTTTCCAAACTAAAATCCAAGTATTTCCACCGAACCATTGTGAGCTAATTCTTTGGGTTCGGGTTCATACTTTGGTCATGGTTCTTAGTGATCCATGCATTGGCATAGAACTCTTGAACCATTAAGATCCCGACTTGTTGAATGGCGTTGGTGAGGATTTCCCAACCTCTTCTTCGAACTTCATGTCGGATCTCTGGATATTCACTCTTTTTGAGCTTAAAGGGGACCTCGGGGATCACCTTTTTCTTGGCCACAACTTCATAGAAGTGGTCTTGATGGACTTTTGAGATTAATCTCTCCATCTTCCATGACTCGGAGTTGGAAGCAATTGCCTTACCTTTCCTCTTTCTAGAGGTTTCTCTGGCCTTAGGTGCCATTAGTGGTTATGGAAAACAAAAAGCTTTAGCTTTTCCCACACCAAACTTAGAATGGTTGCTCGTCCTCGAGCAAAAGAAGAAAGAAAGGAGTAGAAGAAGAAGAAATGAAGGAGATGGAGGTGAGGAGAGGGTTCGGCCAAGGGGGTGTATTGTGTATGATGTGTGAAATTGAAAGTGGTAAGGAGGGGTATTTATAGGGTAAGGGAGAGAGGGAATTCGGCCATGTGTGGGTGGGTTTGGGAGGAAAATGGTTTGAATTTGAATGGTGAGGTAGGTGGGGTTTAATGATGGATTGATATGAGTGGTGAAGAGGTTGTGGTGAAGAGGGTAGGATTTGATAGGTGAGGGGTGTTTGGGGAAGAGTTATTGATGGGATTGGTCAATGGTGTTTGGGGAAGATTGTTATGGAAAGGTGTGAAGAGGAAAGAAGAAGAAGTGGGGTAGGTGGGGATCCTGTGGGGTCCACAGATCCTGAGGTGTCAAGGAATTTGATTCCCTGCACCATTCTGGCGTCTAAACGCCCATTGTGTGCCAAATCTAGCATTTAACACCAGCTCTGCTACCTTTTCTGGCATTAAATGCCACTCTCCTGCCCATTTCTGGTGTTAAACGCCAGCCAGATGCCCATTTCTAGTGTTTAACGCCAGCCAGATGCCAGATAGCTCTTTCTGGCGTTAAACGCCCAGAGTGCTGCCCATTCTGGTGTTTAACGCCCAGAATGCTGCCAGGCTGGGCGTTAAACGCCCATTCTGCTATCCTTACTGGCGTTTAAACGCCAGTAAGTCTGTCCTCCAGGGTGTGCTATTTTTAATGCTGTTTTTCATTCTATTTTTGATTTTTTGTTGTTTTTGTGACTTCACATGATCATCAACCTAAAGAAAACATAAAATAGCAATGAAAAATAATTAAATATAATTAAATAACATTGGGTTACCTCCCAACAAGCGCTTCTTTAATGTCAATAGCTTGACAGTGAGCTCTTAGAGGGCTTCACAGAGACTCAGAGCTTGATGTTGGCCTTCCAACACCAAACTTAGAAGTTGAGTATGGGGGCTCTGTTTAACTCTGTATTGAGAGAAGCTTTTCATGCTTCCTCTCCATGGTTACAGAAGAAGATCCCTGAGCCTTAAACACAAGGTAGTCCTCATTCACTTGAAGGACTAGCTCTCCTCTGTCCACATCAATCACAGCTCTTGTTGTGACTAGGAAGGGTCTTCCAAGGATGATGGATTCATCTTCATCCTTCCCAGTATCTTGGATTATGAAGTTAGCAGGGATGTAATAGCCTTCAACCTTCACTAAGACATCCTCTACAAGTCCATAAGCCTATTTCCTTGAATTGTCTGCCATCTCTAGTGAGATTCTTGCAGCTTGCACCTCAAAGATCCCTAGTTTCTCCATTACAGAGAGGGACATGAGGTTTATACTTGACCCAAGGTCACACAGAGCCTTCTTAAAGGTCATAGTGCCTATGGTACAAGGTATTAAGAACTTTCCAGGATCATGTTTCTTCTGAGGTAATTTCAGTTGAACCAGATCATTTAGTTCATTGATGAGCAATAGGGGTTCATCCTCCCAAGTCTCATTACCAAATAACTTGACATTCAGCTTCATGATTGCTCCTAGATATTGAGCAATTTGCTCTTCAGTAATATCTTCATCCTCTTCAGAGGAAGAATACTCATCAGAGCTCATGAATGGCAATAGTAAGTTCAATAGAATCTCTATGGTCTCTATATAAGCCTCAGATTCCTTGGGTTCCTTATTAGGGAACTCCTTAGTGGCTAGTGGACGTCCATTGAGGTCTTCCTCATTGGAAATCACTGCCTTTTCTTCCTCTCCAGGTTCGGCCATGTTGGTAATAGTTATGGCCTTGCACTCTCTTTTTGGATTCTCTTCTGTATTACTTGGGAGAGTACTAGGAGGGAGTTCAGTAACTCTTTTACTCAGCTGACCCACTTGTGCCTCCAAATTTCTAATGGAGGACCTTGCTTCAGTCATAAAACTGAGAGGGGTCTTAGATAAATTAAAGACTACAGTTGCTAAGTCAGAGTGGCTCTGCTTAGAATTCTCTGTCTATTGCTGAGAAGATGATGGAAAAGGTTTGCTATTGCCAAACCTATTTCTCCCACCATTATTATTATTGAAGCCTTGATTAGGCTTCTGTTGATCCTTCCATGAGAGATTAGGATGATTCCTCCATGAAGGATTGTAGGTGTTTCCATAGGATTCTCCCATGTAATTCACCTCTTCCATTCCAGGATTCTCAGGATCATAAGCTTCTCCTTCAGGGGAGGCTTCTTTAGTACTGCCTGATGCAGCTTGCATTTCAGTCAGACTCTAAGAAATCATATTGACTTGATGAGTCAATATTTTTTTCTGAGCCAATATGGAATTCAGAGTATCAATCTCAAGAACTCCTTTCTTCTGAGTTGTCCCATTATTCACAGGATTCCTTTCAGAAGTGTACATGAACTGGTTATTTGCAACCATTTCAATGAGTTCCTGGGCTTCTGCAGGCGTCTTCTTCAGATGAAGAGATCCTCCAGCAGAGTGGTCCAATGACATCTTTGACAATTCAGACAGATCATCATAGAATATACATATGATGCTCCATTCTGAAAATATGTCAGAAGGACACCTTCTGATCAATTGCTTGTATCTTTTCCAAGCTTCATAGAGGGATTCACCTTCCTTCTGTCTGAAGATTTGGATTTCCACTCTAAGCTTGCTCAACTTCTGAAGTGGAAAGAATTTGGCCAAGAAAGCATTGACCAACTTTTCCCAAGAGTTCAGGCTATCTTTAGGTTGTGAGTCCAACCATGTCCTAGCTTTGTCTCTTACATCAAACGGGAAAAGCATAAGTCTGTAGACCTCAGGATTAACCCCATTGGTTTTAACAGTGTCACAGATTTGCAAGAATTCAGCTAAGAACTGGTGAGGATCTTCCAATGGAAGTCCATGAAACTTGCACTTCTGTTGCATCAGAGAAACTAATTGAGGCTTAAGCTCAAAGTTGTTTGCTCCAATTGCAGGAATTGAGATGCTCTTTCCACAGAAGTCAGAAGAGGGTGCAATAAAATCACCAAGCATCCTCCTTGCATCTCCGCCATTGTTGTTGGGTTCGGCCATCTCTTCTTCTTTTTCGAAAAATTCTGTCAGGTCCTCTCCAGAGTGTTGTGCTTTAGCTTCTCTTAGCTTCCTCTTTAGAGTCCTTTCAGGTTCCGGATCAGCTTCAATAAGAATGTTCTTATCCTTGCTCCTGTTTATATGAAAAAGAAGATAACAGAAAAGAATAGGAATCCTCTATGTCACAGTATAGAGATTCCTTTATGTGAGTAGAAGAATAGAAGGGTAGAATGAAGAAGAGAGAAGATGAAGAATTCGAACACATAGAGGGAGAGAGAGTTCAAATTATAAGAAGAAGAGAAGTGTTAGTAAATAAATAAATAAATAGAAAGAGATGAGAGAAAGAGAGAATTTGAATTTTAAATTAAAATAAAAGGAAAATATTTTTGTTTTTTTTTAATTATTGGTTAGTATTCGAAAATATTAAAAGGAATAAAATAAAATTAAAATTTAAACAATTAGTTAATTAAAAAGAAATTTTTAAAAAGTGGTGAGGAATTTTCGAAAATAAGAGAGAGAAAAGTAGTTAGGTAGTTTTGAAAAAGATAAGAAATAGTAAACTTTTAAAATCAAATAAAAAGTTAAGTGGTTAATTGCAAAAGATTTGAAAATCAATTTTGAAAAGATAAGAAGTTAGAGAAGATTTTGAAATTGATTTTGAAAAAGATATGATTGAAATTTATTTTGAAGAAGATTGAAAAGGAAATTTAAAAAGATTTGATTTTGAAAATTAAAGTTGACTACTTGACTAACAAAAAACTAAAATATATGATTCTAGAATTTAAAGATTGATCATTTCTTAATAGGCAAGTAACAACTTGAAATTTTTGAATAAAAATATCAAATGTTAGCAAATATTTCGAAAATTATGAAGTAAAATTAAGAAAAAGATTTTGAAAATCAATTTTAAAAGTTTTCAAAAATATAAAAAAATGAAAAAGGTTTGATTTTTGAAAAAGATTTGAAAAAGATAGAATTTTTTAATTTGAAATTTTGACTTGACTAACAAGAAACAACTAAATTTAAAAATTTTTTGACCAAATCAATCCAAAATTTCGAAAATTATGAGCAAAATAAAGGGAAAGATATTTTTTATTTTTGAAATTAATGAGGAAAGAGAAAAACATAAAAATGACACAAAACATAAGAAATTAAAATCAAAACAACTAATGCATGCAAGAACACTTTGAATGTCAAGATGAACACCAAGAACACTTTGAATGTCAAGATGAACACCAAGAACTTATTTTTGAAAATTTTTAAGAAAAGAAAAATATGCAAGACACCAAACTTAAAAATTTTTAAACTTTAGACACTAATAATTCAAGAATGCATATGAAAAACAAGAAAAGACGCAAAACAAGAAAATGTAAAGATCAAACAAAGACAATCATCAAGAACAACTTGAAGATCAATGAAGAACAAAACTCAATGCATGGATTTTCGAAAACTTTTGAAGAAAGATTAAAAAGATGCAATTGACACTAAACTTAAAATTTGACACAAGACTCAAACAAGAAACACAAATTTTTGGTTTTATGATTTATAAATTTTTTTTCGAAAATTAATTTGGAAAAAGAAAATAAATAAATTCAAAATTTTTAATAGGAGTTCCAGGAATCATGCAATGTTAGTCTAAAGTTTCGGTCCAAAAATTTAGACATGGCTAAATAGCCAGCCAAGCTTTATGTGAAAGCTTCGGTCCAAGAGATTAGACGTGGCCAAATGGCCAGCCAAGCTTCAGCATACAAATCAGACATACAACAGCCAATTAGATGGGAATCCAAAGGCTCTTGCAATGATAAGTGGAAGCCTCAGTCCAAAAAAAAAATTAGACATGGCTTAACAGCCAGCCAGGCTTCAACATATCATCTGAAACTCTAGAATTCATTCTTAAAAATTCTGAAGAACAAATATAAATTATATTTTTTTCTTTTGAATTTTTTTCAAAAATAAAAAAAAAGCTTAAAATTAAAATAAAATTACCTAATCTGAGCAACAAGAACAACCGTCAGTTGTCCAAACTCGAACAATCCCCGACAACGGCGCCAAAAACTTGGTACGTCGGAATCGTGATTGTTCATTCCCTGGCTATAGTGCCAAAAACATGGTGTGGGAGAACGTGATCTCAAAACTTCTTCACAATTCCATGTAACTGACCAGCAAGTGCACTAGGTCGTCCAAATAATAAACCTTACGTGAGTAAGGGTCGATCTCACAGAGATTGTCGGCTTGAAGCAAGCTATGGTCATCCTTGTAAATCTCAGTCAGGCGGATTCAAATGTTTATGAGTTATGGTAATTAAAATATAAATAAAATAGAAAATAAGATAGAGATACTTATGTAATTCATTGGTGGGAATTTCACATAAGTGTCTGGAGATGCTTTGTTGCTTCTGAACTTCTGCTTTCCTACTCCCTTCTTCCAACCATGCGTTACCTCCTTCCATGGCAAGCTGTATAATCCTCTCGGATGAAAACAAATCCATATGCGCTGTCACCGCACGGCTAATCATCTGTCGGTTCCCGCTAGCGTCGGAATAGGACCATTGTCCTTTTGCACACTGTCACTGCGCCCAACATTCGCAAGTTTGAAGTTCGTCATAGTCATCCCTTCCCAGATCCTACTCGGAATACCACAGATAAGGTTTAGATTTTCTGGATCTCAGGAATGCTGCCAATGGTTCTAGCCTATACCACGAAGACTCTGATCTCACGGAATGGAATGCTCTATTGTCAGGAGAGGTAATCATGCATCGTGAACCAGGAGGCCAAGAGATATACACTCAAGCTATTGCAGATATAACGGAAGTGGTTGTCAGGCACGCGTTCATAAGTGAGAACGATGATGAGTGTCACGGGTCATCATATTCATCAGGTTGAAGTGCGAGTGAATATCTTAGAGAAGAAGTAGGCGTGAGTTGAATAGAAAAACAATAGTACTTGTATTAATTCATGAAGAACAGCATAGCTCCACACCTTAATCTATGGGGTGTAGAAACTCCACCGTAGAAAATACATAAGTGAAAGGTCTAGGCATGGCCGTGAAGCCAGCCTCCAAACGTGTACAATAGCTAGGACCCACTTGGTGTGTTCTTGGGCTGAGAATTGAAGCTTTTTCGTGCATAGACTGTTCCTGGAGTTAAACGCCAGCTTTGGTGCCAGTTTGGGCGTTTAACTCCAATTCTGGTGCCAGTTTGGGCGTTTTACGCCAAGATGTTGTAGGCTGACTTTGAACGCCAGTTTGGGCCATCAAATCTAGAAAAAAGTATTGACTATTACATATTGCTGGAAAGCCTAGGATGTCTACTTTCCAACGCAATTAAGAGCGCATCAATTGGGCTTCTGTAGCTCCAGAAAATTCACTTCGAGTGCAGGAAGGTCAGAATCCAACAGCATCTGCAGTCCTTTTTCAGCCTCTGAATCAGATTTTTGCTCAGGTCCCTCAATTTCAGCTAGAAAATACCTGAAATCACAGAAAAACACACAAACTCATAGTAAAGTCCAGAAATGTGATTTTTGAATAAAAACTAATAAAAATATAATAAAAAGTAATTAAAACATACTAAAAACTATGTAAAAACAATGTCAAAAAGGGTATAAATTATCCGCTCATCAAAGGTTAGAGGAGGCTAAATCATTAAGAAATTTGGGTTTAGACATTTATGATTTTCCATGGAATGAATCATGTATTGTTAAAGTAGTTGGTAAGAACTTTTAATCCGGAAAAAGTAAATATCTTTGAGACCTTAACTGTTTTCTCATTCTGTTTTCACACCAACTATTTATTGCTTTCCTTACTTGCTTATTTACTATTTTATGCGAATTGACTCACCAAACCCTTTTCCTGACTCGCCTAATTAAGTCCAAGCAGGCAACCATTGCTTGCTCAATCCGACAATCTTCGTGGGATCGACCCTCACTCACCTAAGGTATTATTTGGATGACCTGGTGCACTTGCTGGTTAAGCTGTGCGAAATCCTAATTCGCGCACCATGAACCCACTTGCATCATTAAGTGCTGTTTTTACCTTCTTTGTTCATCTATCCAACACTAATGACCGGGGAATCTCACAAATGTCTCTATCAACCAGAACTTTCACAATATATTCGCAAGGTATTCCAAAAGACTCCATTCTTAAACAAGAACACATGAAGATAATTTCTTCTTGACGAAATTCAACAGTCCACAGAAAATCTGGCCTCTCATGCTTACACACAATGTACTTTAAGCAATCCTTGTGATTCTCCATGTTTAGCACCCGCATTAATCCAGCTCTAGAAAGAAATGTACGAAACAATAGAAATATCTCATAAGTGTATACCTCAGCAGCAAATCTCTCTAACAGCTTTATACAAGTCTGAATGACGGGCACTGATACAAGAATTTATACCGGTTCGGAATTTAGCAAAATAATTTCGTTGTGAGCATAGCTCCAAACCGATAGTCAATCCTCGAATCAAATTTAAAAAGATTAGTTGTCATAAGTACAAACCCCAATAAAAATTAACCGAAGTATTTAAACCTCAGGTCGTCTCATAAGGAATTGCAATGAAGTGAATGATTATTGGCTATGAAGGAATAGGGGGGTTTGATTTGGTAAAGGGACAAGAAAATAAATGGCAAGAGAATTAAAGAAAATAATTAGTAAAAGAGAGACATTCATGGCAAGGATTGAGATCATAGGCTTTCTATCCTAGTCACTAATCATAACAATGATTAACAAGAATTTATCTTATTTTGTCATCTCTAACAATGGAAGAAAGTACAATGTTGTCTTCACACAAGAAAAAGTCAAATAAGACTAGCTAATCTCACTCTAAAAGTCCTAATCAACTTACTAATTGAATTAGCAAAAGATTAGCATTAATGGAAACAATATTAGCTAACAACTCTAGATCACCAATCTAAATTGCGTATTAATGACTCAAGATTGCCCAATTTCTCTTTCCAAGCCAAGAATGCTCAAAAATCTACTCTAACATCTTTCCAAGCATTTTGTCAAACACTTGGAAGCCATAAAAAGAAAGCATGGTAAATTGACCACAAGAATATTAAATCTACACTACCCAATTGCAAGGAATTAATAACAACTCAATTAAACAACAAGGGAATATAAAACATGAATTGCATTAAAAGAAAATCCAAATCCAACAATAGTACATCAACATAAAAGAAACATAAATGGAGAAATTGACAAGAAAACTAAGAGAGCATAGATGTAACAACAAGAAATTGAAATGGAAACAAGATGAAAATAGGAAATTAAACCTAGATCTAGGAAAATTTGACCTAATCCTAACCTAATTCTAGAAAGAAGAAGGAGCTTCTCTCTCTAGAAACTAACTACATGCTTCCTAATCTACAACAAAGTGCTCCCCCTTTCCCCAAGCTTGAATTCTGCATGAAATACCCTCAGAAACGAGTTGGATTCGGGCCTGGGAAGCTCAGAAAATCGCCCCCAGCGAATTCACTTTAATGAGGTTACGTGCGAGCTGTGACGCGTACGCATGGGTTATGCGTACATGTCGTCTGGCATTTTTCTCTCATGTGTACGCGTCATGTCATGCGTACGTGTTGCCTGAACGACCTCATCTTCATGCGTGCACGTCTATCACGCGTGCGCGTCGATGTATGCACTCCAAATCCTTGTTTTTCCATGAATTCTCCACTTTGCATGCTTTTCTCTTCACTTCTTCCATCCAATACTTGCCTTATGAAACTGAAATCACTCAACAAACACATCAAGACATCGAATGGAATTAAAGTGAAACAAAATCACCAATTTAAGGGCCTAAAAAGTATGTTTTTACACTCAAGCACAAAATAAGATAGAATTACAAAACCATGCTATTTCATTGAATAAATGTGAGAAAAGGTGATAAAATCCCGTAAATTAAGCGCAAGATAAACCACAAAATTGGGGTTTATCAGGCACCCCACGTGTAAATTCATAATCAACATTAAATTCTTTAAAGTGCAAATGTGCAACACACCTTTGAAAATGCTATACAAAGCTTGTCAAATCATATCGCGACCCCCACATACCTTGCCACAACTGAGTGTAAACCTTCACATCTTGAGGTAGTTCTAAAGCCAGCAAAAAACTTACCTCTTATATATGCAGTAACCCACATATGCTTCTCTTCATACATGTTGTTCACCCACGGCATATCCTCAAGGACAAATTCTTCAATAAGATGAACCCACATACACTTAAACACGGGAATCTCATAGTTTCCCAACATAATTTTCCTGAATTTAGATGTAAATAATGGATTTCCAACATTGCTAGTCACATTTCGAATAAGGTGCCAAGCGCATAATCTATGTCTGACTTCGGAAAATACATCTCATACTACATTCCTAATCGCCATTTCCCCATCAGTTATTATTGAGGTCGGGGTTTTACCCTTCATTGTAAACATGAGCTGACGCAGGAGCCAAATATATGTATCAGTAGTTTCGTCCATAATTAATGCAGCAGCAAAAATAATTATTTTGTTGTGGTGGTTAACCCCGCTGAATATATGACTAATGGACAACTATACTTGTTCTTCTTGCACGTGGCATCAAAAGCAATAACATCCCCGAAGAGTTGGTAGTCTAGTTGGATAATCACATCAGACCAGAACAAGTTACATAACAAACCTCTTGAATCATGACATGCCTTGAAAAATATTATGGATCCTTCAACCGCATATCCTCCAACTTCTTCAACACTCATGCTGCATCACCAGGAACTTCACGCCTTTGCCGAGCAATCTTATTGTACATATCTCTGGGATCATAGCCAACAAATTCATACCCGCCTGCTGGACTAGCTAGAAGACCAAATATCTGTGAAGTGTTAATTCCGGACTTTAGCATGTTCATCATTTGTATAATATCTTCCTCTGACATTTTTCTATGGGCAGGCAACATAGCACTGAATTATGTATCCAATAGGTCATGGTTGTGTTCATCAGAGAAATAAAAGATATGCCACCTTCCAGTTTCAGTTACAAATTTAACATCCATTCGGGCTTCACACCCAGTTCTTGTTTCCAATCTAGGCTCCTTCTTCCTTTTTTCCATCGTGTAATACTTTTTCTCCCTGAATCCTTGCCTATGACATACAAACTTTTGTTTGTAAACCTCGCCAATACTATTCTTGAAAGTCTTACTCTTCCTTGCACCAAAGCCCTTTGACATTGAGTACTTCAGATAAAAATCAAATGCAAGCTGCAAAATAGAAAAGTGATTTTTACCAATTTTCTCCACACAATTTTCACTGAAATTTAAAATTGTAATGTCTTGCACGGAGTCAACCATATAAGCAGCTTCAAGGGTATCTTCTGACGGATCAGATTTAGAAAAATACACTCCCTCAATAAATTCATCTCCGAAATCTTGTTCGGATTCATTCTGTTCATCCATCATATCTTGGTCACAAACTAGTTCTTCTTGTTGGTTAATATCATCGTCCTCCTAGTATTGCTCATCTATCTCAGTGTCTGTAAATATATCTGGCATCTTAAAAATGTCCAATGAAAAAAAAATTTATGTACACTAGTCTTATAATATTAAAAAAATAAATAACAATATTACACCAATATCCTAAATCCAAAATAATTACATGAATGTGTAGTTTTGCCATATAACTATGTAAATCAAAGCAAACAAATTCAATTTACACTCATTCTATTTATTTATTGGTATAAAATTAGATAACTACATAAATTTTGAATAAAATATACTAATTATGTTATCTTTTTAACGATATTTTCATTAACAAATTTTTATTTTAATAATATATATAATATAAATATTTTATATATACACATATAATGGTTACATACTAGTACATTTTTTTATTCTAAAACAAAATTAAAAAAATAAAAAATGTTGAAAAATTGCTGTTGTTTTTTAATTTTTTTCTAAGAAGCACAAATAAACGTATCCAATGGAAGTGTTTGAATTGCTAGACTTGGTAGTTAAATATTTAATATTTAAAATATTATTATTTTGAGTAATATTTAAAAAAAAATTCTTAAAGGTGAGTACCTGTGATATAATTCATAGCTAGTTTCACTACAAAACGAATGGAGGATGGCGGCAGCTTTTTTGCCAATTTGCGGCGGTTTAAAACCGCCGCAAAATAGAACACCAGCGGATTAAAAACCACCTTCCTTAAGGGCGCGGGGATGGTATTTTGCGGTGGTTTCCAGCAACTGCTGGTATAACCGCCGCAATTCATATATTTTGCGTCGGTTGAACTAGCGGCGGTTTCGAACGGCCGCTATGTGACGAAGGGTGATTTCCTGCGATTTTTTAAAATTTATTTGCGGCAGTTTTTTATCCGCCACAATTTGATAAAACAGCTTTAAAATATAAATTCTTGGTTGTTTAGAACTGCCGCAATTTAGCACACTTGTTAAAAAATAATAGGTGGTTTAAACCGCCACAATCTACCGTGAAATTAAAAAATTGGTAAAATTACACGCTTTTGACTCTTTTTCTTGTCATACTCCTATTTCCTTTTACATAATGATTGATCAAATTTAAGATATTTACATTAGAAAATACACTTAATATTATTAATATACATGCAATGAACTTAACTAATATAAAAAGATAAACATAATAATCAATAACTGATCATAAAATCTAATTACAATGTTAAAGTACAAAATGAATCCATTTGAGGTCATAGTAATATTCACCTTTAAACTAACAATAAAATAATCTTGCATTGATGTATTAATCACTTCGACAAATCAATAAATAAGCTCCTTCTTCAAATGCTCCAAACTAACACACTGCAATGAAAAGTACCTTATATTAGTCAATATATACAATGAGAAGATACATTGCATAATGCACAAAGATAGCTCAACGCAACGCACAAATTAATAACACAATAACAAGATTGCCATTACGATAAGCCTTGATCCAACTCCTATCCTCTATTTTATGTTATCATTTTCCTCATCTTAATGAAATTCTTCTTTTATTAAATAATAATATAATAATTCAAATTGTTTAGGTTCATGATAAATATGAGAGTATAAGACTAATGCTATAAGTTAAACCATGTAACAAGGAGATGGAGGTATGTCATCTTTAAAAGAAAAAGATAAACAAATAAATATTTCTAAATTTGCTCTAACAACCATCTAGTAATACTCTTACCATGTCAAGGATAAAGTATTTCCTTTTTTATATTTTTGGTCCTGAGAATAAGGTTTTTTAACTAAACTCATAATCTTATATGCATAATTATTTAGACTTCAGCCAGCATATGTGGATTGCTGAATCGACAAGAGTGAAATTAGGATAAAAAGGATAAAGATAGAACAAGAAGATTACCTGATGATGTGTCCTAAACAACACTTTGCAGTTGACATGAATTCTTGGACATGAGAAAGGGCCTTGAAAAAGTTCTCATTCAGCTCTTCATCTCTAATTACATTTATCTGTAGATAATAATAAGTCTGTAGATAATAATAAGTATCGATAAGCAAGACCATTGTATGATTATCTTGAAATTCATTCACGAAGCTACAATCCAACAATAGAAAAGACATCAAGTCAGTAACTTAAAACCTCTTCAGGGGAGAGCTAATAATAAAGAAGACATTAGTGTTAAAATTTTGGAACTTAATGATGTAATCAATTAAGTTTCATATTTTCCATCCAAAACCCTTCAGGAAAAGAAAAATTAACAACATATTGCACATAAAAGTCATAATTTTGAACTTAACCATTCTCCATCTGTTATATGAGCATGCAAGTGATGCAACGTCACCACAGATGTTTAACTAACTATATAGACAAATTGATACTTTTAACAAGTGCAATGCAAATTCAAAAAGTTACGTTAAAGAATGCTAGCAGCTAGCTTGAATAATCATCTAATAGAAAACAGTCATATTTGAGACTGGTTGGTAGGTGACATTGACCAGGACCTGGACTTGTTTCTTCTAGTGTAAGGGAAGACTATTCAAACCATGAAGATCAGCAGAGCTGTCTGGATTCTTAAGTTAAGAGTAATATCTTAAGCCACCACCTTTCATAATCATGGTATTCTAAATTCAAAACCTAGTATTCACATGTTACTTTCATTACATGGTTTATAATTTCATATTAAGTCATGTTATTAGTGCTTGGTTGGTTAAACAATTTTCTTATGATTTCACATAAGTTCATAAATACATACCTGTACCATAGAAAGAGAATTGCTGCATTTGCAGGTGCAATAGAAAGGCCCATCATTCCTCCACACAATTCATTAGGCATATACCTACAGATAAGATTATTAGAACCGTTAGATCCATGATTAAGCAGATTTACAGTACAAGCCTTGTTGATGAGTTTACATGGTCCTTAATCTAGCAAGTGATGGTAAAATAAACCCGACACAAGCATGAAACATGCTAAATACTATCACCAAAAATCCAATTTCCTGCACATGATAAAGTGTGAGAGTCAAAATCCAGACTTCCAGCCCAAAAATTCTAACAAAATCATATGTCATATAATAAAGATAAAAGTACTCTACCTGATAGTCATAAGCCACAATAGACAAGAGAAAAGCCAATACAACGTATGCATATACTAGGCAGTCCTCAGTTCTAAGTGACGATGGATCACTTGTAAGACAAGGAAATATGGTGCTTCCTAGCATCCTTGAAGCCAAAAAAGAAGGATATATCAATCCTAATTGCACTTCTCGCCCATCAGTAGAAGTGGCTAGTTGCAAGCTCGACCACATAAAAGCATGTATAATTTCACAAACAAACTTTAGTTATACATTGCCAATTACCACCAGTCATTTGGTAACTTTTGCGTTTCACCATATAATAATTATGTAGTGAGAAGACTTAGGGTAGTTGCATTGGTTATAAGAAATTTCAAATAAATTGTCAATTAGAAGGTTGATGATCAAAGAAACACCAGAAATCAAAGTAGCAATTAGACATTAGCTCCAAAAAAAAATTCTCGGTACACTACATATATACTTCACACGAAAAATCTAGAGCTTTAAAAAATTTGTTCCACTCTAATAAAATATCAACTAATGCATACCGATAAATCACAAACTGAGTCAGTTTAATTACTTTCATAGATGAAACAGGATACATACCCATCCACTCTAACACGCTGTATTTCTATGCTTAAAAATAGCATGGTTTTTCAACAAGTAGTTCTGATAGTATGATCTTTCATTTTAATTTTCAATACACAACTCATATCATTATAAGAACAAAACAAAATTTCACAGAAAATAATCATAACAACAAAATAAAATTCCTAAAATCCTGGAATGCAATGAGAGATTTTTCAGGGTCCTAGAATATACTAAGGATCCAAAGCTCATGTGTTTCCTAGCTATATTAGGCAGTGGATGAGAACAATCAGAAATAAAAAACAAAGGTTTTAGATAAATTTATTTACTTTTACTTAACATTCTTTTGAGGTCTTCTTTTAACCCAGTTAAACATGAGGCATAATCTGATTCAATATTAATCAAATATATAGACAAAATTTGAATGAAAATAACTTGAAAGCATAATTTAAACCAAGAACATATTTATAAATCTTGAGGAAAATAGGATTCAAATTTTGTAAGTGATCAAGAATGAAAACAAGAAAGAAAGAGCAATGTGGAAGTACAAACCAGTGACAGGTGAGAGGGCGCGATAATTTAGATTCGCACACGGTGGAGGAGAGGGGAACGGTTGCCGACGGTGAGAGGAGGACGTCTGGGCAGCCACGTGACTCAGAGACGGCACAGACTCGCACGGTGGATGCGAGAACATGGGTGGATTACGCACACCGAGGATGAGGGATTAGGGGTTTCACGCACTGTAGAGTAGAGGGAAATGGTTGACGACGGTGAAAGGAGGTTGGGTCGCCAGCCACTAACTCCACGGTGACACAGCGGCGCACGGTGTGTTTGAGCACAGGGGTTTGCACGCTTCCACTCTCCTTTCGCAGGTTTCTCTTCTTTCTGATTTTGGGTAATCTGAATTGATTTATGGGTGAAATCACTATATTGGGTTGGGGTTAGCGACAAGACTTCATGGAATCGATGCTAATTCAAATTGATTTTGCGTCACAATGATGAAATTGGATGTCAATCACAGCTATCATGAAAAATTGCAGCAGATGGAGAAACAGTTGGCAATTTGCCGCTGCTATCCTCCGCCTCTCTTGTAGTTGTTGCTTCGATTTAGAGATTTGATAAAATACTAATTGATTTGATTTGCTATGATACTCAACCTATTCCATAAATCGAATTCATCTAATTCGATTTACCATGGAATATAAGCTTTATTATAGTGGGACTCACAATGACAAAAAAAATATAAATTATATAAATTCTTTTAGTATAATAATCCAATAATACATTTTAAGTCTACACTTTTAAATATTGCTAGCTAATTAATAATAAAAAAATAATAAACTTTATTTACTTTTTAGTATTCTTCAATGTCTGTGAATTACTAAAAGATAAAAAATATTTTTTTATTACACAATCAATTTCACAAATAAAGAATTGAAACGAAGAATTACAAAATTAGAGATTCTATTCACTGACCTCAATTTTGTAATCAAAATAGTGGATTATTTTCTGAACACTACAATGAAGAAATCGATTGGATCTTTGTTGATTGCTGCAACTGTGATTATCAATTCATGATGAACAAATATTGGATATTAAACAGATGAATAAAAAAATGAACAAAAATTAGATATTAAGTAGATGGATAACTAGAACAAAAACAATGAAAATTTTAATAATCAAGGAGATTGATAAATGATGTCGATTTTTACAAACCACAAAACACCGGCAAGTACACCGGGTCGTATCAAGTAGTAACCTCAGGTGAATGAGGATCAATCCCGCGAGGATTAACAGATCAAGCAAGCAAAATAAATTGATTAATCTAGTCAAACTAATGATTTAGGGTTTTGAAAGCAATTAATCAAAAACAGAAATTGAATCAAGTAAAACAGAAGCAAATAGTGAGTATATATATATATATATATATTTGAGAAAGCTAAGGTTTCAGAGATGTTAATCATTCGGATCAATACTTTTCAATTTCCATTCTAATCATGCAACGATTCTTTTATGGCAAATCATTAGTAATTAAACCCCAATTCCTTGGTGATTCAATTTCTCTTTAACCTAATCTAATACTAATCCCTTAGTCACATAATCAAGAAAAGAGTTAAAGAACCTATCTGATTTATAAAACCACACAATTTATAAGAGTTTAACCTAGTTTATTCTATGTCACTTATCAATCCAGTTTCAAAACTTACAAATTATGAGAATCGGTTTTCAAGCTTAATTTAATCAATCAATATTCCAAAAGATTAATAAAATTCAAGTAAGAGAAGAATTATTTCCTAACATATTTGAGATGAAGAACGAAAACCGTTTCTTAAAGAGAAATCAATTGCATGATTTAGAAACAAAAAAAGTAATTGCATTAATCCATAGACTAACAGAGCTCCTCACCTTAACCTAGGAGAATTAGAAACTTATGCTTGTTCTTAAAATCCTTAAGAAATTGAAAAAGTGTAAAGTGGTGAAAAAGAGAGGAGAGACCCCAACAAAGTGTTTCCCTCTGCCTTAAATACTAATCTAAAGATAACTGAATTCAAAATTCAAAATTCAAAATTAAATTAAAACTAAACAGAATCAAATATTTTCCTAATTATTTTCCACCAAGAAGATCTCCTTTGATTGCTTGTGATCTTTAGTAACCGTCAGCATTTAATGAACTTGTGAATGATCCTTCAAAGATTTAAAATTTGAAAGGCAGAAGGTCTTAAGTTGAGGTTCTCGAAGGTATTTTGTGGGCTCACATACAACGCGAAGTGGGCTACGCTGTACGTGAGCCTTCTTCAAATTGGCTACAGAAACTGCCTTGGCATTGACGTGAAAATCTAATGACGCGTACGCGTGCCTTATGCGTACGCATGAGTGCCGAAAAGTTTCTCGTTGTGCGTACGTGTGGCCCATGCGTACCCGTGCTTGCTGCATTGTACGTCAAATCTTTAACGTACTACATAAGGGGTGGTTGTCACGCATACACATGAGATCACGCGTACGCGTAACTTGAAGATTATGCCAACATAGTACATGAAAACTCTGGCGTCATACATGGAATATGATGGTCACGTGTACACGTGACGTGAGAGTTGTCCCCATGCCCTTCACTCTTTCTTCTTCCAGAGAGATTCTTCTTCCAGGAAGCTTTCAGTTAATTACAGAAAGCTTTCTGTTTCTTGCTCTTCTTCCTCGTTTTTGTTCTGTTTCTTCCTATTTTCCTTCTAAAATTTTCTGTAATCAATAAAATTCAACTAATCAAAATAATATCCATTCTAACATTAAATTTATTAATTATCCACAGAAATTCTTAATAAATCAATTAAAATAAAGAAGGAAAAATACTAAAGATGCGCAACGCATCAATAAATGATTCCAATTGTAGGATTGAGTAATTGATGATAGATTATTCACCAATTTATAATCTTAATATTAAAGAAAACATAAGATTAGAGTATCTAAATCAAAATAAAAACGTAAAAATTGAAGATAGAATTTTAAAGATAAGATAGATGAATAATAAAATAATAATTTATAAACATAAGCAGAAAAATTGAGAACAGCGTAACATATAACGTAGTGCACAATTCAATCAATTGGATAACACAACCAATTGATTGAATTGTGAAAATTCATATTGCTTTGAAGACTTAAATCGATTGGGTAAGATGAACAATCGATTGAATTAGAAAAAACCCACATTCTAAGCATCGTTCAATCAATTCTGTAAAAGTTACAATCGATTAATTTTTGGAAAAACCATACTATCGTCCAACATTCAATCGATTGTGTTGTGGAAACCTGAATTCCAATCAATTGAATTATGAAAAACCTGAAATTTAATCGATTGTTTTGTGAATCCAATCGATTGATTTTCTAGGAAACACGTTTTCACAACCCTCTACCGATGTAATGGATCAAAGATAAAATTTTAATTGATTAGGATTATCAAAAAGATTATTACGATTAATGGAAGATCTAATTCATTATTGTTTTTGTTTTTGATTATTAATAAACATGATAGATGAATGATAAAATAATAATTTATAAAATAAAAAATAGATTTTATAATTAAATAATAATATATAAAGGATTAATTTGTAATTAAAATTAGATATGGACTATTTGACAGTTATTAAAAAACTTAAAAAATATGTTTTGTTATGGGACCATTTAATAGTCCAAACGTTCTGCGACCATCGAATTCGGTTCCTAGTGATACAATGTTATCTTGGTTTGTTTGTGAGCATACTTTCAATCACTACATAACACACTTCTAAACTTTATCTTTTGTACAAACCCACCACAAGTGCACCAATTCCAATTATTTAAATGTTAATTGAGCTTTTTGTTGCTTGTTTACTTATTTTTAGCTTGCAAACGTTTTGAAAACCACTTTAGACATACAAATTGAGTTGAATTTTGAATCTTGATTGAACTAATGTGGCATAGTACTTTCAATTCCACAATGTGTGAATTTTAAACCCCACAAACTTAGAATTCACACATTGCTTTTCTTCATGTCACAAATTCAACAATTTACCTCATTTTATGTATTGCAATCTCGTTTTCCTTATTTGAATCAATTCTTGATTTAAGTGTTGTTTTATTTAATTGAAAGATTTTTCACACTTAGTATTTAATTTGTAATTAATTAGGCACCTTATGATTTAAATTGTTACATGTTAAGATACTTAAATTTTAGAGATAATTGAGGAATAGATTTGTTATTTGATTATCCTTATTTCTTTAATTATGATCTCCTTGTATTAGAATTTACTCATCTTGCTTGCTTTATTTGTGTTTATATTTTAACATATTCTCTTTTATATTTTTTAGGATAGGTCATTTTAAGCGAAAAAAAAAAAAAAAGCAGAAGAAGAAAAATGCCAAGATGAATTCGGAAGGTGGAAGCCTATCCTTCATCCACTAGCAACCTGTTTCTTGAAGATAACACTTGAACTTTTGAATATTCGTACATGTTTCTTTATTCCTATGTTTTCAATTTTTTTTTTTTTGGATTGTATGTTAGTTTACTTTTCCTTTCTTATAGATAACTTTCTTTTTATATGCACTTTCTATCAATGTCTTTACTTTTTAGTAGTTGAATTAGATCATTTTGCATATATGTTAGTAGTACTTGATATAGTGTAGGACATTTTTACCTCTTTTCTTAACTTAGTATCTCATATATTTAGAAATTATAAAATTTGATAATATTTGATATTCATACCTTTTGCTGATATATTGAGAAAATTTATTGTTTCTTATTTAGCTTAAATTGCTTGAGATTGAGTTGTTAGTTAATTATATCATTGATTGATCATGGAATTTGTACCCGTGAACTTTTGAGCCAGAAGTGATACATTTATACACTACTCAAATATTTTTTTTCTGTGTGACTTTAGTCTCTCCTTATATTTGTAATCCTACCTTGTCTCATTCTTTGATTTTAATTGTTATTGTATGCATATATTTAAAATGATTATTTTTTTTGGAGCCACTAACTATATAGCCAACCTTTACATCAACCTTAGTTAGCCATTTTGAGTCTCCCATCATTTTTATTAAGAGATAGCACAATACAAGTCTAAGACAAAAAAAAATTAATAAATTACTTTGAGCCTAACTCTTTAGATAACTTAGGATGATATGTGTACTTATGCATCAGATAGGAGTGTTGCTTGAGGATATTCAATAGTCAAAATGTGGGGGGATGTTGCATATAAAATAAAAAAAAATGTGCATATACGAAAAAAACAAAAAAAAAAAGAAAAAGAGAAAAAAATATATGTGTACATATATAGATATATAAGGTATAATAAAAAAAGAGAGAAAAAAAAAAGGAAAAAATAGACAATCCTTAAGTTATATGGTTTAGAATAGGGTGAATTGTGGATTGGTTAAATTTAAACTTAGGCACACATGTACATAATCTAAATTCTTAGAGAAGTAGGCTATTTTAGCTCATATTTTTTCAAATGTTACCACACCCTTACTTTGGCCAATGGCCACGTTTCAACCTTATTAAAAGTCTCCTTGATTGTATATATGCATGTAAATGGTTTTAAATGGTAAATCTTAAGAAAAGGACAAGTTAAAGAAAGCATTTGTAAGGACGAGTAAGATGAGAATTTAACTTATACATTTGAGAGAATGAGTTACACTATTTTTTTGATGAGACCCCATGTTGATCAATGCATCAATGAGTAAATAACAACTCAATTGGTTTTAATTGTTTGAAGTAATAAATATTTTTCATTCTATATATTTAAGTTTTGAGTATTGTCAAAGTTCTAAAGCCAAGTTCTTAGATCCTATAAGGCTTAGGATATTTTGTTGAGATGTTTAGGTATTAACATTTTTCTTCTTTAAATTCTCATATCTTTTGGGTATTATAGCATGAGAACATGCTAGTGTTTAAGTGTGAAAAGATTGATAAACTCTATTTTATCGTTCTAAATTATGTTAAAAAGTATGTAGTTTATCGACAAACTTGCACAATTTTAGCTCAATTAATTGAGTTCTTCGAATCTTGCTTCTAAAGAAGTTGTGTGTAAAAAATATGCTTTTTGTGCTCCTAAACATTAACTTTTTATGCCATTCGACGTCGTGATAAAATTTATTTAAGTGTTTTAGGGCTAAGGTACATCAATGACCTCAAAAGATCGAAAAGAATGGAGCGAAGAAGTGAATTTAGAAAAGCGATTCGAGTGCGGGACTTTTTGGAAGCTTGCATGCGCAACATTTCTTCGCGTGCGCGACATACTCGCGCAGGCTGCACTTCCTCACGTACTTGAGATTCTCGCATAGACAAGCATTTTTTGCGTACAAGAAAATCCTCCACGTGCATGTGAAACACATGCATCCTTGTTTTTGGGCCATAAAAAAGCCCGAAGTCTAGATTATTGAAGTATTTAAGGAAAAAATGCAAAGGAAACACCAAGTAAATTTTAGGTTTAGTTCTTTTAGTATGTTTTAGTAAATTTTAGAGAGAGAAGCACCAACTTTTCTCTAAAATTCTTAGGATTTTTACTTTAATTCTCTCTTGTTTTAATTTTTAATCTTATTTTAGATTAGTTTTATTTAGATTTTCTTGTTCTACTATCTTAGTTTATTAATATTTTCTTGTTAGTCTCTTATTTATATTATTTTAGTTTATGAACACATGTTGAATTTTTAATTTTCTTTAATGAATTTGATGTTTTATATTTTATTTTTGCTTACCTAAAATGTTATTGTTGCTTGTTTGAATTGGGTAGTTGTAGTTTTTATTATTCTTGCAATTTATAAAGTTTTTATGTTTATGCACTTTTGCTGTTTGATAAAAATGCCTTACTTAATTGTAGAGTAAATTTTTCCTTTTTGACTTGGGTTTGAGAAATTGGGTGATTTTGAGTCATTGATGTTTAAGTTGATTGATAATTTAGAGGTATTAATTGATCTTGTTTTTACTAACGCTAATCTTTTACTAATTCAATTAGTAAGTTAGTTAGGACTTATGGATTAGGGTTAAGCCTAATTAATTTTTCTCAATTTGTAGAGATTGGTGAATTGGGTTTACTCTTTGTAATTATCATGTTATGGTTAGTGATAAGGATAGTGATCATTAATCCCCAACCCTTGCTAAGATCTTTTATCATTTGAATTTACTTACATTTCTTAGTTAATTACTTTAATTGTTCTTAGTCTTATCGCTTTGTCATTTACTCCTTACTTGCTCTTTTAATTTCTTGCTATTTAAATTATTGTCAATTACGAACAAACTTCCGATTTTCTATAGCCAATGATAATGCACTCAATTGTGATTTTAAGGGAAAATTACCTGAGATTAAACTCCTGGTTATTGTTTTGAATCTTTGTGATATTTTCACTAAACTTTGAAGAATGTTGAATTTTGGTTTAGAGTTACAATGAACTTGAAACTTTTAAACTTGTGAATTTTCTGAACCAGTCTCTAGCACTGGTCACATATAATAGATGATCATATATAATCCAATAATCAAATAGGGGTAAAACACAATAAACGCCAAAAACAAAGAGTAGTGTGAGGCGTCATGAAATTAAATTCTCATAACTGCAGATTACAGAAAAATTGAGAACAGACCTAAAATTTCAATAAAGCAATGAAAAATTTGAAGAAGACAAAGACGAAAAACAAGAAAAAAGAGAGAAAATACCTGATAAGAAAAGAAAACAAGGTTATTTTATGGATAAAAAAATGAAAAAAGAAGGTGTAAGTTATGAGAATAACTGATGATGATAATAGTAATAAATGAAAGTAAATTAGTAATTTCTAAAATTTAACTGCTAATTGAATAAATTAATTATTAACTAAACATTCGAATTTTTTGTCTAACAAAATATATTATTTAGGAGACATTTTGTCTTTAATATTTTTTTAATATTATTTTGTCAAAATTAAAATTTTTTTAGTACTAAAATAGCTAGTTATTTTTAATTATTCTATTAACGATACGATCAGATCCTATAGTGGGTTTAGTATCTAGTGAAATCTTGAATGGAGGAGATGAAAACTCCTTAGGCTCCATGTTATGATCAACGGCTTCATTGATTATGAAGCGATTAGAGCCTACATAGGAAACCTTAAACCAACCAACAAGTTTTCATAAAAAGTTGAAAAGTTAAGAAAATTATCAACCACTTTTTTATTGTTTTTAAGAGATTAATTTTTATGTTTTTATTTTTAAAAATATAAATTTGATAAAATAATTTAAGATTTTTAAATAAATAATATTTAAAAATAAATATAAAAATTTATAAGTTATTTAAATTTAAAACATATAAAATTTATAAATTTAAATTAAATAAAATATTAAAAAATTTTACTATATCATTATTATGTGTAACAAAATCAAAATAAACATTT